>NC_089199.1:19711501-20031501 GCF_963930695.1 Labrus bergylta | reverse complement strand
TCAAACACCTTAACCTTCGAGGACTCATATGCTACTGTGCTTTAGTCACCATGGAAGCTTCTGCAGCAGTATGCACAAAGCTTGAGCGAAATGTTCACCGTAGAAGAGTAGTCTTGAAACAGGTTTAATAATGATTGTGCTTAAAAACGAACAATAATCATTTTGACTTCCAATGTAACACCTATACAGACCTATACAGATATTGATTTTTGTATTTTCGTTTGCTAAACATTTGTTTCTACCTTGTCTGAACAACTTTTCATATCAACACATATTGGAAAACTTGTTTGACAACAATGATACATCTGTGATAAGCCAATATCAGGTCGACGATATTTGCCAACAACAATATTAGGTAAGGCTTTAAATTAAACAAAACACACTTACCTCCAATCTCTGTTTGGTGTCACTTCCCAAAAGGTCTCGGATTTCTTCATTGTAAATCTCAAGGTAGGATGCCCTCACCAGGAATTTTGTGTTTTCTGCACACTAGCTTACCCACAAAAAAACAAACACATTATATAACTTACTTTGAGGGTAGACACTTAATAATAATCCTGGACAAAGACTGAAACCACAAGACTAAATCGGGTGTGCATGGTGCTCCAGAAGAGTTTTAAATAAAGTTTCTAATGCACTCTTTTAATGAACTGAATTACTTTAAAAGATGAATGAAGTTAACAGCAGTAGCCCAGCATACCTGAATACTCTCAAATATGTGTTCAAATGCACGTGGAATGACTCCCCTCTGGGCTGCAGGATCCACCACCCCCTGCATGGTGAAAGATTTCCCACTTCCAGTTTGACCATAGGCAAAAATTGTGCCATTGTATCCCTCAGTGACACCCTGTGCAAAGAGAAAAGTTTCATGTTATCTTTTGCATAAGGCTACTGTAAACACCCTGCTGACCATTTAAAGTGACTGACAGCAGACCGATAAGTAAATAATGAGGTCTGCAGGCTATCGCAATAAGATATGTTGTTGGTCTGGGGGTGTCCAGTGACCAGAAGGCGACTTGGAATGCCTCGATCTCCATACATTAGATGTGAATGGGCACTGAAAACAAAAATAACAGAAACAAAACTAGTCCCAGGAGCTTACCTCAACCAAAGGATAGGCAATCTCGTTGTACATCTGCTCAGTGGTTTGATCCATGAAGTAAGTCCCATCAAAGGTGAACTGCTTGGGTGGCTCATCCACTACACCTGGCTTCTCTATGAAGCACTGGCAGCGGTGCAGGTCCATGGACAGCACCATGTTAGAGCAGAGAGCCTTCTCCCTGTCATTCAGCGGCCTACACCTCACCACCACCTTCACAGACTCTGACCCCATGACTCAACAATCACTCCTCGACATTTGCAATAGAAAAAACTAAAAAAAAAAAAAAAAAGGGGGGGGGGGGGGGTAGTTAAATTCTGCTTAACAAATGTGTTACTTCAGAGCAGACATAGAGCTGCATCCTCATTTTACTCACCTTCATAGTCAGATAGCAAACAGCTAACAGGTCACATTCCGGTTAAACTCCAAAGAAAAGCAACAAGAGGATTTCAAACACCAGCAAGCTAATATAAATTTACTTTAAATAGAGCCACAAATTATTTCCCACACACGGTTGTGCTTCTCTTCAGGTGTCTTTGCAACCTGCCATTCTGCTCTTCCTCGCATGGCGGTTTCTAGGTTGCTTAGCAACTGTAAACAACCGCTGAAGGGATGACCATTAAAAGCTGAAACGTCCACAGCCCGGTCGCCATCTTGATGAGGAGTGAGTGAGGTCGAAACCAGTGACTTCAGCTCCATTCAATCATTTACAAAACAATGTGAAAATATATAAAGGTTTGTATTAAGTTTTCTACTATCAGCGAGAACAAAACCGTCACCTCCAGGGTTATGTTGTAATGTAGCGTATCTTCATCTTTCTTCAAGACTGTTTCCATAGTGACAGCCTCCATCCACAGGTCCAGCAAAACTTGAGGTTGTGAGGTATGCCAATTATTTCGCATCTAAAATTTGAATTTGGACCTAATATTTACAGTCTATGGACCTACTACATAGGCATACTTATTTTTAAATGGGACTGGGATATTTCGTCCTGCTTGTCTTAACATCCAGCTTGACAGGAGAGCTACTGTACTGTAAAATAAGCTACTTTAACTAAACTAACATAACATAGAGTTGTGCACAGGATTATGTTTTTTTTTTTTCCTGCTAGGAGTAAGTGACTGAGTAAATGTATTTATTTAATTTCAATCTTAATTGTATTTCTCTTTTGATGCTCTAAAAGTTCCTAATGTCATTTTTTTTTTTTTGCTTTGTAAAGCACTTTGGAGTAGCCTACTTACTTTCGAAGTCAGTGTGACTAAGAATTCACTTGGCTGATCCATAATTATGGCATCTGTAGATGTGGGAAAAATACTTGAGACTACTACTTGAGACTTGTGGTTCTCAACTGGTGGGTAGGGACCCAAAAATAGGTTGCAGAGCTGTTTTTAGTGGGTTGGGAAAATGTGCCCGCAAAAAAGTAGTGCCAACAAGTCTACGAAGCACCTTTTAACTTAGGGTGATTGTTTGGTTTCTTTGTTCTGTCACCAAACTGCACAATTTTACATTAAATAAATCTTGATTGTTTGAAACCTTTTGGAAATTGATTAGGTCGAGATTTTTCATGAAGGAGTTGATGGTGGGTCCTTGGGCTAGACCAGTGGAGAACCAGTGACTTAGGCCACATGGAAAACGACGTCCTCCAAATAATTATAATAATAATAATTTTCAGAAATCTCCTATGAACCTTTCCACATATCAAACAATCCCATTAAAACCTGCATTTGACACACTTACGAGGTATCTTCTTCCTGTACCAAAGCTGCTGTGAGGTGTTGCTCTTCAGAGTCAAAGAGGACATGAAACAATTGAAGCAGGGTGGGGTTTCACTCACCTGTCATTTAATCTCAAACAGGGACGAACGACATTGAAAATATCAAGTTGGCCTCATATGAAAGAGACAAGTGCTCAAATAAAAACAGGTAATGCAGCCTTTTGGACAAGACAAAAAAAAAACATGTCACTGACAGTCACATGATAAAACAAATCCCAGGGGGGGGGACCAGAATTCAAACAGCAGCTATAATCAGGCATATTGAACTGCATAATATATTTCCAGTAATTTAAGAGTGTGAGTTTGACTGCAAACCTTTCAACACAGCCAAGCTTTCCCCCTTTTTATAGGCCATGTCATTAACGCACTAATAGTAAAGTGACAAGTTCTAAAATATCACAGCGCTGATCCTGTATTACAGCTCAGACTTTCTCCTGGTCTATACCCTTTATGTCTTACACACTAAGAGTAACAAATAAGAGAGATTAAAAAGCTATATTACGACACAATTTAAGAAAATATAACTCTCATGTTTACAATGCAAGAATAATAAAAGAAGAGTCACCACTTTGCTATCGGGTACAAAGACCTGTGAGATCATTTACACCCTTGCACTCTCTCTTTCAGGTTCTTGCTTGTCGTAAAAAACACAAATATATTCTGAGGCCTTGAAGGCACAAAAAAAAAAACCACATTATTAAAAAGTTATATTTAAAATACAAAAGCAGCCAGGACAAAAGATAACATCTTTGAAGAATACATACCCTTTGACAAAATGACTTGTAAACTATTTACATGAAGTGCCTGTTATTAGTTTTCATGGTGTTATACAAATAGCAAAGCAGCCCAAAACACCACAAGTGATCATGAAACAAGATATGTGCAAAAGAACAAAGAAAGTGTCACTTGGTTTGGATTCTCTGACGTTGGCAATTCCACAGTCTTGGATCTAAACCCATTCCTTCCTGTGGGTACTTTTGCCTTTGGCTTTGTGCAGGCTCTTGTACGGCTTCACGGCCTGCTGTTTGTTGGTATTTTCCTCCCACTCATAGCAGTGGTTAACCCGGGCGCAGCTCAGCAGACACTGCAGCTCGCCCTGATACTCTGTGTAGTGTTCGATCATTTCTGCTATCGAACTGAATTCAGTCTTACATTTCTGCAACAAAGAGAAACGAAAGAGAATAAAAAAAATACTGTACATCCAGGTAACACAGATGTATCCATTTCTGTACTTGTACATTTATTTCATAATTGTTTGTTTGAGTGGGATTTCTCACTCTTAATTTGACCCAATACTTACTATTTTATAGCTTTTCAATTTAAATTATTTTCGCCCTCCTCAATTTCCGCAGACATTCAAATCCAACACTGCAAAACTTTTGTTGAGATTTACTGATGTTTATGTTAAATTCTAGTCGAGATCTGAACTTTTCTGAAGATATCTGTAGAGAAATACTCGTATATTAACTAGAGTAAAAGAGCAACTAGTCAATCATATATTGCTGGGGAGTTAACCATTTCCTGTGTCATTAGGGAAACATTAATCAGCTGTTTGCTGTTAATATTCAAATGACGCTGACAACACAATTACCTCCAGCAGGAACTTCCCTTTGCGAGTGTTTCCTATGAGGTAGGTGATCAGGCCGGAGGGCAATCGAATGATAAGAGAGCCACATTTGGGTTTCTTAGGATGTGGGCATAGGAGATATGATCCCAGAACATCTTCCGCAAGCAGGGCATAGCTGCTGTCACTAAAACACAGAATACGTACCATTAGACACTGAGACGCAACAAGAGAGAGAGAAGGTTTCTTTGGTGGGCAAGACAAAAGAAATGTAGAAATGACACTTGCGTTGCGATACCATCCCAACACCACACTGCCTGAGTCAGTGCTTCTTCAGTTTCGGCCAAGCTCAGAGACCGGGATCTCTTTTTCTGAGTCTTGTCTTCTTTTCCTGTTTCACATACAAAAAGTGCAATCTATGAGAATGTGAAGATAGAACATCCCACAAGGTCCAAAAGTGCAGATAGTCAAACAGGAAATAGCAAATGTATTGTAAAACTCTGGGAGGAAAAGGTTTGATTTTAATGTGGAAGGACTGAGTTGAAAACAAGCCAGTGGTGATGAAATAAAAACTTGTTAAACTAAGGAGTGACTTTTAAAACATTCATTGAACACCAGTGAGAGACCCTAAAAGGAGATGTACGCTAAACCCTGTGAGACAAGTCGTACTAATAATCTGACACCACAACAGACAGTGAGTGACTGCCAATCACCAAACACTAAAGGGAGGGGGGGGGGCTTGTTTTACCTAATCAACTCTTTGACCCTTGAAATCGCCCTGTGAACACTCAGCCCACCTTGTGACGCGCTCAGTCGCTCCTGAACGCTTCGCTGTTTGAGCGGTGTGAAAGTGAAGGAGCGGTAAGCTCCAGAGCGCAGTACTTTGTTGCGGATGGCTTTCTTGCGCACAAGAGAGGGAGAGGAGGTGGGGAGGACTTCATCCTGGCGGCTGAGCTGGTCATCGGAAGACTTTTGATTCTTCTGTGGATCGGAGAACAGAAAAACATGTTGCAGGAGGAGCTGCAAACTTAGAAAAGAAACAACACGCTTCACATGATAAGTAGTTGTGATGATAAGAGTGACAAGAAGACTACATTCAAGTCCAGACCTTAGTCCCGGGAAACAAGCCCCTGAAAGGCGCTCTTCTGAAAGACACCAGGGCGCTGACACTGAGAGGGAAGCCGTGGTTGAGCAGCGAGGGGTTGCGACGAGGCAGGGAGCCCACAGAGTCTTCCTGGGCCTCCTCTGGGTGCTTCTCCAAATAAGAAAGCTGGAAACAGCGGCAAAGCACCAGGTTCAGGAACTGTGCCTGCAAGAGAAAAAGTTGACAAATGAACAGTTGCACTTCAAATCCATTTGTAATGTTGGAGGGGGGGAACTTTGATTTGCTAAACCAAATTGTTGGCTAGCTTCAATGATAGCCTTCTATGACTTCTTAAACTGAACATAGGTCACACAAACAGGTGTTTACAAAAGCCTAACTAGACCTCATCATGAGAGTGATGTCACAGAGACATCTCGATGACTTTGCTCTTTTGTTGGATCCTTCAGGGTGGGACAACTAACCCAGTAGTTAAAATGAGGTGACGTCAAAAAAAGGGCTGTGGAAATCCAAGAATGAAATGAAAATGTTTTTTGCCTTTATGTCAATTCTACTTTGGTTTGACGTATTCTCAGAAGTGAATGGAAATTAAAATACTTACAAGCAGAAGAAGATATTAGGCTGCTGTATTACGTGAACAAGAATTGGACTGTTGCGTGGTGAATGTCATCATGCCTGCACACTCTCTCGCTCGGAAATTTTCCTGAATATTTCCAGCTGAGTTCACACATCGGCTAAACCCGACTTCATGCCATCATGTTAACACGGCGCTGGCAGGTAAAAGTCAGGGTGAAAAATTCAGCTAACCAAAAAGTTTCAGGCATTTTTAGGAGTTTAGTGCACAAGTAAAAAACTAAATTATTCTCTTGTTGTTCAAAACTAAAAAAAAAAAAAAAAAAAAAGAGATTAAATTACAGTCCTATTTTCTGCTGTTGTTACAGAAGACAAATGAAGCTGGACATCTCTTACTGCTCTGGCGTGCCTTGCTTTAAAGACGTGGCAGTACAGCTGGGCGTCGGGGCTTCCTGGGTTGTGGGAGACGAAGGCGAACTGGGCATCTGACGGCCGGGCGGTGGAGAGAGAGACTCTGCGCAGAGCGTGAGCCATTAGGAGTGTCTGGAGACAGTGATGGTGAGAATTAGACAACAGGAAAGCTAAAGTGACTAAAACTGCATCTTACAGCTTTATTTATGTGCATTCATTTTTCATTTGAAATGAACCCGACATCACTCACCGTTTCATCCTCATCATACATTTTCACACCTTTTATGGAGAATTTGATGGACACGGGCCTCCTCTTCTTGCATGCCTAATGTAAGAAAATCAATGCGTTAGGTATTTCAAAAGGTAACACAGGAATCAGTCGATGCTTTTTGGGACACAGATCATTCAGAGGAAACTTGAGAGACTCACTTTAAGAGCCTTCAGCTGTGTGTGCAGTTGTTCTATCTGGTCATCCAAACAGCGGTCATCCACAGGAAACGAGCCCAAATACTGTCACAGTAAAGAGAGAAATTAAGGGGAAGATTTAAACACATATGTGTACACCAAAAGTAAAAAAAACAAAACAAAAAAAAAACACATTTCTAAAGTTACCTCTGCTGATCGTGTGATGACTGTACTGTCTTCTTTGACTGGTGTCTCCCCCATGCTACCTGTTACTCTCTGTAAAAGCCAAACAGCAACACAGTGTAACACACAAAAGCAAAGACCACATTACACATTTCAAACAAAACTGTTAAAACATGCACATATGACACTAAGGCAAAGAATCACAGTATGAGTTAAATGATCACAGTATGAGTTAAATGATCACAGTATGAGTTAAATGGGAGAAAAAGATTTAAAGCAGGTTGAAGTCGAGATTAAGCCCAATGTTGGCCACAGAAGACCCACAGGAAGGCGACCTGATTTGCTGTATTTATTTGGTAGTATTTTCTCGTTTGGGCACGTCATTGTGCTTTAAAAACGTAGCACACTTCTGTAAAATGCGTCAAAGTCTCTCGTAATTTACGTTTTAATTGCGGGCGAAGCGTCTCCTTCTTGACGTGTCAAGAAAAGAGGTCGGCATCTGAACAGTGTGAGTGAAGGCAAAATGTGAAACTACGTCGGAGAAAACTTTTACACCGTCCACCGCCGACAACGCACCGGAGCGTCCACGACTGAGTGCAGGTTACAGGTTTATATCAAGGCTTTGAGGTTCACACAAACTTACTTTTCAGAGACGGGGATCCTCCGCGAAAATCCGTCACAAACCTCCTCCGCCCAGTCTGTTCGCCTCACACGCCGTCTTTGACACCAAAGTCCTCCACACCTTTACCTGCCGCCGCACCGTGTCCAGGTGTGCTGCTGCTGCTGCTGCGGGCCCGAGGCGGGGCTCGAGGGAGAGAGGACCCCTGTCTGGGTCACCCACAGAGAAGGAGGAGAAGTTTATGAACACTTACTCCTGTTGGGCTATGAAACTCAGCGGAAAGTGAAGCGTTGAATCAGCCCTCCCCTCTGTCTGCTGCTGTCTCTATCCTGTCTTTTTTTTTTTTTTTCCCAGCTCCAGACATTCCTGGTCATTGCACAATTCACCGCGATGACGTCACAATCACCATGGTTAATGTACTGGATTTTTTTTTTTGTTTGTTTGTTTTACAAAGTTGAACCTGAAACCATTATTCAAATATTCTTTAGTTGCCCTTTTGTGTCACATCGAGGAAAGTCTTGAGAACTATATTTCAGGTAAACAAACAAATGAGATTAACATTGAAGATAAAAGTGTTTTGATTTATTCTACATGCAAAGAGAAACCGTGGGCAATAGTCAACCTGTTTTATTGGCAATGAGACCGACATGTTATCTTTATTCAATGAGAAAGGTTTTGTTTTTTATCTCTCAAACAGGAAACAGATAAGAAATCAATGTCTTTGATTTCGATTTACTCAGAATTTTCTCCTAAATGAGTCCGTCACTTTCTGCTCTGAGTGACATGGATTTATGAATTTACTGATGTCTTATTATAAACTGGTATGTCTGTCTGTCTAAATATTCTTATTAAGTCAAAACAAAAGTTGGATCTTTTACTTGAAAAATAAAACATTTGATTCTATACGAACTTGGATTCTAAACTTCAGTAATACACATGTTGGAAATACTCCACCGGGAGAACAAAGGTCTGAGCTCTAAGCCTTTATAGTTTTGAGATCATAATCAACATTTACATTACATTTAACAGAGCAAAGTGTCTGTTCCATAAAAAATGTACATGAGAAGTATGAAGTTGTTAAAGAAATATTGAGTCAACATTTGTGATCACATTTTGATTTTGTTGTTTGTTCAAGGTTGGGCTACTTTAAACTAATTGAAACATTCTTAAGTTTACTTTTTTTTTAATATTTACTTTTGTGCTTTTTAAGCCTTTATAGTAGAGACAGGACAGTGGATAGAGTCGAAAATCAGGGAGACAGAGGGACAGGATATGTGTGAAAGGAGCAACAGGTCAGATCTGAACCCAGGCCGGCTGCTTTGAGGACTACAGCCTCTGTACACGGGGCGTGCGCCCCTACAATTAGGGGAGTTTAGTCTGAATCCAGGGCCAGGATATCAGAAGAGAATCCTGAAGCTTTATTAGCGATCAATCGCTTGAAATGGAAAAGAAATCTAGATGTACAAACTTCTTTTTATGTTTTCTTCAATACTGAATCCCTTCACCTCTTTAAACCCCACTCATGTTGAAATGTTGGACTCTACCAGAGCCTGTTTTTTGTGAGGTAACCAAAGACAACGGTGTAATACCACAATCTGAAAAGTAACACATAAACTGTCGGGTAGAAGAGAAAAGATTTAAACTTACTTTTGTAGTTATAAATAATTGTGCACTAAATTAATATGGCACAGAAGAATTACAAATATAGCCATTTTATTAATGACTTGGAAAAAAAGCTTAACAACACAAGGAGTACATGCATGCAGGGTATGTATGAGCTAGAACCTTTTTCTTTTTAACAACACACGTCTTACAGTTTGGTACTGAATTACAGCTGTGAAGCAATAAAATCCATGTGTGTAAATGCCTGTTTACACAAACATTAAAAAAAAAAAAAGACACTTGTCCCCAAATGTGACCATTTCATGAATGAATACTGTCAGGTTGAGGATCTAACAGAGGATGAAGCTTTTGTTACCGTTAAGTCTTTTAGTTCAAAAGAGGAAACATTTTAGTGTTGTTTGTCAAGCGTTTGAATAAAAGTAGATAGAGCTCAAAGGCCGACATGTTTAAATGTCATAACACAGAACAACCTTAGGATTGGGTTTTCATAAAATCTTATTTAATTAGTAAAACATGTTTATCTTTTCAACCACTGTTTTTTTTTACTTCATTACAATTGTCCAAAACACTGGCACTTCTCTTCTTGTGGATAAGGAACGTGTGCTTTGAGCACCTGAAGTGGAGATGAGGAACAGATCATATTAAAACAGAGGTCACTACATGGCTCTAGTTACAGTTTGTCAGATTAAACTATGCTTTCCCTTACCTGGCAGCTGTTTTTACGGCAACACTAACTTGAGCTTTTCTACACACGGTGATTAAAAAGGAAATTCAGAACCCCTCAATGTACAGTAAACTCAACTGGGAGGATAACATTCTTATTCTACAATAGAAATAAAAAAAAAAAACTACTGCCCTGTTAAAAAGGGAGAAAATGATAAAAAGAGAGAGAGAGAGAGAGCACTGAAACAAAGTGGCCCAGTTCGTGGAAGGTGCTCCTGGGCTCATTATTTCCCTCTCTTGGTCTTGCGACCCGTCTGCTTCCTGCCTTTCGCTCCCCTTTTCACTGCGGGCTTTTTAGGGGAAGACTCTTCAGGCTCGCTCCGCCTTGATGCCCCTTTGGTCGCTGGCTTTTTAGCTGCAGGCTCCTCCTTGGGCGACTCGTCAGGCTTAGATCGCCTAGACCGGCTCTTCGTCGTCTCCTTTGGGACGTCATCCTCTTCAGGAGATGACTCTCTGTAAGAACGCCGCGTCGAGCCCCTTTTGGTCAGCTTTTTGACGGCTGGTGTTTTAGGCTTTTTTGCCGGAGAGCCTCTCTTGACAGGCGTGGCTTTAGATGGCGTTGTGGTTTCCTTCTTAGCTGCTGCCGACAGTCTGCCCCTTTTCTTGCCTGATGACACCACTTTCTTGGCGGGAGACTTCTTTGCGAGGGGGCGTCCTCTGCCTTTAGCTTTTGACTGACTAGCACTCGGAGATTTCTTGGCTGGTGGAGGACGGCGAGCTTTGGGGGGAGGCCTCTTCTGAGCTTTCCTGGGAATAATTTGAAAAGTAAAATTAGAAAAGTAGAAAGCACATAATGTACACACATCACTTGTAGGGGAAAGGCTGTTTGAGAACTGCATAGATGGAAAGAGGAAGCAGAGCACACTAAATATAAACCAAATATTTATTTAGAAAATATTTAACTGACTGGGTCTTTGTCACGTCAACATGTTAGAAACATTGAGCATTAATAATCCTTCAGTAGTGATTAGGCTCTCTATTCCCATCCCTTCGGGTTAATGTGCTTTTGATAAACTTTTTATTTTGATGCCTTTCACTGATAGATGTGGATAGAGTAGTAAATTGGGGTAAGGGAGTGGGCAGTGACATGCAGGAAAGGAGCCGCAGGTCGGACTTGAATCCACACTGCCCGCTTGAAGAAATGCAGCCTCATACTATTGTTGCTTTAGTCCTTTGCTAACTCTTTTGCATATGTGTAAATGTACTTGGCAATTAAAAACAAAAATGAATCTGATGTTCTGGTCGTGGGGTGAAACCTAACCGCTAGGCCATCGGCGCCTCGAGATTACATTGTTCACTCAAAAAATGACTACTGTAATTGTCTGAGGTCTGTAAAACCATGGGCAAGTTGGATAGTTAACCATAAGGTGGCTCCTCCAGGATGTCTAGTTGTTGATATTTAGCGAATCCACGCAAAATCAAACAATCAAAATTACTGTCAATCTCTGCAAACTTGACCCGTCACCCTATTACACCATCAGGTGTCGACATGTACCAATTGTACTTATTTTAAATTGAAAATAGGGATGGAACAATGCATCGGTTCCACATCGGTATTGGTCGACACTGGCCCTGTTAACAGACCAATAATGAGGCCTGAACCGATGTTTATTTGTTGTGCCAAATCTATTTATTGCTGGCATCTAGTACACCAAACGACTGAGTCAGAGTAGAGATGTTTTATTGGGCAGAGGAAGTCACCTAATGGACAGACTCTCACCTGTTTTCATTGTCAAACACGAGAGAAGATGGTGTCATTGTGGGACCTTTACACAACAAGATGTCATGAAACAAACATCGTTATCAAAATCAGCAATTGTCTAAATTGTTATTTCAAACATTGGTATCAGTATCGGCTCTGATGTTCCCAGTCGGTGCATCTCTAATTCAAAATATTGATCCCTTGTGTGTCGATGCTGTATTAATGTCAGGAAACGAGTTCTACGCCGTCTTAAATATCTTTGTGATGCTGCATGCTATAGGCTCACTTTTTTATACCAAAGCTAAGGTGTGGTCTTTCTCTGTCATGAGCGTCATAATAATAAATAGGTGATGAAGTGGGGGGAAAAAAACAACCTTTAAAACACTGAAACTTGCATTGCTACTTTTCAGAAAAGCTGCTGGAAAATCAGGTGTTTTGACTTTAAGTAGCAGTTACTTCAGATGATGGAGAACCTCTCTGCAGACTACATCGCAAACGTGGAGCTTTTTTTTAAACCCACCTCTTAGGGGCTGGAGCTTCGTCCTCAGACTCTTCTTCTGATTCTTCTTCTTCTGACTCTTCCTCGTCAGAGGAGTCAGCCATGCGCCTCCGCTTGGGCGCAGGTGTAGAGTTTTTCTTGGCCGGCTCGTTGAACTTTTCCGGGTACAGGATGGTGGGGCTAAAGAGAAAAACAACAAACGACAAGAAGCCAACAGAGAAATGATCAGTGGTGTCTGCTTTGTCTTTTATAGATTGTTATCTTCAAAGCACACTACTAAATGAGTAGCTTAAAAAACACCACTGATGACAATATTAGACTTTTAAACAAAGTGATTCCTTCTGTCCAAGCGTCGGTGACCTACCTGGGGTAGAAAGGGAACGAGAGCCTGTAGGTCCCTGTGAAGCCGTGACCGGTGATCTGCTCCATCCAGCCGAGTACTTTACACTTCGACAGAGTGTTCCTCAGATTCCTTACTGCAGAAAAAATGATTCTTCTGTTACTGACAGTTTTTGATGCACAAGCCCCAACTTCTTGTAAAATGTCTTAGCGTTCATGTTACAAGATGAAAAGAAGGCCAGCTTTACAGAATAAGTCCTTGAAGTGACAAACCGATGACAATCAATGGCCCCATTTTTCCATTTTCCCCAAACCCTGAGAATCATTTTTGACAGTGATTGACCATTTTGAGTTATCAGAGATATAATCTCCATGTTCACATTGAATCAGGCCCTACACATATGGAAGTGATGAGCAGCAGAAAGAGCGGGAGTCTTACCTAACTGATACTCCTTTCTGTCTTTATTGGCGTCTACTAGATATCTTTTGAGGGTGGTGGTGCTGCAGGTTTTAGGTTCGTTCATGGCTGTGATGGCGGCTGTGATGGCGTCCTCCACGGCTCCACCCTTCAGCAGCACCTGGTTACCAGTACGCTTGAGCTGTGACGGATGGGAAAAAAAAATAATGATAGAACTACTTCCAACACTAGCTTATAGACAAGCAGTTAATCATGTTGCTGCTCATATAGAGAAGAACGTGTCTTACTTAAGAGCCCTTTCATCGGCATTACACCTTGAGACATTCATATTGATTCCGTTACGACGTAATATTGGAGTCCCAGTCTGTGAATTCACATCGCCTTGAGCACGGCAAAGCGGGTGCTTCACATACACACACAGACAGACATGCACACACACAGCGCTGTGCTCCCCCGCAGGCTCTGCCATTCCAGCCTCGCCCCTGTAACGCTTCTGTTTCTATCACTTCACAGAGATGTAAATATCTGAGATATCAGTATCACTCACTCATTTGTCTCCTTTCAAAAGAAAACAAAAGAAAACGACAAACAGCTTGAAATAACTTTACCTGGAAAGTCCCTCTGGCTCCGGTCCCAGTGATCTGCTCCAGGTGTCCTTTCTCTACTGCCTTCACCAGAGCTGCTTTCAAGACGTCTGGCCTGAAGAAGAACCACAGTCAGTTCATTCTTCACTTGATCCATAATCACAGCTTACAACACAACTTTAGACACCCGTTTTGTAAACTACGACTTTGTCACTGAAACCCAGATCACATTTCACACTGGTTGTTAATCAAAGACACTTCAGAAGTCTTTGACTTCAAACTTTTTTAGAGACGGTTCATTCCAGATATCAAGAAGAAAATAAAGCTTTTAAATTCAAATAAATTCTCAATTGTTCTTTTACTGCTGCTCAGAAGAAGCAAGTATTGATTCAGAAAACGTAACACACTAAAAGACTCCCTGAAACTGAAAAAAATAAATACTAAATAATAAACTCTTAAATGAACCAGGGGGTTTGCAGAGTTACATGACAAAAAAAAAAAGAAAAGAAGAAGGTTGGCATACCTGTTCTCGATGTTGAGGCTGGGGAAGTGCTGCTCCAGGTATTTCTTGATCAGGTTGTAGGAGGCCTCTTTGGGCTCACAGAGCCGAGTGATGATGAGAGGAAGAGCGTCTCCCAGAGGCTCCAGCTTCTGTGCTGCTTTCTAAAACACCATCCGTTTACAGACATGACGATTACAACCAAACACATCCCAGTCTCAGAGGGGAAAGGGGAGAAGGAAACTGTTGACACTACGTCATTAACAAAGGGGTTAAATCTAGTCTTTTTTTTTTTTTATTATCTCCCTACAATGAATAAATCAAATAAAAAAATATAACTCTTCTACTTCAACATACCTTTGATGAGGCTGTCTGCTTCCCAATGGCAAAGGTTCCCGAAAGGCCTTTACCCTTCAGCTGTGTGACACAAAAATATGAGCAGTTAGATGTGATGATAATAATTTGTCAAACTTCTTAAACCGCTCTTTCTGAACAAACTGTTTCGCAACTACAAAAATCCTGAACTGAAACTTCCTTGGGTGTTGATCTTTTCAACCAATGTGGAAGAAGCTGTACTTCTAATCTCTTTGCTGATAACCAGATGTATTCTCTTATGGAAACATCTCCCTGCTGTCTGTAAATGTCAAACGTATCACTTTTTCTTCGCAACGTAAAATCATCATGAAGCCACTCCTGGTCTGAGCGCTTTAAATTACTGTGTGTGACACCCTCCCTACGGTATCGCTGCGTTATTAAAAATACATATAGATGGTAAATTTTGTCATTTCAGTCCACTTCATAATCATTTTAAGACTTTAAGGGCTACAGAAGGTGGGTGATACCCAACGTGTCAGGAATGTCTCTTCCAAAAAAAAAAAAGGAAAATAAGGAAGACAAAGTATCCATCTACTTAAATGTGAGCCTTAAATCAGGCTAAAAAAAACCCTACAGTAGTTATTTAATCTAGAGCTTCTGTGAGACCAGGCAACATGTCATAGAAGCGTACTTTGTGAGGCTTCAGCTAAAGTTTAAATCAGTCTATTTATGACTCTAGCACATCCACAGCGCAGTATTCATCCTCAGTGTGGAAGCTGGATAGATGCTGCGAGAGGCGCGTAGACAAACATTGGCAGCTACATCATGTTTTTGAGTTATGTATGTAAGTCACAGTCTGTTTGTGGGGATTTCCTAGATAGAAAAAAAAGGACTCAACTGTCTTCCTGCGAGACGATTTCTATTGTGTTCAGCGAAGTCCACATCGTGCAGTTTGTGTACAGCTGTGTCGCTCCTTGAGCGCCATCTGTTTGAGCTTCATTCAGTTTGCACATTTACTAGCTACAAGTGCGGTAGTTGATCTCTCAGTCTATGATGAAAGTTGTGAAGCACCCTACAGACCCACAGCCTGTGAGCCGTGCTCTTTAAGATGTTAACATTTTGTTTCTATGATCTCTCTATGACAGTGAACTTCACATCTTCAGCTTTAGACACAAGTCAACACAATCTCAGGTTCGGTAGACATTCATCACCGTTTGTGGACCGAAGAAAAAGTGAAGGCATTACTGAAGTAGACAGATGAATGGAAAATGAAAATAACTGCTTCGTGTTATTAGTCAGCTAGAGGCGGCATCTGTGAGCTCATTTTCTTGTAAACAACAAATATGATTGTCCAACAGTGAGCTGGATATGATCTAGTATTTACACTCGCATGAGACGGCGCACACTCATTTATCACATCTATGTTTACAGTACATTCTCCCCTCATATTATTAAGACAACACTTTACAAAAGAAGAAGAAGAAGAAGAAGAAGAAGAAGAAGAAGAAGAAATCATTCTTCACCTGTTTGATGGTCCCCTTGTCCAGATGTTTCTTCATGGCTTTCTTGATGAGAAACTTCTTCCTGTCGAGCTCCATCTCGGGGTATTTTTTAAGGATATATTTCATGACAGACTGGTACGAAACCCCAGACCTGTCGTTACAAGCCTGCAAACACAACAAGTCACAACAGTCATTACTTGAACATGAACACGGGGGGGGGGGAACAGACAGATATGACACATTACTGACTGTGGAGAAATGTTGATTGATTGATTAACACACCGTAATGGCTTCGATGAGGATATTATCCACTTTGTGCTGAGTTCCTGCAAAGTTGGTAACGGGAACCTTTTTGCTGCCGGTGACACTAGCCCACGCAGGAATCGTCCGTTTCACTCTTTTGGTTTTGGACTTCTCGTACTTGTAGCCATCCTTCAGCCTGTCACCGAAAGGAGCAAGACACAAAATCAGTGAAGGAAGTTGTGTCTTTTAGAGGCGATATTTCACTGTGATTGTTACCACCCTTATCTCTATCACATCCTCACCTTAGTAGGAGAACATAGCAGTGTGTTGCACACTGTCCAGCCGCGCAGTCCTTGCATTTGTCACTTTAGTCCGTTTGTCACCGACAGAAAAAAACAAAATGGAGTTTGAGAACATCTGTCTTAATGATCATCATAGTAATTGGACGCTGAATCAATTTGCTACTGCAGTGTGCTATGTGCAGGAAGGTTAACGTTTGACTTTGTTGAAGTCTGGGAGAAGGAAAGGAGGAGAAATAAGTGGAGTTACAAGCCGTTAACTTGTAAAACCAGGTTAAATTTCCCTTAAATATTTGAAATATTAAGTTTTTCTGCTTTGTACCTCTAAAGGGTTTCCGGAAATGTTTTGGGGATTTTTTTTTTCTGAACGAATATTTCTTGTATAGAAATAGTGAAATGTGAACTGAGCTGGTAACAAATGTCAAACTTCAGTGACAAAGACATCCACTCCTCCTTAACTCCTCCGAGACTGTGGACAAAGGGAACATCTGTCTGATATGCGTCTCATGAACATGGCTCAGACAGGTCACATCTTTTAGAAATGCAACACCGCAACCACGAGGGGAGCAGTCTGCCGTTATCCAGCAGAGGCAAGGATAATATAAACAGATAAAAGTGCCATCAGAGTGAAATATCGCAGTGGTCAGAGTGGCAGGTGAGCTCTCTGGTGAAACTCACTCTTTCTTCTCGCTCGCTTCGCCTTCTTTCTCTGCCACTGCGTCTTCTTCGTCTGCCTTTTCTCCATTCTCTGTGGGCTCCGTCTCGGCTGCACTCTTGGCTTCCTCGACGTCTGCTGTGGCGGCCGAGGATGCCGCCGGCTCCTCGTCGGCAGAGGGGGACTCCTCCGAGGACGCTTCAGGCTCTGGGAGAGGAGAGGAGAGATGTTTTAATACCGTGGCAAAAAGAAAGTATATGAACGAATCTTCAGACAGTTTTACATTGTGCTTGTTCTTTTTGGAAAGTTCGGTGGTAAAATTGGCATACAGAAATAAATGTTAACTACCCAACAGCCAACAACAAAAATGTGATACGAAAGGGGCACAGCACACATCAGCTGAAAGAGGGATGTTGCAGCGTGACTTTAATTTATTTAATTTGTTTTTAATCAGTCCTTAAAATGAGGACTTTGTCATCCTTACAATGAAGTCAAAGGTCAATGCAACAGCTACAAGTTGTGTTTTCCTTCTATTATGACTGGTTTCCATACTGTGAGGCACTGTGTGCAGATTGTATACATCCCCTGGTAAGTCTCAACACTTAGCCTCAGAGATTTAAATTAAAAGCTGAAATTGTCTTGCGATGGAAGTTGGGAAAACAGCTGTTCAAACAGTAATTCTAATGGCTTGTCACAGTATTTGACTATCTGGAGTGATAAGATTAACAAACAAGTGAGTCTGCTTATTCTTTCAATTATGATTTTCTATTTGCAATTCAAAAGGAAAATATATATCTTGTTTTTCTTTTATTAAAAAGGAAGCAAAATAAAATAAAAGAAGGATAAGTATTTGATTTTAGTTATGTTGTTCTCTGGTGTGGAGTATCTGCGGTGATGGGAGGTTCACACACTTTAAACTCAATTTTAATGGAATGACTGTTTTTCAGTGATGATGGTGCGTTCAGGGGTCTTCAGGTGATGGACAACCCCGGCCTAACCTTTCTCTGCAGCGGCGGAGGGGGGGGCCTTCTCCTGGGTCGCAGTCGCTGGCGCTCGGCGAATCGGCATTACACGAGATTTACCTGCATGGAGGGAAGAAAAAAAACAATAACATTACCTGTGCAGTAGGAAAAGCAAGCACAGGCACACCGCTGGTTCTGGGGGGGCAACATCTGGGGTTAGGTGCGTGGTTAGTAATGGAGGGACTGACAAACCCACTTAATTCATTGGGGCCCATTATCTCCAAAACAGAAGGAAAATGTGCATCGGATTTCGCCTGCGTTCGCCACCTAAGAGACTGTTCATTTATCTCTGGCTCACCCGCCATTACGTGCCAATACATTTTCAATCATTTCCACACGAGCCAGAAGATGAGTTGCCAAAAATATTCGTAAATTTCGCCATTTTGTCGGGTTGGTTTACACACACAGTAATGGCGTCGCACAAGGAAGATAAAAATTCATTTCCAGTTGCAAAGCGGAGGAAAAAAAAACGCACCACGCTTGCGGGTTTTCGAGCTTTTCCGTCCATGCACCTGCACGTTTGGCAAATACGTATCGTTAAATAAATAACACTTACCCAATACTTTACGAGAAAAAGTGAAATACTGTGAAGTAAATTTCTGCACGATCCTTTATTTAGAGTTCTCTGTTTACGAGCCCCGCCCCATTAGGTCCGTTGGTTACGTACTTACGTAGCAGCGTCACCGGAACGTCAAAGGATTCCCACTGTCATGGCCGCCGTCACCAATCGTCGAAACCACAGACATAAAACTCCAACATTAAAGATTTTATATCAACTTTGGGCTTACTCGGCGTCTCCCACCGTACATGTCAACACAATTTAAACATGTAATTGTTTTTACCCGGGTTGATATGCCCTCCCTAAATATAAAAACAGTGAAAAACTTCATTTCTGATAACATTTTGAGTAGTCGTCTATTGCCAAGGCTCATGGGAGCTGTAGTTGTTTAACGCTAAGCAGTGAGTACAGTAGGAGACGCACATTTAGTATAAAAAAAACAACACTTTGAAAACAATACACACACAATTAAGCTTTCTGAAAGTGTGGGAAAGTAACTACAGAAACTATAAAATCCTGTTGAATGTCTCTTAAAACTGAGTACTTATCCATTAATCACAAACATCCTTCTGTTTCTGAATCAACACATGACACTTCATCACATTTCTCTGGAGATTAGCTTCTTTTTTTGCTCATTATCGCATCGCTGCTGTATGAATGAAGTGTATCTCAAATGACTCCTTTGGGCTGCTTATTGTGTCATTCAATGATTAATGGACCCGACTTGTATAGCTCACAATCAGGAAACTACACGGTTTTCCAGTCACTTGACATCTGGATTAAATTTGCCAGATCTAATCTTAATGTTCACAATGGGAGTCTTAAATTCTGTGTGGATGATCCTAAAACATGCGAGTGTATACCATCATGAAGAGCGCAATAAAACTCCAGGGATGTGACCACCAAGTGGCCACACTTAATGTTGAAATATGACCACAATGAAACACATTTCAAATGCAAAATAAATCATCTAGAAACCACTCGTTTTAAAATGTTTGTCACAGGAGGACAAAATGAACAGCTGCAATAAAGCAGAGACTCTGATTGAGAGTTCATTCATAAAGATTTGTCATGCTTTAGTGGCTCTCCCAGTGACTCCTGCTGCTCCTGGTCGGATCATGCAGCTCTTCTTCTTAGGATGATGAGATGTCTTTGATGGGAAAGCTTAATAATGGCCCCAGATAACCACACATACAAACACATTGAAGACAGAGTGTGCAAACCACATCTCCAAAACACCAGCCACCAACACAACAAATGATGAGAACAGGGTTTTTAAATACCTTTTTTGTCTTTAATGTATTTACAAGCTTTAATCTGCTCTGTAGGTCTTAAGTATTACAAGCATGTTCATGTTCAGTGACCCTGGCCATTTGCTTTTTAAAGTTGCATTTTTGCTCATGTATCCGCTTTGTTCGTCTGCGTTTGTTTTTACAGTTCTGTGCACTGACTTGCATCGCTTCTTGAATGCATACCTCTACCTCTCACAAGGTGTATGTACATAAACAACGCAGAGCAAGCCAAGACTGCGGGGAACACTTTGTTGTTATCAGAACAAAACCTTTGACTTTAAAACGTCATACACGGACAACGTTAATAGTTTCTTTGCATCTTTGCTCCTTTTTTTTATTTTTTTATTTTATCTCTGCTCCCCCGTCATCCCAAAATAACTTTGTTTGACCCTGTTTTAAACCAAACAGTGTGGAATCCAGGGAGGCTAATTATTTCACAATTATTATTTTGTTATTATAATGAATTATATTGTTATTTCTGTTGTCTCGTTCTCATTTGTGAGCCTCTGCAAACGTTAAATAACTTTCGTATTTGCAGTCCTTAAAAAAATAATAAATTAAAGAGTCCAGAACCTATGTATCTTTAAGTCTCTTCTTAAAAAGTAACAAAAGAAAAGTAAGTTAAAATTTAAAACAAAAATATTTTCTATGTATAATACAGGTATTTAGTGCTTCCGCCGTTGGAATCCAAACTCAAAATGGCGGCATGTTTCAGAACCGTACCGCAGAAAAAAATTCCAGCCGTAAACATGTCGTCCTGCCCATACACCAATTCTGAATGTTTTTTTTGTTTGTTTTGTTCTGTAAGGATGCAGTTCTTCTACGCCGAGTCTCCCGGGTGTCCCTCTCTTGTCAATTGTCTTCCGACTCCTCCTCCGCTTCACGCAGCCAGGTGAAGAAGGCCGTGACGGACTTGAGGGCCACGCCCTTACCATGCTGCTCGGCAGGGTCTTTGCTCGTCTCCCACTTGTAGAAAGCGTCCTCCGAGATGACGTCCTCGTCATACAGACAGTCAAAGAACATCCGGAGAAGATCTGCAGGACAGAGAGAGGGCGAAGACACAGCGGTGAGGGGAGCCTTTTGAAACACGACGTCTTCATGTTGTGAAAATACGCATCATGAATGTTCCTATTTGGTGAAAGAGTACAAAAAGAGTAAACCCTGCAGGATCCTAGAATCCACACAGAGTTCAGAAGGTCTGCTTTTACGCACCAAACACTTGGAATTTACTTCAAAGACATTTTAAGATAACAATGAAAATAACACGTAGACAATTCCAAGTTTGAATTTCTGATCTCATTGATGTGAAATGTTTTTGCTTTTAATATTTGAATTGTTCTGACTATTTTTAATCCATTTCATTTTATTTTCTTGCCTTTTAACTGCATGTATGAACTTCTAGTTGTATTCTTGCTGATTTCTTGTCGTTACACCCGAGCCCTCTATTTTATTCGTATCTCGCCTATTTTCTATTGTTTTTTTGTTTTTTTTAAAGATTTTTTTTTGTGCCTTTATTGGAGAGATGACAGGACAGTGGATAGAGTTGGACATTTGGGAGAGAGGGAGTGGGGAATGACATGCAGGAAAAGAAGCACAAGTTAGATTTGAACCTGTGCCGCCCACTTGAAGGACTACAGGCCCCATACATGGGGGGATCGCACTAACCACTGCGCCACTAGCGCCCCCTCTTTTCTATTCTTGTCTGTACCTCGGCACCATCGCAAATGAAGGTTCTCCCTAAAAGCGTTTTCCGTTGATTTAAATAAAATAAATGATGGTGATGATGATATCGAGATACTTTTTCTCGACCATTAATACTCCTTAAGCATAGATAGATAGATTGATACTTTATTGATCCCAAGGGAAATTCAAAATCGGTGTCAACATCATTTCAAATTGGTTGTAATAACAAAAGAGGGTTCTCTGACAAGAAATCTAGAGAGAGATGAAAAGACAAAGAAGAAGTGAAGCATGATGCAGCACTTACTTGGAGGCTGATCGAGGGCGACGATCAGCGCCTGAAGTGCATAAAGTGCTTGCAGCTGTCGCTCAGTGTCTGAGTTAAGGTACTTCAGTAAAACGGGCAACCTCCTCTGGATGATGGCCGTGTCCACTCGACAGTTGGTGTTATCATCTGTTTGGAAAAGCAGGAGGTGGAGTGAGTGCACGCTGAGACGCTCCGCACGCAGTTTGGCAAAGAGTAAATATTGCAATCAGGGGTGAGATTTTGAGCAGAATGGAGGGATGGCTCCTCCGGGTGTTCGAGTGTTTACCTTTCACTGCTGCCTTACACACAGCTGTCATCAAAGCACGCAGGAAGGGAGACGAGCTCATCTGAGAGTCATCAAGGGTTGCCTGGGGGAAAAAAAAAAAGTAGTCTTAGCATTTACAAAATACACTAAAGTCCTTCAATAGTGAAACATGCAACCATATATTTCATGTTCAACGGGGCTGATGAGTATTAAAGGAGCAGTGTGAGTGCAGTGCTGTGGCAAGACTTTCACTGAATTTTGAAGCCACAGATGACAGATGCCTGTTTCTTGGAGAACAGTTTCTAAATGTTTTTCACTGCACTATGTATGTTGGATGCTCTAACCTTCTAGAAGTTGCAGAATCACCAGTGTCTGCCTGCACAAATAATGTACCTGTACAAATATAAATCCTATAAATAAGCAACACTGTATCAATTAGCTGCAGCACATTAAACCAATGAATTATAACGCTGTTATCTTGAGAGGCTGGATTAAATGCATTTTAAAAAGGTATTAAAATGTTTTAGAAGAGATTTGAAGTGTGGCTCCATATGATCAGGATCAATGCCAAACACAAGCAATGCAACGCATGTATACACAAAATGACACATTGATGCCAAGACAGGCAACGTTGTGAGTTTTACACATTGAAAAAGAACAAATAAAGAGCTGAAAGTTGATTGTTAGTACGAATTTTCATGAAATTCATTCATCTTGGTAACTTTGTGAAATGTATTATTCAAGTCTGTCTACCACCTGTTAGCACTCCTACTTTTGGGTGTCTGAAGCTGTAACCTTATATGGGTGAAACACCTAAATTGTAGCAGATCTTTATTTGTGTAAGAGCCATCCATATGTTGTCAACAACTGTTTTCTAGACAGAGAGTCTACATCTGTTACGCATACAAATCAGTGTCATGTCATCTTTATTGTTTTATAGTGATGGACCCAAATAGAAAGGAATTTGTGGGTTGCACCTTTTAACAGAATATAAGCAGCACTGTGAACACTGTTACTTTGTCAGTGATTTGGAAGCATGCGTGTTTGGTGAAGTTGTCTGACCTCGGCCGATTAAATGGTGTTATAATCTACAGTCTGTTTCACGATTTCTTGGATTTATACAGCAGAAACAACCCCCACCTAACACTGATCCTCTGCTCCACAGCAAGAAGGAGAGCGGGCCGTAGTACGTGTTCTGAGAATTCAAAATCACCTGACGTCACAGAGCATCAATCTAAAAGTCCACCATCTAATTCATCAAATATAACACTAGAGGATGGTGCTTTGTTGCCTGGGATTTAAGCAGGTAATGTTAAGTAAAAATAAGAATTCAGCCAACTTGTACATAGTTGTTTACTGTTATAGGTTAGCTGACAGGTTATTAAAGTAGCCTCTTAAACAATGGACTGCACCACATGGATTTTTGTCACTAGCAGAGTTTGGGTCCTTTTGTATACATGTTCTCACTTCTCGTACCTCCACCCAGTCAAAGATCTGCTCGTCACTGGCCATGTCCTCCAGGAGGAGCCTCTCCAGCTGCTGGCTCAGCTCCTCAGGAGACAAGATCGTTTTACACTGAGACGCCTCGGAGCTGGAGCTGTCCAACAGGACGAACTGGAGCTTCTGTTGACATCAAAAAGAAAGACGGTTTTTATTACGAGGATGAGACTGATAATAAGGAAAAAGTGCTGAGATGGAAAAATAAAGGAGAAGGAAGAACAATGGGAGAAGTGTGTATTGATTTTTCCTGTTGTTAGTTGAGTGCCCACCTTTTGTGAGATGAAAGCCTGGACGTCCTCTTCCTCTGGAAGTAAGTCGCTCCAGTTGAGGCCAGATTCCCTCCACAGAGAACCTACAGTCCTATGGCTCTGTGAGGACCAGACAAACTCATTTCAACATTTTAATGCCTGAAATATCTTATTCCTACTGTCCGGTTTTAACAAGGCTTTTGAAACAAGCTACAAATCGAAAGGGCGAAATAACAAATCAACTTAAAGGCTGGGTTGGTCATTTTCGAAAAACTAGCATGATTCGGAAAGTAGCATTCCCTCAGTGCTCCGTCTACACCCAAATAAAATCCATGAGTAGGTCGATCTTTTACCTTAATGGACACTAGAGCAAACAAAGATTGAAGACTGCCCGCTGAAGATAATTACACAGTTGTTTAAAATGAGAGCTTGCAACTTAAAAAACACAAAGACGTTTGTCACTTACCATTTGTTTGCATAGTGTGTGCAGTAGTTCAGAAATTAAGATCCCAGCTCTTCCCACAGGAAGCAAAGGTTTGCTTAATTCACTGTGAACAAACACACAACAGAATTAGAACACGAGTCTGAGAATCATTCTCACTTTAAATAGAAAAAAAAGAAGATAAATAACTCTCATAATGTATTCTACTGGAGATCTAGTCCAATCAGTTTCACTTTGAGATGCTTGTTTTATTTTTCCTGTCCAGATTGTTATTGTCGCCCTAAAACTCTGAGTCACTCTTGGAAATGGGAAATCAAACGAGAATCATTAACAAGACAATCCTGTCCCCTGGAAAACGACTCTTGTTAACTCAGTAATTATTAATAAAAATGGTTTATTGTGGTTGTAAACAGAGCAGAAACATCTTAAACTAATTCTGACACTAAGCTGAAGTTATCAAAATCAGCACAACTCAGTTTCACAAATGGTGGTCATTCAAACACTTTGACAGGTTCACATCATAGCTCTTAGTACCTAAAGAGCTCTCTCATAGAGAAGCCCCCTTCCCTCAGCACGGGGCTGAGCAGCTCGGCCAGGTAAAGCCAGATGTGGGGAATGTCGATGGACATGTCATCCGCCTGCTCCAGCGTTTCTGCAAACCTGAGAAAACAAAGAAAACACAGAACTGTTAGGACACCACTTGAAGCAGTTATACCTTTGTACCTGTGGTTGTAAAAGTGACACACACACATATACATATAAATATCCAGGAAAATTCCCAGTGAGCTTCTGGCAGAGGTGCATGTATGATTTCAGGGGCAGTCAGCCTGAAATGTTCTAGAAATTTGCATGAGAATGTGAAATATATGTGTAAGAGTAAAGGAGAACTGACCCTTTGCAGAACTCGGATTGGGGCAGGAGTCCCTTCTGCAGCAGCTGGAAGAACAGCTGGCCCATGTGGTCCCGTGTTATCTGACTGCGCTCCAGAGTCGACTCCACCCCGACGTGCACGAAGATGTGCAGCTGAGAGCCCAACTGAAGCTCGTCCACACACTGAATGGCTTCCTGCAGGACACAAAGAGAAAGGATCAAGACCGAGAGGAGGAGGGGAGGGGCTTCAACACAACACACATTCGAACATTGAGATTTATTGTTGGGATTAAGTAGGAAGATTACTACTATGAACTAATCAATCCTTTATGAAATGTTAGTTAGAGATAAAAAGTACAGTGTGTCATTCACTCTCAGTACCTTGTAGTCATTAATGTGCAGGAACTCGTCTATGATGGATTTGGACTTCCTCTGCAGCTCCTCCTCTGACAGAGCCGGTCTGTCAGGGATCTGAACCACTGGCTCAGGTTTCACTGTTCAAATGAAATCATCAGTCATGTTTGTAAACAGTAAAAAAAAAAAAAAAAAGAGATGCATTATCACGATAAAAGATAGAAAATATGAATCCCTAGAGATAGTTTGACTAGAAATAAACGGATGTTCATTGTTGTTGTTGTTGTTGTTGTGTGGCACTGCGTGTCTCACCAGGCTCCCTGACTCTGATGCGCTCGGGTTCTGTCTTATCCTCGCTGACACTCGGTCTGCGGGGCTCGGCTCCCTCACGCCCTCGGTCTCTCCGCGGCTCCTCGGGGGTCTGAGTCTCCAGCAGATCCTTCGAACTGCTGCCCCTGACGAAGGATCCGGGTCGAGACGATGGAGGGGCGGAGATCAACGGCTTCTCACTGCGTTCCCTCCCTGTACTGCTGCGAGTGCTGAGAGAGGAGCAAACAAGAAATAAGGAATAGGAAAGGAAAGGAGGAGATAAGAGTCGACAGAACTGTTTAACAGGAGCTCTAAATGTGAGCCTGACACCGTCCTGTACCTTCCCAGAGTTCTCCTGGAGTCAAAGTCCTGGTTCTGGGGAGGAGTGGTAGAGGGTTGAGGTGAAGGCGTCTGTTGCAGCGCAGAGTAACGATTGAGGCCAGCTGTCCGTGATTGTTCTGAGAGAGAAGACGCGAGATAAGTGACCAGAAAAAGGGTAAATGATCATAGAGTTTGACTTGCAGGATGTTATTTTTGCAGCTTCTGGTCTCAGAATCAAAACAGAAACAGTCACACAAGAAGTAGTTTGATGATGTTGAGGACTAGTGTGGGATCATGGGAGTTGCTGTTCTCATTGAAAGACCAGCTATGGTTTTGCTGAAAGATATTTCTGTCTTTCTGAAATACTGACCGTAACTGTTCAACATGTTGCAGGTGAAATCCAAACATCCCTCTAGTGTACCTCCGTTGTTTCAGTTAAGATGATTGACATGTTTTTCTTACCGGAGTCGCTGGCTTTGGCTCCTCCACTGCTGCCTTTCACCCACGTGACCTGAGCCCGAGGGCCCAACTGGATCTTCTCGTCCATTTGAGGCTGCAGAGAGAAAAACACTTTTTTAGATCAGGTAGAAAAAACTAATTTTAATGTGCAACTCTGCCAGAAAACAATACACATTATCGAGTGTTGATGTTAATACTTCATACGTCACTTCATCCTGATGCCCTACACTTGATAAAAAGCCATGTTTTTGATTTTTTAAAGTTAGATTTGTTCCTTTTTGCCTTTCTTAGAGAGGAGAGATGAAGAGAGAAACGTTGGGAGGAGAGCATAGGGGATGACATGCAGCAAAGGGCTGAGGTCAGATTTGAGGCCACTAAAAAAGAAATCTGTCAAATGTGAGTTCTCAAGCACAGTAACTTTAATCCACTGGAGGGAGCTCTAAAAATAATTTTACATTTTTCTCTTTTACACAGCAGTACCTCATGCACCCAGCGGGGGGCCTGAGTACTATTGTACACAGAAACCACAATAATGTAGCACAGATGATGGCAGGGACAGAGAGTGTGTGTGTGAGAGTGTGCGCTTGTGTGTGAGAGTGTGAGTGTGTGTGTGTGTGTGTGTGTGTGTGTGTGTGTGTGTGTTTGTGTACACATTATGAGCCACAAGATTCCTCTAGCTGCTGCTGTGTAAACATTCATCTGCTGTGTTGAGGAACTTTCCATAATAAGAACAGGAGAGCCCCCGCCCCCCCCTGCCCAGTAAAGGAGTTTGAGACTGGTGTGAAAAACTCTCCAACCTTGTCATGACATGAGGAACAACCTACAACCAATTTGACTCAATAACCCAAAGACGTGAGGACACTGAGGAAACACTCAGAGTGTACCATGCAGTCTGCAACGACATCACAGACTCGTCACATTTTGGACAAGATTCATCACCAACAAGTTTTTACATAGTAATGAATTTTACTAATCCGATGGTGCATACAACATAATTGAAAATAAAACGCAGGTAAGCAAACTAAAGGTGAACTAAAGGTGTGGAAACTCCTCCGTCTGGTCCACACAGATATACAGCTCCAGATCAAATGAAGAGGTCACTGTGAAAAACATGTTTCTCTCTGGTTCTAATGTTTAGAGGTTTGTGTTTGACTAAACATTTTCAATGTTATTGTTTACAACATTTGTCACAATTTCCAAATGAAAACACAAAGCTGCTGAATATTTCAGGCCCTGAATGATACAATGAAAACAAGTTCATATTCATTTTTAAATAATGGTATACTAATGTTTAAACTTTGAGAGATAGTAGAACCAGTAAGAATCATAATTTGGCAGCGGACTCTTAATGTTTACATAGCTATGTTCTTGATTTTTGTCTTCGTAAACAACAACAGACACTTTTGTAAATGCTATTAACCCGTGTTGAATTACTGAATTTAACCAACAACATTAGAGCGGACCCTCTGCACCCCCTTTGGTCTGAGAATGAACTTTTTAACCTTCTGGCCGCATGTATAGAATGAACAGGATGAGGACTAAAGGAGGAGTCACATCCTTTGTACCTCGCAGTATTCAGCTGCTTCATAAGCTCTGATCATACTGTATGAACTCGGCACCCTGCACTATATTTGCTTCTGAATCCCTCGTTTAACCATGTGATGCTTTAATGATGGTCATTTGTTTGTTTTTTTAATGGCTTTGTTCTTATGTGCTCTCCTGTTTGTTTGTCTTGTGTTTTTAGGATCTCGGTGCAAGGCAAATTCCTTTAGGGGTGTATGAGAGGTATTAAGAATCCAATAAAGGATGGCAGCAATCACATCAGGGTGTCGGGTCAGGACACGATTTTGAATCAAAGGTGTGAGTGAGGAAGAAAGATGGAGAATCCAGTACGTTCAAGCCATTTATATAAAATTCAGGTGAACAGAGTACAACAAGGCATGAGTTTGAGGCCTTTGATTTTCTTGAAGTAATTGAACCTATATGTATGTGTGTGTGTGTGTGGTTCTATAATAAAATATATAAAGGAAAGACAATTAGGAATGTGACTTATACATAGAGCATTACAGAATACAGACGGCTGAAAACACTTCTGGGCATGTCTCTCTCATTGCCGTTACTTTGGATATGCACTGTGCATGCTGCCTTCAGGGGGCGCTCAGACAATGAGCGATACATTCAGGTGCACTCAGAAATAGGAGATGCAGAACAAAATACTAACCTGAACAGGCCTTTTTTACAACGGGCAATAAAGGTTTCCTTCATTGTAGATGGAAAACTATGGGACGGTGCTTTAGTGTGTACAAGCAAAACCAAACCACAAACAAGTGCAGGACCGACGCTCGCTTGTCTGATTGGGTTTTCTGAGTCCCCTCAATGGCTGACTCAGAAAAGATACAGTATACAGAGTATTAAGTATTAAGTGTGGTGTTAGCACGAGTAGAAAGAGGATTGTGTCGAGTCTCACCTTTGAGATCTTTGGGATCTTGGTGGGGTCGATGGTCCTGCTGTTCTTGGTCATGGGCACAGTGTTCCAGGTCTCTTCTCTCTGCACACGCTGCTCTCTTTGATCTCTCTGGTCTCTCTGGTCTCGGGGATCTATGACGCCAAAAAGACACACAAACACACATACAGGTAAATGCCTATTAAAGGTCAGTTAGATTCACATGTAAAAGTAGATTCATTCCCTTAAGTTAAATGACCGTGAGCGTGACATTTCTGACTGTTTCTACATCTCCAGATGAAATATAACAGGACAGCTGACAGACGGGAGGGAGTAGGGGGCTTCCCGTCTGCTGTTGGGCACAATGGCAGCATCTCTGCCGGCTGTAGTGACAGCAAGTCTGCCTGTACGCCCGCAGGCTTCCTGAGTCACTGTAGCTGTGTGGATGTGATTCTAAGCCTTAAAGAGGATTTAGACTGGGGGCCTGACCTGGCCGTCTCTTGCTGTCCTTGGAGAGCAGCTGCTGGTGCACTTTTCTCTGCTCCTCCTGCTCCTCGATCTTTGCCTCCTTGTGGATCTGCTCGATGGTTTTGGGGCCTTGGTCAGCTCTCCTCGACACCCAGTTGTGCTGAAGGAAGAACGAAAAAAACCGAGGGTTTTATTGAAGCAGAATTTTATGGGTTCATCTACAGGTAGTTTTCAAGAAGATGACTGTTTGTAGCTCTATGCTTTGTGCTGTTTAATGTAAATACACTTTTAAGTGTTCATCTCTGCACTGCTTAAGTAGCCTTCCTCATTTCAATTTTGACAAGACAGTTTGAACGTGTCTTCCCAGCATCAAGTAGGAGATAGTGACAGTGATTTCAACAGCTTGTGTTAGTGAACAATCAAATCAATGCAGATGTCTCTCTACTGGAGACGAGACGGTTATAACACACCTATCAGGTTTAGTGAAGTCCAAGAAAAGCTTAATGTTCCTCCAACTATACTTGTTTGTTTTTATGACCAGATAAGTACTGTCTTGAAATATTCCATCAGTAATCTTTACAAGAAATCCTGCTGAAGCTGAAATTCAGCCTCATTAGTCACCATCTTTAAGGCAGCTTTTCCTTGCCACTGTCACTTTGCTAAATGTTGCTTGGTGCTGTGCTCATGGTGGATTAATGTTGGGTCTTTGTAGATAATATAACAAAGAGTAAGGTTTACACCTGCATTTTTTTGTAGATTGATTAATTGATCAGCAGTGTAATTCTTCCTCCATCAGTCTTTCTTAAGAGTGGAAACAACTCAATAACAAGAGCAGTGGTAGTTTTACTCTGCAGAATATTCAAAAATCATTTACCAGAGGGTCAAAGATCAATGAAATCAAACTCTGGGAACATTTATCGGAAGCCAAAGTGAACATAGACTAGAGGGGGGCCTGACTTTCTTCAAACTCTCTTTAGCTGGGTAGATAAAAAAAAAACACAACTTCAGACTCACCAATCTTAGGTCAATAATGTCCTGTAACATGAAGCGTATCCGAGAAGACGTCTTCCTCTCCTTGACGATTTTTTCCATCTGATTGAAATACTGATCCATCCGAGGCTGAGGAAAGTGACAGACAGAGGAGGTTAATTTGAGACATGAAGGTCACGTTCTCCATTTCTCTCGTCATTAATCGTCCGGGCTTCGGGTTTCAGAGGTTTTTCACATTATTTCACTGACCGCTCAGTTTATTACTCGGAGCAGGAGCTTTCCCGACTGCCCTGGATTAAATAGAAACATTTCAGGAGACAGGAGAATAAAAATTGTAATAGCCCAATAAGAACAGAACCAATCCACAGTAATGGCCCGGCAATAAAGTGGCCATGTTCACATTAAAGCAGATATTACCACATTTAACCAGTTGAAAGTCATCTAAAGGATGATTTAAGAACACTTTCTACATAACATCTTGATGTTGGTACACATTGTAAACCATTGAAGAGCAGCCGGAGCAGGTTTGCATGATGAGTTCACAGCAATGTCCCTGCTGGTCAGAGGACTTTGCTTTTTGCAGGGAGACTGGTAAGGATAGTGAGGATCAAGCCACACATCACAGAACAGCAGAGTGAGAGAGAGAGAGAGAGAGAGAGAGAGAGAGAGAGAGAGAGAGAGAGAGAGAGAGAGAGAGAGAGAGAGAGAGAAGCCTGAGGATCAGTTCTGTCTCTCCACAAGCGTAGGAGGACGCTCGCTGTGTCCAGCTGTGAGTCACTGGTGTCTACAGGAGAGCCGGTGAGACAGAACACAGTGGGTTGTTCACTGTGGGGACACTTTAAACCAAACTGTGGCGATATTCCTGTTCCCTCTTAAAAAAACAAGCAGTTTCTTAACTGAATTAAGCTCATATGGTGTAGGAGAGAATCAGACCAGAACTTTGTCTTTTATGTCTAAAACTGTTTCTTCATCTTAGAAAAAGCTCAACAAAAACACAATGTTTTGAGCACAGCGAGGCGAGGATAACTTATTTGAATGACAGAAAGAAAGTCACCAGCAACCTTTTCCATCTAAGGACTGATTGTATTGATTTGTTAACAAGCAGAGATAGTAAATATTTACTTCCAGAGTCTAGAAATGTAAGGTTTTGCTGCTCTTTTGTCTCAATAAGAAAGTTTAACAGACAGTCCTTTGATTTTTGTTAGAGGGATGGAATAAGCAATAAGTAATTTGAAGAAATCCGTTCGGCTCTACTTTCCAGTTTGTTCACATTCTATGGCAAAAAAAAAAAACTGATTTAAAGGGAGAGTAATCAGCACATTAATGGAAAGGGTTGGATATCCAGAAGCAGTATTTTTTTGTATTTTTACTTGATTGGATTAGTACAGTAAGTACCATTGAGCTCGTGGACAAACAGCACTCCTATCGGTTATTATGTTAGCAGTCCCTCTTATGTAACGCAGGGCTTCACATAAACGCCAGCTGTTTGCCAAACAAGAGACTAGTCCTGTAATTACAGCTGGCTTCTTTTTTCATTAAGTTGTTTAGTCTATTCAAATAGCTTGGATTAACACATATTTGACCTTTATCTGATATTAGAACTTTTATCTTTCAAATCAATACACAAGCATTAGAAGAGTGCGTGTGTGTGTGTGTGTGTGTGTGTGTGTGTGTGTGTGTGTGTGTGGCGGCTCAGTACTGGATACATATGAGCAAAAAACTTGAAGGAAAGAAGACTGACTGCATTAAACTGCTCGGAGAGGGAAAAGCATCACTAAGGGCAGCTGCAGGAAACACCAGGGGCATGCAATGTGACGTCTTTTATTTGAATTTAGAAGTTTTCCAAATACGCTACGCAGATGTTTATGGTCTTACTGAATGTTGTTGATCTTTTTTCTCACGATATACTCAGAAGACCAACTAGGGGAAGTTAGCAATAGCTGTAAACTCTCACTTTCATGCTCTGTATTGGAGTTCATTCAACCACATTGTGTTCCTGAAGTCAATACTGAAAATCCATGGTGGTGAAAAGACAGGACAATAATCAACATTTCCTCCTCCCCCTCACCTTGGCTTTCTCAAAGTCGAGGTCCTTGCCGATGGTGGTGAGCAGCCTGCACAGACACTCCAGCGACTCCTGATCATGGTTCTTCAGCAGCTTCACAACACAGTCGTGCATGATGGCCTCCGTCAGCATCTTCAGTTTAAACAGCTCCCCGATGAATTTGATGTTGCCGATGGAACGCCGTCGCGCCTTGTCCTTGGCCTCTTCCAGCTCTTCTTGAAGCCGGTCCCGCTCCGGCGCCTGAGGGGAGACATTATTAAATCATTTCCCTGAAACGTATACACAGAATGTCTTTTCTAGAGCCGAGCGGGCTTTTTATTTTCTCCGCTTCGCTAAAAATGCTTTGATAGAGTATGAAATCTGATGTCACACTCGAGCAGTTCCTGGATCACATACCGATGCAGCAGAGTCCAGCTCTTTCTGCTTCCTCTCAAACACCACGTCGTCCACCTTGTCTTTCTCAAACTCCTTCTGGCAGCGGTTTAGCAGCAGCTTGCGAAAGTTCACTGTGGTGTTTGGCTTGTCCGTCATGGCCACTTTGAGCTGTTCAGGAACATCAAACAAGGCAGACACAGCTCAGAAAGAATGTCAAGAAGAGTTCAGTGATACAATGTTCAATGTGGGACACCGACTAAGGGTTCTAGCAGAAGAAGATTTTAAGGATTCTACACAACTCAAAAGAGAAACGTTAATTGTTTTTAGTCGACATGGTGTTGTTCTTCTTACCGTGGCGAGGCAGCGGCACATGTTTCCGTAGGCCACAGAGAAGCTAGGCTCGTCGATGGCCTTCTCAAACACCAGGTCGATGACTCCTTTGAGCCTCTCTTCTGTGTCGATGGTCAGATCCGTCACCTGCTTCATCAGCTGGTTGAACTTCTGAGGCGTCAGCTTGTTCAGGATGCTGCGAACCTTCTTGAAGAGATCCTGTAGGGGAGTGTGACAGAAACAGCAGTTAATCCCTGAGACCAGCGTTCAATCCTTTGTCTGTGATACATTTCTTTATCTTTGAAAATGTTAACATATCTCTTGTGTTCTTTATACTTTTGAAACAATATTACTTAGATCCTCGGATCACAACCTGGGATCTCAGACTGCCTGCTCTGAGGTTGTCAAAGATTTAGATTTGCACATATTAAATAAATTCCTGTTAAAACATTACTGGGAAATTTATTCAAAGATTTTTTGGTAAGTATGTAGACAAATTCTGATTCTATTAGTGAAATCTTTTACAATTTATGTACATTTCTGAAAGCAATGTATCCTTTGTTGTGTGTGCTCTTCAGGTGTGCTTTGGCAAGTACAGTTCATGCATGAGCACAAGCACGGGTGCACAACCTGTTACGGGGAATTCTGACAGTATCTGACTAACATGACTCAAAATAAGCCACAAAGTCAGTAAAGTAGCTGTCAAGTTCTCATGCATGTGTTGTATTACGTCGTTATGTACAAGAGGTCACCCTGCTCAGGCCCGGTTAGTCCTGGAGCAGTGTGAGTGCAGGCCAGCGGGGGAATGGGGGGGCGGCGCAATCGTGCTTAAGCACGGTACGGGACAAACTGGGCCTAGTATGAGTCCGCCCTTCGATACAACTTAATTAAAAGAAATATAAGCAAAATACTAATATGTAGCACATGTTGTAAATGTGGGGCCACACGATGTGGTAGTATCAGTTAATTATCAGCCATCACATTTAATTAAAGGTCGGGTATTATATCGATCAACCTTTGTATCATTAAAGATAACTGTTTTCAGTGACGCTATTATCAGTAGTTTTTCCAATGATTAATTTTCCTAATCATTGTAACAGTCTGACATTTGTTTTATTCTGTGGTAACTTTTATAATAAACAGATTGATACAAGTATTTTAATGAGTATTTTAATATCTGATTTCTACAGAATCAATCATATAATCAAAAGTCATTTACATTTCTAATAACTGAAAAGTCATCAATAAGAACAATGCGCTGAGAGCTGATGTCTGATGAATCTAAACGGTTCTCCTGTTGAGTCTCTTTTCATTCCCGTTTTTGTAATTTTGGACCTACCTGTGTTTTCTGTATCTCAGGATCCTCTGAAGGACCCTCCCTCTTCATTCCAGGTTTCCAGGCGTTCTCGGACTTTTTCAGCTGAATCTCGTCATTCACCGACACATTCATGATGATCTTCCTGGGTGGAGGCCGCCGTGCCCCGATGTTAATCAGCTGTGAGAGCAAAGAAATACACAGTACAGCGTGTCTATAAGCAAAGCTGAAACTATCTTAAACATGTTACAATGACATATTAGCTATTACAAGTGTTACGGCTGTTTGCTTCCCTCTGCTGTTTGTCCCTGCTGCTCTCAGGCGAAGCTACTGATCACCTAACGAGGTACACGTGGCATCAGAGCTGGCTTCAGGAGAAGAGAGGCTTTTGGAGTGGGGGCTGCTGTGCCTCTTTGTTGGGATTGTTGTGTTTGGTCATCTTAGTAATAGATCTCTTGATTTTGACTTTGTTAAGGCGTTTTAAGTGTTTTATTGGGTCAATGTGTGGTCTGTTGTTAGCCCTATAGGGCCGCCTTATTGATTGGGCGTAACACAGGAAAAATGTCTATCTGGGATTAAAAATAACATATAATGAATATAAAGAAACGCGACAGTATCACCTTATGACTTATAAAAAGAAGCCCCATAAGAGCTGAATCAGATCCCCGACTCAGTCTACAGTAACAGCTTGAAAAACTCGAGTCAGACTGTTCTTTTAATACTTAAAACCTGCAGTTTTTTTTAAAAGCAGCTTGCTCCATTTCTGGTTCCTAGGCAACCAGAGTATCACCTGCCTTTCAACAACTTACCTAAAATCTTGAGTAGTGCACTAATTTGCCTCGAGGCCTGCTGTCTGTTCAGATCTTTGTAAACTATGAATCTACAACCATCTCGAGTTTGTCTTCTGTAATCTATGTTTCCCCGCTTCAGTTACTATTTCAAGTCATCTCTCTATTCACCCAGCTGAACAGAGGGGGAAACAGTGATGATTTAGGGAGCTTTGTTTCTTTGAGTTGAGGTTTTTGCAAGTCTATGTTCACAGCATTTCCCTGACCTTGGAAGCTAGAGGCTTTCAGCAAACAGAGTTTGCTGAAAGCCTCTAGCTTCACATGTGGATGCTAAAGGGTATACCTTGCATGTTCCAGTTCTAGATCCCTGAAGTTGTGTTAAGTTGTCAGTATTTGACGCTTTGGGACAAGAGTGTTGAAATGGTGCGTGTGCACTTATGACTCACTGCAGCCCCTCGTCCTCCGGTTATCTGCCGGCCAAAATCTGCAAAGGCAGGTGTGAAATCGGGTCCTCTGGAGATCGCTCTGGAATCCACCACTCGAGACGGCAGCTTGTTTTGGTTCATCTGTGCGACACATAGCATAGACAATACATTATCACACACTCGCATATACACACACACACACACAAGCTGAAACTGAACAGCAGGGGGAGCAGTGATCCCCTAACAATAGTGCCAGTAGGGTAAAAGGAGTTGTTGTGTGTCAGTGGGTTTACATTTCTAACCCAGTGGTCCCTTAAAGGTGACCCACTGTAAACGACAGTCGTACTACATTGGCAGCTTTTGCTTCATGTTTTTTTTTTTTTTTTTACTGCTGGGGTAATAAATTCTGCTCAGTGGCTTGAGTTGGCCGTTCAGTTGGAGAAGTCAGAACCAGATGTGGATGAGAGTGGAGGACGAGTGAGAGGAACGCGGGATAGTTGTGGGGGAGGAGAGGAGAGGAGAGGAGAACAAATCCAGCTCTTTGTCTTTCAGATGTCCTTGACTTCCTCTCCGCTCTCTCCCAGTGAGATTTCACTTTCCCCTTTAGAGAAAACGTGCGCACGGGATTGTACATCAACTGTTCACCAGTCGGCTTGTTCTTTTTTGGAGAGGTGGGGGGAGGGGTATGTACTCTTTAACAGTGCCAAGTGTGACATAATAGCAATGTGATTTTAATCAAAACAGCGTTTCAGCGGGCCATATGCTCCACCCGAACGTATGTGTGGATCAGAGGAATGAAGCAAACTCAAACAGAATAAAGGGATGTTGAACCTCAGCCTGTTGCTTTGATGGAAAACTGTTTCATGAAGAGCTTTTCTTAAACCTATGCCTTTAACTAATGACATTATTTATTCATACAATCCATCATTTCAACTTCAGAAAATGATGACTCATTTCCGTCATACTTTCCTGCAGCCTGAGGGGACAAAATCAAATTCTTCATATTGTCCAGCTAATGCTGATTTCTGCGCTATGGCATTGGCTCTACTTCACTGTACTAATTTAAAACGGATACCAGAACTTTATCTACTTAGTTTTCCTGTGAAGATTAACCTGCTCACTGGTGCCTGGGTTTTAAATGAGCTCCAAAGAGTAGGCAGGACATTTACAAACCTTTTTTTCTAGACAAACATTTCCCTGAAGTGCTCGGAATCTCGTCCTATTCACGCAAACACAGTTAAAAGTGAGTCTGGTTTGACTGTATTAAGAATTGGAAATGAGACACAACAGTCTTATATCAGTAATATTTAATTAAGTGATTAAAGCAACAAGAACTGGAAATCTCTACATTTGAGGAACTGAACATTTTGCTTTTTGATTCATACTCGACTTAAACAAAAAGCTCGCCTGAGTTTGTAAATAGTTTCAGATTTATTTCTGCAGCATACGAGTCCAACTCAAAACCTTTAAATAAATGAGGCTTAGCTTGCCCTTGTAACTCAATGAAGGATTTTATCAACTTTATATTTTGTGTTTAATATGGTCTGGATGTCTAGTAAGCAGCTAGTAGCAGCTCGGCTCACAGGCTCCTTCCTGGGTTTCTGGGTTTTTTCTGTTTCTGATTTTCTTTCATGTGAAAGAAGTCTGGGAACCCATCAGTGATGGTCCGACCATGTTATAACTTCTGGGAGTGATGGACAACTTTGAGGGCTAACAGTGAAGCCAACAATTAGCGTCAAAGGATTTCCAGCCAAGACTTCCGTTTCTGTGTGTTGCTACTGTTTACAGTCTAACAACAACTTGAGAAGGGATAATGTAGTTGGTGTTAAGAAACAACATCTAAGTGCAGGTTAGTAGCTGCACTTGCATGCAGATGTCTGGTTGAAGACATTTATTAAAGCTAAATTGTTGATCAATGAATGCTAATGGTTTCCAGGATTAGGACAGATTGTGATACCTGAATCCAGTCCCTAAACAGGGATAAGTTTGGGAGTCAAGGAGACCACTGCAGAGAGTTCTGCTCCTGGTGAAAAACTTGTCAGTGATAAATACTAAGAAGCCTGAACATGACAATCTGAGGTCATAATAACAAGCGCGGCTTGTGTTAGCAGCAGCTCGGCTTGCAGCTCCTTCTTATTAGCAGCAGTTCAAAGTTTCTTTACTCTTAATTATAGAAATGGAAAAGATATTTTTTGTGGTAAACACATCAGATTGAGCAACTGTGAGATTATCAGTTAGTTAAATATTTTATCACATTTTGTCATGAAATTGCAAAAACTACACACACTCTTCATTGTTTGTCCTTTCTGGCTCGTAGGGGAGGCTGGTAGAGGAGCTCTAGAACTAATTTTGAGAACAAGTTTATTTGACAATACCTTTTTTATTGCTTTCTATAGCTGTTACAAACAAAAATGTGGTCTGATTATCTGAAAAACAGATTCACTGACCTTGTCCAGCACCACGTCACTGATGGGTGGGAGCCCCTCAGGCTTCTGTATGCAGGCGGGCATGAACTGGAAGCCCAACAAGAAGTCCCTGTTATACTGCCGCTTCCCAGCGGGGTCAGTCAGGTCTGGACCAGCACATGAAGGGGTTGTCCCCAGAAGGAAGGAAGAAAAATATACATTTAGAAAGAGCAAATATTCTTATACATATGAAACAAAGACTGAACTGGAAATAATTTAATCAAAGGTCACGCTAAGAGAACTCAAAACTGAGTTCAGAGAACGTTGAATGTCAACTTAAAAATCAGATTTTAACATATTTTTACATAAAAGTTTGCCTTCTGTATCTTTAAACATCTGTTCTCCTAACCTTCGATGTCCTGTGCAGCCCCTGTGGAGTTCTCCTTGTCTCCGGGTGTGGCTCCGCTGTCGCTGCTCTCCGTCTCTGACGTGTGGCCGGCTCCGTTCCTCATGGGCTCTATCTCGGCCTCGCCGTTCTCCTCCGGGGCGGCAGGCTTTCCGTCGGCCTCGGGGCTGCTGGCCGGAGCTGGGACGGGGCTGGAGGTGAACACTGATGATGGCAGAGGCACCGGGCTGCTGCTCAGAGGAGCGGTCTGCAGGGTCTGCTCTCCTGCAGGGAGGTCTACTGGCCTGGGCTCTTCCTGTAAGGAAACGAGATCGGATGTTAAATAATATGAAAATAATTGTCTGCGACCATAAAGAGTTCTTCTATTGTTTCCAAGCAAGTTAAATATAACTCGCTGGTTGATGTTGTGCAGCTTAACATGCTGTTTATCATATCTAAATCCAGCAGCATCACAATTTGTCTACATAATAAAGGGTCTATAATCAGTTGAGGCTGTGAGAAGGTAATCTGCAGACAGGTTGAAGTGGATGGACACAAAGAAAGGGTAAAAATGCAGGAGTGGAAAATGAGCAGTGGATGAATAAAAACAGAGCGATGGAAGTGGTGCTCGAGGGGAATAAGAGGAGGTGAAATACAGGCAGGGCCGAAGGGGTCAGGTACAAACAAGAGACGGAGGAATAGGAGCACTTAAGGTTCGTTGAAGCAGGTAGTAGGATTAATGACACACAGTGGACATACTGTTAAAGATCTAAAAGTATTTGTGGCTAGTGTTGGCAGAAAAGGTAAACTGTGAACCAAGACGTTAAGAGAACACACCACATGTTTACAAACCACTACAGTTATCAGTTTTAACAATCATGATGTATATATTTTCATTCTGTTTCACTTAAATATCCCCCCCCCCTTTTTTTCCCCCTTAAATGTATGTTTCATCAACCAAAAATAAAACCTCAAATTAGGACTTAGGGGCTTGATGGACCAGATAATGAAGAAAAAAATGTTCCCTTGTTTGGTTTCAAAGTGAAAGAATCTGATTTGTTGTTGTTTCTTCTATTGTTTGACACATTTATGAACAAAAACAATAAAAAAATCTACTTTCCTCCTACTAAAAAAAAGATACTAATACAGCAAGAAATGAAGAAGTAAAGATATACTTATCTTTTGTCATCTGTAGTGGAGTTAATTATCTCTAATTATTGTTGTGAGATGCATGCTTCTAAGTAAAATAACATTTCTGTGTCACTCAGAGTTTCATTTTAGGCTGAACAGCTGCTACTCTCTCTCTCTCTCAATAAGTCAATCAATCATTATTTGTCACTGCATCCACTCTGTGATGTGAAAACCCTTGAAAGGCAAAAAGCCCAACGTGAAGCAGTAAAACAGAAAGAAAGGCGAGCAGGACGGAGCTGATTTTACGTACAGTGGGCTGGGTGAGCAATGAAGATGATGGATGATTCTTTACTGTGGTACTCGGACGATAACAACACCCCAAAGTCATTTATGTCCGCTTCCCCCAACCGCACATGTGGAAACATTTTTCACTTGAACTATTGCCCACATTGCGCTTTTCCTTCCTTCTCTCTCTATCTCTCTCTATCCACCCTTTCATTCTTTCTAGGCATTTTAAAAAGTCTTGTTTTTCCTCCTTAGATACCAACCATTTAATCAACAGGTGAAAAATTTACACACAATTATTATTAAGTCACTAAATCTCAATGGATATCTGTGAAAAGATGATGAAGGCTAAATAAATGTGTGTAAGAACTGAAGCTACTTTAAGGTCATTTAAAGTCACCATATGTAAAAAGGAGCTTGAGTTCTCACTACATCTGGTTCAGTGTGGTTTCTTAGACGGCCTCGGGTCTTACCTCCTCCTCCTCCTTTTGAGATGCTTCTCCAGCAGAGATCCCTTCATTTGGTTTCCTCCAGGTCTTTGGTATAGCAGAAGCAGTCTGATTTACTGCAGGGGCATAAATCATTCAGTTAGCATGGGAAAAAAAACACCAACCACAATTTATTTATAAATATTGTGTGTGAAACTAAAGGATGGAAACATTTTTATAAAAAAAAAAAAAAAGAAAGTCACTTAAGTCTGGGGACAAAAAAATCAAGATGATTTAAGGCTGTTAGAGGTAACAAGAAAATTATATTAATGCTTGGAAGTTGACCGACTCTACCAACTGAACCACAGCCAGTCTTAATCAAAGGTTGATTTCTGAAGTTGATTTATTAAAAGAATGCAGCTGGAATTTGCAACAGACTGTTACAGTCAGAAACAAAAAGCCACAGGTGTGACCGTGAAATAATAAGATTTAGGCATGTGTGGGATAAAAATGACTTCATCATTTGATTTGATTCATGAAACGTTTGTGATAAAGAGTGTTTTATCCTCTTCTCTCCCATCTCTGGTGTGTGGCACCCTTCCCCTGTCTCTCTCTAGCTTCACGTCTAATACTGTGGTAATAGGCACATTTAAAATATGGTCACAAATTAGACGACACTTTGGGTGGCTCTCCCTCCCTAAAGCGACGCCCATCTGTAATAATCACCTTTTTATACCAGCTAGGATTGACCCACGATTTGCATTTTTGGAGAGGAATGGCCTGCGCTGTCTGGGTGACTTATACGCTAATGATGTTTTTGTCAGTTTCGACCAATTACGTTCTGCATTCCTTTTAAATGGCTCAGACTTTTTTCGATATTTTCAGCTCCGTGATTTTGCTAGGACCCACTCACTGGCATTTCCTCATGTTCCAAACCCCAGTGGCATTGATTTGGCACTCAAGGCAAGAATCTTGCCCAAAGGTCAGGTTTCCTTCCTTTATGACCTCCTGTTCACAACTGACGAGTCCACGATAAAAAAGATCAAGGCTGATTGGGAAAGCGAATTACAAACCAACCTTTCTGAGGATTTCTGGGAAAAGGCGCTTGGGGCTGTTAATTCTTCTTCTAGCTGCGCTAGGCTGTCTCTTAACCAGTTTAAAGTGCTCCACAGACTTCATTACAGCAAATATAAACTCTCCAGAATATTTCCGGATACAATTGATGAAACTTTTTTATTGGCCAATAACTTAATTATTGGCAGTCCTTCTTTAAGTCCATCTCCGACATTTTAGGTATAAACATCAATCCATCCCCACTTATAGCTATTTTCGGTAGATCTCCTGACGATCTTGCCACCTTGACCACTCAGGACAATGTTATTGCTTTTGCCTCTTTAATCGCCCGCAGGAAAATCCTTCTCTTATGGAAATCTTCACAACCTCCCTCCTTCAAAGCATGGCTGCACGATGTCTTATTTCTCCTTAAGTTGGAGAAAATTAAATTCTCTCTTAGAGGGTGCTCTGATAGGTTTACACTCACTGGAGACCTCTGCTTCAATATTTTGAGAAACTCTCACCTGACGCGGTATTGTAGTAGTACACCTTCGCCTGCTGATACTGATGCTGTGCCTGTCCAGCTGCCCCCCCCCCCCCTCAGCCGTTTAGGTGGTGGCCTGGATGTGAGCAGCTGTTGTCTTCCCTTTTATTGATCAAGTTGAGCAGTGTGCGTGAGTGATTTTGTCTCTTTTACAGGTTATACTGTTTTTCCTATTTACCTATGTGGTATGCTCATAACGACTTTCATTCCTGTCAATGTTGTTTGTTCATTTATTTCTTCTTTTTTTTTTATGTTTGTCTCGTCAATTTTCATTATTATTATTTATTTGTTTTTATATTTTATTTGTTTTCTCTGTGAAGTTTTCCAATCTTGCACTTTTACTCTTGTCTTTAAAGTAAGAGGTCTATTTGTTGGTCTGGGAGGGTTGTTTACAGGGCGAAGGGATACTGGGTTTTTGAATGTTTCTGAGGAAAAAGAAAAATGTTGACTGTATCCCAATTGCACTGTATGTTTTGAACTTGCTTTAATAAAAATATGTTGATAAAAAAAAAAAAAAAAAATTGTTTTATTTTCACTTTCCATATTGTAAAAGACAGTTTATCAGTTTTATTCTGAGAATGACTGACGGCTCCTTTTTAACGCACCGGAGGCTTACTCTTCTTCTAGTCCGTTTCTGACTTGTGTCTGCCCCTCCTCTCTTATGAGTTACATTACAAATGTTTAAGTGCAGCTATGCCATCATGTGTGCAGAGTGATTTAGCTTCCTGATATGCAGCACTGTTTCCTACAGAATGGCTTCCTTTGATATTCCATTATCACATCAGGTGATCTGCAACGAGGAGGCTTATTGATGACGATGTGTATCGTAACAATCATCCTAAACTAGGAGTGCAGGACTGCGTTGGCAGAAAGCAGCTGCAGAACATGAATGTAATAAAGGCGTTAGAAGCTTCAGCTTGTGATTCTACTCTTATTTTTTGCTGCGTCTCTCGATAACAAGCCTCCCCAATAAAAAAAGTGTTTGCAATTCTTTACCCTCGTAAAACCCCAAGTGAATAATGACTTAGCATTGTAAGTCATTCATAATACTCTTGGACTAATAAAGTCTTTCATTTCAGGCTGGACTATCACCAAAAACAGATCATTCTTAAGAGTCATTACAGTTTTGTTGCAGGTTTAAACATTGTTGTGTGTGTGTGTGTGTGTGTGTGGGGGGGGGGGGGCAAAGGACCTGTGAGGATTATTAATTATTTGGGCTACAGCTGTCAAAGTGTTAACAGATACTGTACCTGTAGTGGGACTCCTCCTGGTGAGTGCTTGTTGTTGGGACTCTGTTTTGTTGTCAGTAATGCCTCCAAGTGCCTCAGTTCCCACTCTGGGGACGAGGTCTTTAGTGTCTAAGGACTTGCTCGGCTCGTCAGCCTCTGTCGTGGCCTGCACTAGAGGCGGAAGGCCAGGGGGGAGCATGACAGGCAGAGCAGGGGCAGGGCTTGAGGTCAGGGTGACTGGCACCACAGACACAGGTGCCATAGGAGCGAGCACAGCAGCAATGGGCACCTCTGGCCTCACTTCAGAGGGCAAAGTTTCAGAGGAGGAGGGATCTCTGTAGGCCGGAGCAGAGACCGGAGGCTGGAGTGAAGATGGGGACAGAGGAGAAGGCTCATGGACTGGAGGGTCCAGCTCTGTCACAGAATCTGCAAGGCCGTTCAAAGCCTTGGGAGCTGGAGCAGGCGAGGCGGCTAGAGTCCGTGGGGCTTCTGAAAGAGGCTTGTCTGTGTTGGGAGTCTGAGGTGACACCAAAGAGGGTTTGCGCTCCACCAGCGAGGGGGAGGGAGAAGAGGCTGATGAAGTGGACTCCCTTGCTGAGGGACGTTCACTCTTATTGGCCACTGAAACAGGGAGAGCGACGGGGGCGGCCATCACGGCTGTGAAGGGAAGCTCTGGTTCCACAGTAGACGAGGGCTCAGGTACAGCAGCGCTGGCCTCGAGTCTCTCCATAGGAGCTTCAGGCTGCACGAGCACAGGTGAGGAAGACTTCTGGACCACTGGCTCCAGTTTTGGCGTTTCATCTAGAAGAGTTCAGATGTATTCATTTAAAATTTATTTGTATTATGAAGCATGTAAACTGTTGCCACACGCTGCAGCACAAAGGGCTAATTGGCAATGCCTGTCTAAAATTTGGCTTTTAAACGGCATAAAATACACAAGAGACAGTAAAACACAAACAATAATAGCATTTACAAGGAACATCCTATAATTAAATTTAAGATGATTAAACAAGAGGCACCACATGAATTATGAAATCATGACAGAGCCCTTTGGAAAAAAAAAAAAAGACTTTAAGTTTTTAAATGATCCCACACAGATCCTCCTTGTTCTAAAACAGTAGATGCTGTGTAAGGCCTCAGGTTGACAATGACTTAATATTTTCAATATTTAGTGTATCAGTGTGAACATTAGGCATTGGGTCATAAAACTTGTAAAGTAGAAATTGTTCTCAAACTTTTGCTTTGTATCAGTTTAACGTTCCAGCTAATTACTGGAAAAGCAGATTGCCCTGCTGACACCACACTCACTGATTTGTGAGAGAAATGAAAGTGAAAGCATTCACATGAGCTGCCTGACAGTAGGCCATGACAAAGCAAATAAAATAGTCCAATAGTGTGTATTGTTTCAGGATTTGAGGGCGTTCCATTTAGAAGTATTTTAGAGGACCAGAGGATGTAGGAGCAGACCTGGCCCTGGTTTGGTGTCTGAGGCCCGAGTCGTCAGCGGCTGCTGTGGCTGCTGGGGCTGCGGTGGTTGTGGTAGCTGCGGAGGCTCCAACGTGTAGCCTCCAGGATTGGCCGGCTGTGGTTGAGGAGGCTGCTGCTGTTGCTGCTGCTGCTGCTGCTGTTGCTGCTGCTGCTGCTGCTCTGGAGTCTGGCTCCTGTTCAGCTGCTGCGATTTGAGGTAGAAAATGTGAGGATAATGAGGGTGCGGCCATAAAAACTAGCAACACAGAAAACCAGAGAGACAGGCACAGAGAGATGTAGGCAAGCACACACAAAAACAAATAAACAAAAGCAGGAATAAGCAGAAAACAAGAAGTCCAATGAGGTATGTTAAGATTAAAGGGATCAGCAATGTGGACGAAACAGAGAATGAAGATAGATTGAGGGAGGGATGGGAAGGAGGAGGGGAAGGGCTCAGAGCGATGCAGAGCAAAGGAGAAAGATCCAGAGAAATAAAATCATAAAGGGGCACAGAAAGACAGAAGAGGAGAGACACTGTTAACATTTACAGAAGGAAATAGGGAGGAAGACTTCACACTGTCCTTCTTCAGAATGCAGGAAAACCCTTTTCTTTGGGCTCCGCTGATTAAACAAAGATCCAATTGTCTTATTGAAACGGTTTTCATCTTAACTGCCATGACAACGCTGCTGTTTTCTTTAATGCCAGGACTTACAACCTGTGTAGCCTGCAAACAATGTGTGAGTGTCACTTCAACTTCAGGGCAGCATTCGAGCAACACTGAAGTGAATATCTGTACCTGTTCTGTCTTGTCTGGAAATTTCACATTTTCAAGCAACAATTACAAACCTCCACTCCGGCTCACTGTCTCACTTGCAAATATTTATTTATTGGCAATGTTTCGGGAATAGACCTTCAAGCCAAACCTCATCAGACCTGATGCTGAAACATAACCAATCAATGTCATTTTGCAGGTTAAGACAGTGCGCAGGAGACAACTGTTAATGGACTCACTCCTCTCCTACACACCTGTCATGTGGAATAGACGTGCTTAGTATTCTTTTTAATTGTCAAGCAACAAAAGAGCAGGTTACTTTCTTTTGCATTTAACAATCTTCCATCAAAACTTCAATTATTGATTATAAGTTTATTTATAAATGTACAGTGAACCTGACAGCGAGGTCGGCAACTTTTATCACAAAATAATAAAATCAAAGACCCAGGATATAACAAGAAAATGAAGAGAAAAATAATACAATTTAAAACAAACAATATGATAAAAAATAAAGAAACCCTTAAAGGTTAGTAATCCATGAAGGGGACAAAACTTAAAGCCCAGAAAGCTAATTATTAAAATAAAAAATTATCCAGTGCATTTTATTTTTGCCCATCAAAGCAAGCATGTGCATATTTAAAATAAAATGTTTTAATTGCAATATTTTGCACGCAGGGTCAAGGTTACACATAAAGGGGTTGCAGACGGCCGCATGGACACAGTATATGTGAGCGCTCCTCTGTTGTTTGAGATGTGAGAGTTTAAAACCACATCTGATACACCTGCGGTCTAGACAGGAGTCTGAGCCACAATATGTACCGGTACTTGTTTACATATGCAATGCACTAGAACAAAAACAAATGTTTTTAAGCACTGAATCGACAGATTAAAGAGTTGAGAGGATTCTGTAGAAGGAGCAGGAGAATACAGATGATTTGTGATTTACTGTAAAAAGACGGAGGGTGAATAGAAACAGCAGTAGAAAGGAAGCAGGTGTAACAAAAGAAACAGCTGTTAACTAAATAAGCTGTGTAGAAATACTACACTTTAAGTCACTGTAAGGGAGACTGAAGAACTTGTAAGTGGTTTCATAGGAGTGGAAACACTAAACCCCCTTTTCCAACCTCCTACAACAAACCACGATTGACTTTTGATTTTAAAAGTTTATTTTAGTCCTGAGCGATAAACCTCAGGCATGTTTCAGGTTGAAAGGCGTCATCAATTGCTTTATGAGCGGGCAAGATGGCTGAATGAATTACCAAAGAGAGGCATCGTCCTGCAGGAGGGATTACAGCCCAAGCCCCTACAGAGCAACATGAGACGCCTTTCCTCTTCTGCAGTCTAATCAGCTGCTCTTAATGCTACACCGGCTCCACTGTAACTACTGCAGGTGAGTGTGTCAGAGAGCGGTACCTGTGGGGGTGTGGGGGTAGAGGAGGGCCGGCCGATGGGAGGCGTTGAATTCCTGCTCCCTGAACCTCCCGCCATGATCTCCTCTGTGATGTCCCGACCGCCCTGATTGGGGTCACGGATACGGATCTGGGAGGACAATGACACAAAAAAACAGACCTCACTAAAGCAGCAGAGTCTCGGAGCAGCAGACCAAATGTTTTACATGTTTATAACCAGGGTCTTTATACTTCTTTATTAAGATGATCTTATCTGATACATAGAAAGAGAACAGCAGCAGCAGCAGACTCCATCAAAGTGTCAGTACACACAGACTCATAACGCTTGGAGGTGCATTTTTTAATCTTAGTTATTCTAGTGCAGTATGCTTGTTCACATAATTTGCATCTTTATCTCATAAGATTCTTTTTCTCTTGTTAATGCTGTTAAAATAGAGGGTTAGGGGGGCGGCTGTGGGTCAGTGGTAGAGTGGTAGAACCGGAAGGTCGAGGGTTCGATCCCCCTCTCCTGCAGCTACATGTCCAATGTGTGCTTGGGCAAAACACTTAACCCCAAGTTGCTCCCACTGCTTTGTTAGCGGTGTGTAAATGTGTATGAATTGATGAAGTTACTTCTGATGATCACTTTTCATAGAAACCTCTGCCATCAGTGTGTGAATGAGTAAGAATGACCTGTGGTGCTTTGAGTAGTCAGAAGACTAGAAAAGAACGATACAAGCTCAAATCCATTTACCATTAACCAAAGTAGAAAACATTACACTGATTTATAACACTCACTAAGACTCACTCATTAAGAAGAAGCAAAATCAGATTTCGACCGAACAGTATAACTGAATTAAATGTTTGAGCCAAGGGATGAAAACGAGTAATAACACTTCAGTATCATCAAGTATTTCACAGAGAGAAAAAGTGTTCTGCTCACTGATCATAAAGTACAATACCTGCGGATAAATACACATGCTTTGCACCAGTGTGTCTTTTATTTATCAAGCAATGGCAACATGTCACATGGTTGTTTTCCAATTATGGAATTTATCCAAAAATTTAAATGTACAAGGCTTGAAATTGTTATAGTGAAGTAATAATGAGGCGACTAGTATTATAATCACATTAGTTAGTTAAAGAATGAGCAGGATAAAAAAGCGTTATAAGCCTGATCATTTCTTTGTCAGAAGTCTGGAGGTTTAACGTCAGTACTATCCTTCTTTTTCTGTTTCCTGCAGGGCTTTGTGAAGGAAACTGACTCGCTACACACATACAACTTCTTACACTTCTTCAATCTGACACTAAATCCTTAAAATAATTCCACAAACACCAACAACATTTTAACAAATGGCTTAAAAAGGTAAAATGGATTTGGTTTATCTCACCATCAGGAGTAATTTGAATACCAAACTGGTCACACTCCAGCCGTAGATTTGACTTTTTTTTACTCTGTGATATCGTCGAAAAGGGAAAAGCGGCTACTTAATGAACTTTGAGGGGGGGAATGTTTTGACAGCTGCTGTTTCAAAGGTCAAAGCTGAACTTTGTAAAGATCAACTTTCAAGACAGTGTGGATGAGAGGTGCTGAGAAAAAACTGGAAACGTGTACGTTTCTGTTGACAAGAGATAATCATGAGATCTGAGGGGCTTTGCTGGGAGACTGTTTTGAAAAGAAAGAGTTTTTAAAGTAAACTATTGTTCTACGATCTTTCTTAATCCTAAATAAAGATTCAGAATTCTTAACCCCCTAAATGAAAGGTTCAGAGAATCAGAAACAATCACACAGCTGTACTTAAAACTATTGAGTGTCAGATGCTGCAAAAAAAGGAACTCCTAAGATACTCACTGGTTTTTTCTCTCGCTTGGCTGGTGGAGGTTGCTGTGGTGTAGGCACTATGATGGGGGGTGAGGGGGGGTACACAGCCTGTCCTGGATAGTAGGGGGGACCAGCTGTGGGGACGGGAGCGGGGACAGAGGGTGAGACAGGCGGGTGGTACCTGAGGGGATCTGAGTGAGAAGAGAAACATAGATTACTTCAACAGTCACATAAAGGCGATGCGTGATTTCAGGTAACATGGTACAGAATGTGAGAGCACGTTCATGGTATGTTTTGATTTAAGTACTCACGATACGGGGAAGGGTACTCCCCCGGCCCAGGACCAGGATAGAAGGTGCCGGACCCTGGAGGCTGGACTGAATACTGCTGAGGAGGTCCCACGTAGGGCGTACTGTGTCGATACTGAAAGAAAAGAGGACACTTAACACGTTTTTAATTTGTAACCAAATCAAACCTGTAGAAATGTCATTTTTTTAAAACAGCACACTTTATAATGGAGGGTGTTTTGTGTTTCTCTTGTGAGCGTTCTGATTTTTTTCTTGAGAGGTTCTGGATAAGCCCTCTATCAAATTCTGTCTAGACCAAAGATATTCACTATCAAACCAGCAGCAGCTGCAAAAACACTCTACAAAGAGTAGTTTGCTTTGCAGTTATTCAGCACAACAACAACATAATCGCACAACAATTTGCAGAAACTAATGTGAAATCCTCTTCTCTGTTTTGTTTAATTACAGACAAACAACAGTGCTAAACGATGAATGATAACCTTAACTGGTATTTGTGCACATTTTGACATCAGTTATGATGTAATTTTGCAGTGTTAAGCAGTTCAGACATTTAAAAAGAACATATCTGAATGCTCAATCTCAAATCAACCTGATGGTTTTGTTTGCTTGTGTAGTTCATAAAGAGGCATCAATTTTAATTTCTTTGCGTTTTATACCCAGCTAAAAACTAAAGAAATACTCCACCGAATATTGATTTCTACCTAAATTAAAACATCATCCCTTCAGATGTTTGAAAATGAATTTGAACTTGTTTTTGTTGTTTTTCATTCATTTTTGCAGTCTGACAAATACTGATTTTTTTTGTTTTCTGCACCAGCTGTCATTTTCTGCATATGAACTGCTTTAATGATGATGTCTTATTTGGACGTTGGGATAAATGTTGTATTCAAAAACTTTTTTATTTTATTCAAACACAAACCTATAATTAGTAGAACCAGAGATACGCATATTGTTGTACTCTCCCTTCATTTTTCCAGAGCTGTATGTTATGTCATAATGCTGCCAAAAGCTGCAGTCTGGGCTTTTTGTTAGAAAAAGAATAAATTATCTCAGTTGTGCAGATTTTATTTAAAATCTATTTTTTACAGGGTGATGCAAAGAAATGAGTTCCCTCAGCAGTCGGAGTCAGAAAATCCATTTAAGTAGAGTCAATATCTGCTCTGACAATGATGCATTTTGTAGAACTACACGAGGTCTAAACTTAAACAAATCAATAACCCAGTTTAGAGTGTCGCTGTTACCTGTGGGATGTAGTACTGTGCAGCCTGTGGGGAAGGGAAAGGCATGGGTGCCATGGTCATCATGATTGGTTGGTTGGTTGGGTACACGGCCGCCGTGGGGTTCTGCGAGCCGGGCCGTAAAGAGGGTGTGTTTGTGGGGATGGTGGGCCTCGCGGCCTGCATCTGAGTTCTCTGGAAAAACTGAAAGCAACAAAAAAAAAAAAATGAGAGAAACAGAGCAACTCATTTCAGCATGCTGCCACACTTTATCTAGAACACAAACAAGCGCTGTTTCTCAGATGTCTTCACCATTTGGCCTGCACATTTCTCACAGTGAGACAGGCCTGCTTTTTATCAGCAGCTTGGAAAGAAATCTCCCATCATTGCTGCAGGCCATAAGATTAAAAGGACTCGGAGAAATGAAGGGCAGAATTAGTTTCAGGCTGACATGCACATTTTTATAATTCTGCTCTATAATCAACACATAATTTCCTCTTTGAGTCGCTTTAATAAATACTTCTGAAGTTTTGTATTTTTTGTAATCGGTAAACAACATTATGAATCAGATGAATGACATGAACAAAATAGGGAGCACCACTCTCTGTTTAGACATGTTAAATATTTCCTCCTGTAATCATCTAATCAACTAAACAGACAACTCAAAAGTAGAATTAAAGATTTCACACCGAGATCAAAGAAAGCCCGAGCACACAGCAGTAAACGGGGCATCACAGCGTGACATCTGTCTTCAATCATTCAGACGTTCACAATACACCATGTGTTCATCATTAACACCTTCCCAGGGTTCCCTTTGTGAAGGTTTTCAGGGAGGCAAATGAAAACAGATAGTTGAAGGGATGTAATCATTTCCAATGAGTTTGAAAAAACGTCTCACTGACTGAATGGAGCCTGGCTGCACACTGTGTGTGTGTGTGTGTGTGTGTGTGTGTGTGTGTGTTGTCGTCAGGGGATCTTTGTGGTATCTTGACCTGAATTTTTCTAAACACCATGGCAACTCATAGTTTAGAGGGAAGAAGAGGGTATGCTTCTTTTAAAAAAAAATGTCAGGGAAAGCTGATTTCTCTTGAATTTATTATTCTTTGGCTGGTTTTTGAGTTGTCTCTAAATTAAAGCTTTGTTTGCTTTCCTTTCGATACTAAAGTTCATTGAATTGTAATTGTTTATCTTGAGTCATGAGAATGAAACTGCATTTTCTTTTATTAATATCCTGACCATAAAATACAGGATATGAGCTAAAACTGATGTTTGAAGAAGAGGACGTCCAACACTCGTACACACACTGCTTATTGAAGACAGAATACGATGCTTTTAATGTATTTATTTAATCATTTATCAGTTATTCTTCCTTTTTATCTTCATTCTATTTTTAGAACGTATCTCCCTCTTCCTCGTTATGTTGTTATTGTTCTCATCTTGTTGACTTTTTAACTTGTCTTTTTAGCTTGCATTTAATGCGTTTAGAGTGCTTCCTGTTGTATCGTTCTCATTCCCTGACATTTACGTTTATATTATCTTTGTCCTGACTGTTGATGTCGGTTCCGTTGTTGTCCTGAGTTTTTCTTTGTCCGTCAACGCACTTTGTAAACATTTGTTTTTAAAAGGTGCTATATGAATAAAGTTATTATTGTTATTATTATTATCTTAAATTATAAGTTCTTAAGTGGAGTCTTGGGATCCTCAGTTGTCCTTAAAACAGTCTAGCGGCTGCCAACCATTTGATTATTTTTCCAAATATTTCTTGCACTGGTAGCAATGTATAGTCCAGTATCAGCTTCTCATTTTCTGACAAGCCTTAAAAAAGAAAAGGAAAAAAAGATGGATATACCGTGCATATTTGGCATCCACTGAAATGCTTTGTTGACTTCTTAAGTCCCTCCATGCTGACACTCAGAACCTACGAGCTGACTGGCATGTATTGGTTTTCAATTCATTTGTGTTTCAACGTTGTCCCAGATGCCACTGTTGGCTTCAATAAACGCCAAACAATATCCACAACCAGTCCCTTTCCAGCTCACTGTTTGTAACGAAACACCCAGATGGCAGATTCAAATCAAAACGTCACTGGCCTTCAAATGAGTTTCATATATTTCCATCTCTGAGTGCATTTTTAAATAAGCATGCACTTTCTGTTATTAAACTTCTAAAGGAAGGCAAAATGTGAGAAAGGAAATCCTGTAAGAAAATTCTGTCAACTGGGGTTCATGTGTCGAATTTATGTCAATGACGGAGTCGTCGACGAGAAGAACCACAGGTGAAGGAGGGTTCTGACAGAGGGGTTTAAGTTTTGACATCTGGTTTATTTTATATTATTGATAACAATAAAATGATCAAGGTTCTTGATTGATTGATTTATTGAGTGATAGAACTTAATGGTCAGACATGGTCTGAAATTTGTCTGGCATCACAGCTGCTCCATTTGCGACATAAAAATGAAGACAAGATTTGACATCTCTTTATAAACTGTTAATATATTTATAAGGATATTGGAGTGTCTGTTATATATATATATAAGGCAGACCTTAGTGAGTCCTGACTGACAAACACAGATCTGATTACTGCAGAAAACTTTAAGAGGAAGAGCCAAAGTGAACATTTCATCACTTCATTTCCTTTTTATTTGTATTATTACGACCAGCCTGCCTGCACTTAAAACAAACTGCACCAGACTCCACAGCTGTAAAAAATAAAATAAAAACTCTTGGGTCAGCTAAATGTCTTCATATACTTCTTTTTGTGCCTGAGCTGCTCAGCCAGCGTTACAGTTGTACTGATTGTGTGGTACACTGCATGACTCTTTGGAGTCTGGTAAGGGTTTTATACTGAACAGGGGCTTGTAGAAAGACCACTACCAACAGCTGTGACCGACTTTCAAACAACCAGGGGGGACTCACGCTGGGAATATCCCAGCACAGTGTCAGTGTACCCCAGTGAAGGAGAGCAGGACAAACAATGCTGTAAAAGTGTCTAAAAATACCCAGGAGGGAAATCACCTTTAACGTAATAAATCAGGTTCAATGGCTTTATTGTAAATGGCCGTGTGGAGGTCTGGGAAACGACCAGGAAACTGTTTACTACAGCTACAGTCTCAGTGAAAATCGCTGACAAAGCGAGAAACATGAGTGGACAGACAAAACAACTTCTGAAATATAAAACTGTACTTAAAAACACACCGACATCATTTGGAAATCCACAAAAAGACATTCAATAGTTCCAACAGATGAACACTTTCTTATCACATGAATAAAATAGGACATAAAAAACACTTAACTTAAAGAGGAAAGTACTCTCATTCCACATGCGGTTCATTAAATTGTGCAAGCTCGACTAGAGATGATTAATGAATGAAAAGCTACGAGATTATGAACTACAAAGTCCATTAATGATCCTCTACAATAAAAGACAGGACAGAGGGACAAGATGAAGATGCAAACGCTCTCTTCAGAGCACGGTGAAGATGAGGGGGAGTGCAGGGTTATACAGCTAAGGTGGGATGGGATCATTTAGGGACGATCCCCCATCATGCCATGCAGGTCTGCAGAGAGGTGAATGTTACCTGGATGGGCCTGAATCCTCCCTTGAGTATTGAAAGCAGGAAAGAGAGAAAAGCCAATGGGAGACTGGACTCGAGAGAGAGAGACTGAAGCCTCAATACAAAATCATACAGATAATCTTTCACAAATATGCAACAAGGTGGGAATTCCTTTCGACCAGACTGATTACCTGTCCCACACGTCTCTGATGTAAGAATAAAATAATAGAAAAGAACTTCAGAACAAGGTTTGGTTTGGATCATAAAGCGGACAGCTGAGGGGCTTACATGTCGCTGTATGCAGACCTGAGCCAGGCCAGGTTAATTTACGGTATATTGCCTGTCATAAAAAGTGTGCTCATATTATGACATGATTTTTTGATTCTGTGGCCTTTCCACTATTTATAGCCAGCCAAGAGGACACACTCGAGTGTAAAACTCAGATTAATCAAGTTAGTTACACAGTGAACCGCTCTCTGGAGGATGGAACAACAGTTGTTTGTTTTTGTGGTCAATGTAACTTCTGCTACTTTGACCTTAAAGTTCAAACCCTGATACATGAACAAGAGCAGTGTTTCAAAGCTTTCTTTAAAAGGCAGTTAGAAGGATAAGTGGAGGAAAACAAAAAACAAAGAATAAATAAAGATGATCCTTGTTTGATGACTGACTTATGTTTTAGCCAAATTAATTTTTTTTGATCTCTTTGCAGCCTTTACTGTGAATCGAGTGCATTTCAGAGGGACAATGGCTGTTTTCTCTAATGGAATAAAAGGCCTTCTGTTCTGCTTCATCTGCTTCCCAACTCCACTTCCGTGGTGGCACAAGAGATCCCAGCGCCAGTTTGTGACAGCCAGAGCATGCACTTATGTGTGTGTTTGTGTTTGTGTACACAGGACACCAAAGTCTGCAAACACACCCAACACACTTTGACACAGTGCTATTAATAGTCTGGTCAAGATTTGTCCAAACAGAAGCTTCCAGAGGGCGAAGATGTCGGATGACAATTTGCGCAGACTGAATCTTGAGGACTTTTTTGGGTGTGAATGACACATCGGTGTTGAAAGACGACGGCTACATGATCCATTACAATGTCCGTCAACAAGCAGAAGGATAACAGGAAGTCATATGGGCTGAATTTCAGCACCCAGACTCCCTGCATTCACAAGGTTTACACAAACAGCGTAATAAATACTTCACTGCCAGACATGAACACTCACATTGACATGCCCTTCATAGTTTGATGTCAACTACCTTAAAAAGAACCAGAGTGAGTCTATTTAAGAAAATACACTTGCATGCTTGATCGGTGCCATAAAACGTTTGGCTAGAAACCTCTGGTAGAAACGTTGTGATCTAAGAACGGTTTTTGTTGCATTGAGTAAATGTGCAATATATTTTTTTCTTGTAGCTGCAGGACAATCCAGAAACAGCTACAAGAAAAAAAGATATTGCACATTTACTCCATGCTGCATGTATAACTACAGTTCTTTATACACAATATATCCTTCAAAGTTAGCTGGATTTGTTCCTTGTCTTCTACACTTAGGTAAATGATACTTCTGTCTCAACAATTAAGGAGATACATTTGATTATCTCTACAATATAATCAAACCACACATTGAACAAACAACAAATATCCACTCCCAGTTTGTTAGGCAAACATCCAGTCAAATAAGGAACACTGAAAGTCATTGCCTTGGATCCTATAACAGTACTACTGGAGCATTGAAGTATCCTGCAGCAGTAACCAGCAATGTAGGCACAAAATACCTCATTAAACATAATGAGCTTCCCACATGTCATTCTCCACTCTCTATCTCCTTGATTTCTGACTCTATCCACTGTCATATCGCTAAATAAAGGCATTAAAAGCCCAACAATAAACCTAAAAAAAGAACCATAACAAAGACAAAGGACATAAGGATTCATCCTGAGCAAGAAACAGTTACTTTTTCTGCTTAGTGGCCAAACTGCGGGCACCCACAAGCCTTTATCTAAACCTGATGAAAGATAATCAAATACTCATTCAATTCCTTGAAAGAACTAAGAAAGATCTCACATTTAAAATTAACTTGAATAGGGCAACTCGTTGGAAAACAGCTCTGTGCACCCAGCTGGATATTTTAAATAAAATCGGCATGCTAAGAAAAATTCTTGGATAATTAAAACCTCTTTCACTGTCGGCTTTCAAAATCATAGAGACTTTTTTTAAGGAACAGCTGACGCCCCACAAACAGTCCTTTTGCCAGCAGGTACCAGCAAACTGCTTTGATGATGATGATGAGAGAGAGAGAGAGAGAGAGAGAGAGAGGGAGCAGGAGGGACGTTCAGCGGGGGTAAATTACCTGATGGTGGGTTGGTCGAGGGCCCGTAGCAAACTGGCGGGGGAGGGAGGAGAGGTCCAGCAAGGAGATTTGAAGCAGTGATGGCAAAGCAGGGGAGAAAAGAAAAGAGCAGAAGAGAGACACGGAGATAAGACGAGCGATGAAGGTAGATGCTTGAAAAATCAACAAAGCTTTTAAAGACACATGGCACACAATGCAGCTCTCAGCCACGGGTCAAAATGTGCATCTGTGTATCAGCTGTATGATGAGTTAACTGTAGCAGGGAAATATGATATGATCACTTTTTGTAAAGCCCGTTAAAAAAAAAAAAAAAAAAAAAAAAAACACTTCAACAACAACAATAAAAGACACAAAGCAAGCCATAAACATGATAAGGTTATCAGTGAGGTATGTTAGTACACCTAAAAACAACAAGATTAACATACAAGATACAAATTAAGATATATTTGTTTATAGATTTAATTAACATACAAATTAAGATATGTTTGTTTGTGTGTGCGTGTATGTGTACATGCTGATAAAAGTCTGGGTTTGTTTCCTTTGAACATGGGTGCTGGGCAGACACCAGGTCAGATGAATTAATAATGGTTATTAGCTGTGTTTGAACATAGACTACAGGTGAAGTTAATGTGATATTTGGGATATCTCTCATTCATTCATGTATTAATTTATTTAGATTCTCATTATCCAAAGCAAAGGAAGCCACTACTCTCCTTCCACACTTGGCTGAACAATTTGAAGCAGTCCATTGATGTTTCAACGAGATATCTAGGTGGCTTATTCAAATGTATATGCCTTTAGCTTCAGGAGATTTCCCCTTTTGATCATTTCTCCTTTCTTTCCCCAGAGCACTCGCGTCATTTAGAGCTGATGTGTGCGCTTACTCTAATACGCAGAGGAAACTGTATGGAGACATCACTTCACCAGGGGAACCACTAGGGATATATCTACACCCCATGGATACTGAGAAAGGAATACATGTTATAATACTGCTCAATATGTTATATCTTATCACGGGATTCGACATTTCTGAATACCCTGACCAGTTGAATCTGCTTTGAGCTGATTGGCTGTTGAGGTGTGCGACATCACAGGCTAAGCAGGGCTAATATTTTTAATAATAGGGAACACAGTAAACCACTGGAAAACTGTTTTGGAGGCAAGAATAAAAATAGCAGAGGGAAACTCACCGGGCGACTTTGTTGCTGTGCATTCATTGCCTGCGTCTGTGCAGAATACACTAAAGGGGCGGAGCCAGCATTTTGCCCTGGGTTGTAGGGAGACTGTAAGAGGAAGAAATAAAAAAGATGGACAGAGGAGAAGAGAGTTCATTACATAAAGACCAGAAACTGCTGCAATCAATCACCAGTTATTTCATTAAGACATTCAAAGACAAACTGCATAACAATACAACAGACATCAACTTACTCTGGATGCTGCTAGGAGAAAACGTTTAGGATTGGGGTTTAGGTACTGCGAAGATAATTAGTATCCTCAAGGACAGTAAATCCTGTATTTCGTATTCTTCATCTCCCGTGCAGTGGAGCCTGACAGAGGTGGGTTTAAGCAGATCTGCTTACTCTGCTTCCAGCTGCTTCTGGTTTGGCTGTGATAATTTAAGTTAGAGCTGGCTGATGGCGCTATCTATAGAAGGCTTGTGAGAGACGAGAGCTGCTTCGGGGTGAGGCAGCGGGCCAGCAGGCCGTAACGGTGAAGAGGAAGAACCAGATTCCTCGTAAGCAGAGTCACATACTTTCAGAGAGGCTGAGTCACAGAGGAAACATGATTCTGTTAGAGAGCAGCGAGGCAGCGGGGATGACAGCATCACAACAGCAGCGGACTCACCGCCCGACAGTGAAGTTTTCTTCATGATTGAGAGTATTAAGTAGATTAAGCCATCTGACTGCATTTATGTAGGATTGATCCCAGTAAAACTGTGTCACCAGAGGTTGTAACTAAACCTCAGTTTACACATGATTAAATCTTCGTCACATCATGCTCAGCTCTATTTGTCAGCCGGATTACATAAAAACTACTGGCCGGATTTTCATGAAATTAGATGCAACGGTGAAACATGGGTCAAGAAAGAACAAAGTAGATTTTGGGATCAGGATCAGGGCCGGACTCCAGAAGAAACAGAAGTCCTTTCTATATAATCACGTTGTAGTAATTGACTGATGCTCAAAATCAGACTGTAAGTAAAAATGCTTTTAGCTTCTCTGCTGCATTCACATTTTAACACTTTGAAACATACATTAAAACTTCACACGCACTCAATGATTCCTTGAGATTCGAATAAAGGTTGAATAAATTAATGAATAAATGTTTGATCATTCTGGTAGTACACATGATTTTTCACCTCTTTACTCCTCTTTTAATTTAAATATTTCCCACTTGTACTTTTTACCAGAGCCATGACTCTGAGCACATGTGTCTTACCATGACTGACAAAGATTTACAACATAAGTAATTGTTGTCAGCTGAGACCTCACATGTCAAGCTCCAACATGAAGAGAGAGAAAAAAACAAACCTACACACTCTAAAGTAGACTGAGCACATGATCATCTATCATGACCTCATGGTGACATAACTTTGGCAGTTGACATACTGTCATGGGATTCCTGTGGGTTCATTTAGACATATTGTTGTTCTACTTCAGTCCAACATTTTGCAGCTGAACAGAAGCTCTGAAAAAAACAAAAGAGCTCTTGCATCCTCATGTTGTACATCCGGATACTATCTCTCTCTTTACATTCCTTGATCGTGGTTTGCTCCACCGCCTCACAGAAACAATGCTCTGTGTTTAAACATATGTTCTCTCACCGATCATTTAGGATTGTTCCAGGTGTTCTACTTTCCTACCATAGTCCTCAAGTCTCATACTTCTGAATGTATGTCCTTATCGTAAGCCGTGCAATAGATCTTAGATCCGCAACAAAGCCAGGATATACGGTTAAGCTCCATTTTGCCTGATGCATGCTGGGACATGCCCCCTCCTGACCCTCATCAGGATTAAACAAACACAGTATACATAATACAGTAGATGCATATCTGGTTGAGAGAGTTTTCAAATAGAATTATGAAACAGTTTGAATCAAATGTACATTTGAATTCACTGAACATTACAGTCATTCAAACATGACTCAAAGATGAATCAGAAAAGAGAAAGTAAACAAGTAAAAGGAGTGACGTAAGAACAGAGGAATATTACTGGTTAGGAACAGGCGACATGAGCAGATTTTATGTTTGTAATAAGCATATAAAATATTATTTTATGTATTTATTTAAATTAAGGTATTCAAATTTATTAAAAGGTAGAATCAAGCTCTCTCGGGTGTTAGGTATAACACAATACATTTTATTTAAATATATGTCAAACATTTCATTGAAACATGTAAACAAAATGATCTCTATGTGTTATTGTGATAACATCTCATTGTGAAATGCTTTCGTGTTGAACTGTCGCCCAGCCCTAACACAAGTGGTACAAAGCATGCAGACAGATGGACAGATCAAACATGAATACGCAGAGAGGATGACGGCGGACACAGTGACAAACTCACCCCTCCGCCTGTCTCCCAGCCCTTAGGGTAGCGATATGGGGAAGCTGTGGGTAATGATACCTGAGAAAGCGTTGCGGGGTGAGCATGACCGGGCGGTGTGCCCGCCAAGCCAGGATGTCCCTTTGTGATGTCATGAGCAGTGTAAGGAGGGCCAGCATGCCTGGGTACCTGCATCACATAAAAACAGAGAGTGTCAGACTTGTGCACACACAGACACATACACACAGACACACACTACAAGGGAACAGTGGTGGCAGGATTCTACAGGTCATTAGTCTTCCCTCCTGCTGGGGAATGTAAATTAAGCGCTCAAGCTGTAGGATTAGCCCCTGAATGTGTGTAGAGGTGAAGACCTGGACTGTGCATGGGTGTTGATGGGGTTAGCGCAGCCCGACTCTGGCCTCTTCTGCTGGGCCCAACTCTGCTGTGCAACGATGTCTAGTTGTCATATGGCAAAACTAGGTCAAGTAATCATGTTTCTCATCGTGCTCTTCTGAGACGGATAGGGTGCACCTGGTAAAATAGATACAACTCACTCTGAGTCATGCTAAACAGACGTGGTAAATATGGGCCAATGCACGGTTTGGGAAATGCCAGCCGAGGCGGCAGCCAGCAGGAGAATGGATGCAATTTGACTCAGCTTAGTCTGTGGTGTGGCAGGATGGGCCTTGGCTGCAGCAGCAGTGGGGCTGGCACCACTGAGGGTGCTGCTTGCTGCTGCAGCAGGCCTGACACAGCAGGGACAGAGACAGGATACTGCAGGACGAGAAGCAGGAGAAATGGACCCATTGCAGTCCTGCCTCTGCAACCCCTCTGTTACTACCTCCAAAGACGGTACAGAGAGGGGATCACTTCATCCCACAAATACGTCGCCGCGTCATTCATAATGAAGGCGAAACATCACAGAGATGTAAATATTGCACCTTGAAACGTCAGTCTAAATAGGGCTGTACTTACATTCAGAAATGCACACACACAGAGCTGCTGCGCCTTGCCGTCCACACCGTTTTAAACTAATCAAGTTCTAACGCTGTTACTACCTCTGACGCCTGCACAACGGTGCAACAAGGCCAAAATTTAGGTAATGTTGTTTCATCTTTTTTTAAAACGAGAGCCTAAATGAGAGGTTGTTTTAGAAAAAGTTATGTGAGAAAATCAAACCCAAACAGTGAAGTGCGAGCAAAGAGTGTAACGTAAATCAAAGCTAGAAAAATCATCAATGTTTTCCCATCACGTTTGCTTTTTGTAAAAAACACCAAAGGGAGAAAATTCATGTGAAAAAACCTGACGCTCAGGAGGTTAATAAGAGTCTAATTTCAGTGTACTGAGCCAAGCCATTCAATAAAGGCAACTACCGGTTTATCACATCCATCCAGAGCTCAACAACATATGTAGCTCTTAAGAACAAAATTAATTTAACATTCTCAAGTTAAGGAATTAGAATCAGTTTCAGGAATTAAGAATTGTATCAGAATGCCTGAGACTCGTTTTCTCTCTCTACACAACCGAGCCATTAAGGCTTTTACAGCTTTGTATGCACAGCTAACATATCCAAATTTCATTACATATAAATCTAGCATCGTCTACAGGCAGCAATCTGTACCGCCTCTATTCTAACTATCCCCGCTGCATCTTTCCATCTCCTCTGTGTGGCCCACTTCCCTCAGATGACCTGGGATAAAACAACTAATCTAGCTGCTGTTGCCAGGGGAGGAGCCTGCGCTGCTTCAGGCGAGTGACTGATTCTGAGGACATACAGAGTGATGGGGTGGGGGAGGGGAGGCTGTATAGGAGCTTTACATGAGGCGAGGGGATTGAAACAAGAGTGTAAAGACCCTCATATCCAGCGCACGGAACAAGTGTTTCAAGCTGTGTGCATGTGTGCATGGTGTATTTCCACAAGTGTCGTCATTGTTGCCTTGGAAGAAATTTCAGAGCTAGAAAATCTTGTAAAAACTGACGGTGATGCCAGCACTGTAGTTTTGCTGTGGATACACAGTGTTGGAGCTGTGCAGTCTTATCTTCAAATACACAAAGACTTTTATTGTGCAACGAGCTGCTGTCTAGTGTACCTCCACTTTACAGGAGTTTTATCATCACTGGAAAACATCCTCTATGTGCTGTCAAATAAACAAAGCTGTGATTTTCTCTTTAGTGTGCTGCTATGCTTGTAAAAGCTCAAGATTAAAAAAATAAAAACATATGCGACAATATTTTCCACAATTGACCGCTCTAATGTAAGCTTTACAGCACTGAAGATGTCTCAGCCGAAGCCTCAAGTTGTGTTTGTCAGCTCAGTTCATAGAAAAATCCATAAAATGTACAGTGAATAAGAAAATCTATATTCTCTCCTCATGATTCCTGCAGTAAACATTATTTTACAAGATGTATCACAATGGATATAGAGATATCCACGCCTGTAACGGTAGGATCATTACTAATTGGTATCTTCAAAGGCTACAAAGGCCTCTGACAAACCGCTGGCCTCCAGGTAATTGTACATTCTGCTAATCAGAGTAGATCAGTGCAGTAGAGCAAATCGGAGTCCTCAACATGTAATGCTGTACAGCCGAATGCCCACTTGCAACGGGTGGCATGTCAGGCGAGTATCCTCAGACGAGAGCAGAGGTGCCATGTCAGGTTTGTTTTTGTCTTGGGGGAGAAAGGGTGCGGCAGGTCACTGAGGACAAAACCATTACTAACACCCCTGGGTTCATCCAACGACAGCAAATGAAACATGTCTACCTGAAGCCCCCCTAACTCACATGACGGTGCCCCCCCCCCAGCAGGTTGAAATAAAACAACATGAATCATGTGAGTGTTATTATAAAGGATCTGGTGCAGGAAATGTTAATTAACTCCTGAAGGAGAGAGTGAATGGCAGAGGTCCCCTGAGGTGATGAATCTCCACAGCAGACCTCTCATGGTCAGATCGCAGCGCTGTGGCTTAACAAGCAGGCTTTCATCTTTTTGCAGTAAAAAAAAAAAACCCTCAAACGCATGTTTACTGTGCCTATAAAGAGCCGCTGTACAGATTTGTTTACACTCTAAAAAAAAGAAGAAGCATTTCTTAAAGCCAAAAAAACCCTCATTACATGCACAAATATAAAATAAAGAATTCGAGGGGTGAATGGTTTTATAGGTACTACAAACCGTTATGGCCAATTTGAGCAGAAAATACACTCATTTCCAAGTTTCCTACAAACACTTGAGGGGGTGATATTTTTATCAAGGGTTATATGCTTAGAAATAATACAGCAATAGCTGTTGCACTCCAGAGGACACGTACCACAGGAGGCTGTATTTAGCATTGTAGCATAAAGCTGACATCATAATCAGAGCGTTATTATAGGTATGTTTCAATAAATGAGTTTGAATGCACATTTTTAAAAACTGTGAGCTGTATGGAAACTGTTAGATCTTGTAAAGCTTTTTCAACAGGGCAAAACAATGATTTACACCCACTGGAGGTCTTTAATACTTTTTTTCCTAAAAGTAATGGATGTGCTTCAGTTGATCTAGAAAAGCATTTGATTAATAAGTCATGATATAGCAAACTAATATTTACATGCCAGATCACACTAATGATCAGCTGACCATTGCTGCATGCATAAGAATCATTTGCATTCATGTTTCTCCTCGTCCAGTCGGCAAATAAACAATTCAAACTTGTGCAACAGAAACTCATTCTTGAGGACATCTCTGCATTCTTCTCCTGTACATGGTTGCAATCTCTTCTTCTACTGTGTTGGGATGGTTAATTACTTGAAATGTACTTATTTTGAAAATCAGGGCTAATACCGCTACAAACGTTTCAAAATAAATCAGCCGACTGCCAATTCTGATACCGTATTTTTCCATCACTTCAAAAAAAAAAAAAAAAAATTGTTGCCATTTTTCTAATGACGTACAAGATAGGACGCATTTTAAATTGTTGTTTGTAATCCCTCTTCTTGAATTATCACTTGAGCATGTCTCACAAATTGCAAGTCGCTTATCTTACCCAGAGACGGTGTGAGACTCCCACACTGGTTGACCATGAAAGAAAATCAGTTTGTCCAAGACATGACCTCCTCCGGCCCAATAAGAAAAACACCTATCTGAATCAGCAGATAGGTTTACTAAACCAGCATTAGGTGCTAACATCGATATTGGAAAATACCAAAGTTCAACTGAATCATCGGTGCATCCCTATTAAGTACAGCTACACCGTCTATTCTGCAAACTTCAGACAAAATGAACCTTAGAGGTGGGCCAAGTTCATTTCTCTATGAAAACAAGATGAATAATTATGTATACAGTTATATACATATTTAAACCTTGAATCAACACCTTTCTAAAACAGAAAATAGAATATTTGTCCATAAGGGCACATTAGTTTAAATTAAACCAGATGTACTTAATAATCTGGCAACTGGATGTTTTTTGTTAAAGTCCTATATTATGGTATGTAATTCAAACTGTGCTTCAGAAATGTTTGTGTTTATTCTGTATCTATAGTGTGCATTTCCTATACATGCACTGCAGCAAACAGGTGGAAATGTCTGTCAGAGGGGCAGTGTGCACACAGTGACTCACGCTGTATACTGCAGTAACTCCAGGCTGTGTGGGGAAGATCCTCTCGTCCAGTGATTGCTGAACCCGTGGGATTCTGGAGAGACGTGCATTAAGGTAAACTAAACACAAACACAGAGCAGGAAGCTTTTCATGCTGAATAAGATAAAAGCAGCAGGTAGCAGTTATTAATGTAGGAGACACAGCTCAGTCTAAATCTGGCTGATTAAACATCGTAATGGGACTTGATTTAGTGTTTCAATTCCTGTCAGCAAACTCTGACATAACTGTACTGAAATGACTTCCATTCTGCGCTTCTATGATTTTATGCAACACATTCAGCTGCTTCACATCCAAAGGGTTTTCCTCTAACCCCCAAAGATCACATAGTTGGATTTCAAGGATCCCCCAGCCGCCCCCCCCCCTCCCCCGTGTCTGAAATGCCCCATCTCTAAAAGTACACTATGTACCTTCAGCCTTTTTGCAAGTGTTAAAGGGAAAAGCTGAAATGGATTTCTGGACCACTTCAGGCAAGGGCACCAACAGAGCAGAGGATCATACAACTATAAAAAGGAACGAGGAAGATACAAAATCTCTTTGCTCATGCTAAAGGTGAAAAAAAAATGAAAAAAAAGAAGTCTTCTCACAATATTTGTAAAAAGCTTAGACACCCCAGGCTTTATAAAAAACTGCTGGCACAGACAGCAGAGCAGAAGATATCTTTCTGTAAGGCTTTAGACAATACTAGAATAATAAGACTCACTCTGGAGACAACATAAAAGAAGAAAGAAAAAAACAAACGAGGGAACGCGTGATCGCTACATGAAAGAGGGAAGCCCTGTGGTTAGTAACCTGCTCAGGCAGTTGTCTGTGACATACAGGCTCACACACTGATGGTCACATGGTTTATGGGAAGCCCAACGTCTGGCTCTCTTCCTCTCAGCCAGATCACGCCTCCTTTTTTCCCTTGAGGGCCGGGATGTACAAGAAAAGAAGCATTTTGTCCAACTTGTTGTCAAACCACGGTGGGTGAAAGTTGTTCCGGTTAAACGCAAAAGCGGGATGAAAGCTTGCACAAAAGAGAGATATCAGTGCACATTTTCTTGGTAGAAATTCACTGTGGCTCTGTTGTCTACATGAAAGGGGCCACAAATAGTTGTGTCAAAACAAAAATAAAAAAAAGAGGAGAAAGAAGCAGGTTTGAGTAACAGATTGCTGGTTTAGATAATAATGGTAGAAGGTGTCAGTAAAGCCTATGTTGCATTCTCCCCCCCCCCAAAATTATCCAACCATCAAACAAGCTCTTCTTGCCGTGTAAAGTGACCCCTAAAGCCTTTCTTTTTTATGCTGCTTATGCCCACAGGGGACCGTCATCTCTCTTGGCCCCCTGCCCGCATCGCTACTCAACAAAACAAGGGGGAGTGAGGGAGATAAGGAAAGAAAAGATTCATTTAACACACAAAGTAGCGCTGTGATTGAAAAGGGAGAAGCACAGCAGGAAGCATAATCTGTTTCATTGTCGGGGAGTTCGGAAAAACAACACGTCCACCCTCCCACAGTATACATGCACACAGACATTAGGAGTAATTAGAGGCACACACACAAACCGAAACTTCCAAGGCAGGTGAGGGGAGGAACTATTAAACTGTGCGGGGGCAGCACAGTGTTATAGATTTGTATAATTGGTTATGATTAGGGATGTGACAACACCACCATTTTAAACTTAGATTTTGAACTAGTAAAAATAAAACTACATCGAGAGCTCTTTCAATACTACAGCAACCGAAATAGAAGTTCGATGCACCCAATGTTGGATTATATTTCATGTATTTAAACAAAAGTTGCAAGCAACTCCTGCACAGTGTCTACACTGCACAAATAGTGTATGTTGCCAAATGGATTTTACACGGTGCTCTCTCTTGGTTGCAGCAGCTTTGGGTTGAAAATATGAGAAAGGATCTGAAGTTTTTTTTTATTCAGTACTTGTCAATACCTTTGATTGACATTTCCTCACAGAGACAGGAAATGTTGGGGAGAGAGAGCAGGGGACGACATGGCAGCAAAGGGCCGAGGTCGGAATTCGAACCCACAGCCGCTGCAACGAGGATCACAGTCTCTGTGAATGGGGCGTGCAACATAATCACTCGGCTATCGACGCTCCTGATTGTCTACATTTTTTTAAACATGGGGGTGGTAGTGGATCAAAAATGTTGACAACTGGGGCGCCGGTAGCCTAGTTGTTTGGCCGTGCGTCACAGCTACAGAGGCTATAGTTCTCCAAGCAGGTCTAATCAGTTTAGTTCTATCACTTTTCAGTGGTTCTTTGGGGCTTTTCTGTGGCGCACAAATCCAAGGCAACAAAACGCTACATTGGTGAGAAAAGTTCAGCTGCAAATATTCCTTGACCCAGTTTTGTCGGGTGACTTACAGACTGATACAGGAGGGGAGTGGAGGGGAAGGGGAGGTTACCCAACAGAGAGTAACAGAGAGGCAACTTGATCTGTCTGCTCTACATGACCACTGGTCGGCGGGGGTCAAACTGTGTGAGGGACTCTAAACATAAAGAAAAGCTGCGATATGTACACAGGTGGAATCAGGGCTGAGCATGACCAAGCCATAGGTGTAACTCCAATTCAAAATCGACTGTATCAAGGGCAGGAGAGCTACAATCGGGATAAAAGAGACATTTAAAATCGTCCAGCAATTCAGCAAAATTATTAAAACATGAAATGATTTCAATGTTTTAGAAAAGTGTTGGATAACAGGAGTTTTTAAATCCTAACTGACTCAATAACTCGAGTTGCGACAAGCATGTAACTGATACCACACATAACTTGTTTCAATCGTGCACACACTATGAGATTTGAAAGCGACAGAGAATGCGGTCTTGCAGGGAAGCAGATGTAAACACAACATGGACGTATGCAGTGTAACAACTAATGTTGGTAATAGTTTGCTGTGAGAAAAAAAGATAAGCTTAACGAGCCTGGATGAGAAATATTTGGTCAACACTTTTTAGCTCCAATAGGAGGTGAGATTTTAACTGTCGGTTTAATTCTCTGTCAACAGTTCGCCTTAAAGACCATGATATTTACTGTTGCTTAGAAATGCAGTCAGCTGCTCCATCTCCTTTTAGACTTCTGTCTCATTGGATATTGTGGAGATATAATCATCAAGTTATTAAAACATAAATATCAAACCTGCAAGAGTCTAAGAAAGGTCACAAAATAAATCCGTAAAACACCTCAAATGACAAGATGATCTTGGCAAACATCAGTACTGACCAAACTTTTCCTCCGCTTCAAACCGCCCTAAACCCAACATGCAGTTTAGTCTCTCTGAAGTCCAGCGCCTGTGGTCATCGTAGATTTGTGTTATACCACAAGCTAGCAGGAATTCTGTTTGAACATCTGTGCCACATTGCCTTTAGCAAGCTTTTTATACCACATTGTTTGTTCATTGATGAACAAAAATCTATCCAAAGAAACATTTAGTTTCTGACAACCTGTGGTAAAATTTCACTATGATACAAAAGATTCTTCAATCTTTTGGCGACAATCTCTGTATAGATTTGATATGCATGGGGTTGTATTAGTCTCTTACTTGTTTTTTGTAGTTACAAGATTAGCTCCTGATGATAATATTCCGTTGCTCTGATTAAAAGCTTTAAAAAAAATACTCACATCCAGGGTCCTAAATTAACAACCGCCAAGCAACAAATGCAGGTATATTTTCCCTTTGGCGAGTACATTTCAGGGCTATCTGCCACATTGCGAGTAACGGTTTGTACAATAGTTGTCATGTACCAGTAAGCAGAATTTAAGGCGTGTTTGGTGTAGCTGCAGCTTTATTCTCCAGCTCCTCCGTCTGCAGGTCAGAGTGTCATGGGGGCGCACGACCACACCAACATACACTGATGCACACACACACACACACGGGGACAACAACCACCACCACATGCTAGTGTCCTTTAACGTAACAAATATGTGATCCGTACAGACTAAGTCCTATGTTTGAAAACGCATGTGATCCGGTCAAACAGTCAGCTTGACTTTTCTGTATATGAAGCAAAAACACAATTTATTATTTTGGCCTGTTAAAAGATTCTCCATCTGTGATTTTTTTCATCTACCCACCTCCTTTGCCGGTGAGTCAAAAAGTTAATTTTGCATCCTACTCACATCCATAACCAGGTGACAACACTCAGCAAACTAATGTCCTCCTGAGGGTTAGGGTAAACTCACATACATGTCAAACTCCTTCATATAGAGGGCAAAGTCAGCAGATGGGTGCAGTCCCTCTTCAATTGAGCCCTACTGCGTGTATCAGGCTCAAGCATGAAGTGGCTGCTGCACTAATTAGACATTATTCATTAGAGTTCTATTAATTTTCTGCTTGAGCAGAGAGGGCAAGCACAATGTCAACGTAAAGACTACCAGCAGGGATATAACTCCGGGGAATAGCAGTGTCAGTGTGTGGCTGAAAAATTACCTGCTGCCACATCCCACTGTACAGTATTAAACCAACAGAGTGATTCTTATTTGACCTCCATAAGGACTAAGTAGAAACACAGTGCAGCTGACATCAGGTCAACAATTCGTTTTCAGATTGCTTTTTAAATTTAAAAAATAATTTGGATTCATACTATCTGCTATGCTTTCCCTCATACTTTTTCTGGACACAGAGCAAGGAGGATGTGGGTACAGGGCACAATCCGTAGTAGACGGATAGTAGGGAATTTAATATCATGTGTTTTCAAAAGAGCGCCGTTGACATCGACAGCGCCTTTCTGAAAAATTTAAACATTTTCAACAAGTAGTGCTCGGAGCGGCTGCACAGAAAGGAAGAGTGCTCAGAAAGAAGACGCCGGGCGCTGCTTCTTTCTACAGGCATCCGCCTGCTGCTGCAAACGCTCTGTCCTCATTGAAAACATTTTTTTAAAAGACACCGCAGTCAGAAAATAACACTAGGTGAACACAGGGCCTTATGGAGGATTGAGGGTACGTGATCCCCAATTAGCTACACTTTGAGTATGTAAGCTACTCGACCTCAGCAGACATCTGACGACAGCAAGCCATAGTTCTCTTATGACTTTGTGAGCACGACAAACAGCTCCCATTGCACACAGGGTCCATATCGCTGAAACAAGACAAGGCTGCCATGTAGTTTATGGTTGATACGGTAAAACACGGTTCTAAATCAAGGCTGCCACCACAGCCTAAGACAACTGTTCAATTATTTATGTCTAAAGGGATCATAAAGTAGCTTCAGACACTCCTCCTTGACCTCTGACCCCACAGTGACCCATTAGCCTTAATAAGAAGGGAAAAGCCGCTGCGGCTCCTGCTTCATCATTAGCTTACAGTAAATCCACTAATGTGCTGAGTGTGTGCGAGGGAGTGCAATGCAGGAGGAAACACCACCTTATAGTTAGCAGGGGTGCGATCAGGAGAATGAATCAGCTCAATAAACTGTTACCTGCTATTCATGATTAAATGAATAGTCCCGAATGAATCACAAGAAATATCCAAGAATAAGAGGAGGGAAAGGGTCAGCAAGGCTTTTTTTTTTTTTTTTTTTAAGCTAACTTGGCTTTTCTGAAGATATATAAAACCTCATTTACATGACTGCACTGTAATGAAATAACAACTAACCACAGCCAAAATTCTTATGTCACCTAAAATATGTCATATGCCATGTCTCCTTGAATGACTCTACAGGCTACCTGGAAATCTCAGTGCAGTGTGTTCAGAGTGGAGGCGCAGGAAGTGAGAGGAGACACAGCCCAGATGGTGCAGACACAAACCCTCCTTCTCCCTGCTGGCCCACTGTCCACTCTAACACACACACACACATATAAACACACACACTCACGCTGTTGGATAAAAACAGAGAGCATAGAGCTCTCCCTGCCTGCTGCTGAGGCGGCTTTTTTTCACGACAGTATTAACGATGGGTGGCAGGTTCAACTCGCAGAAAGAAAGGAATAATAATAATTTCAACACACAATTTTTTTTTTTAATAAAGGAAACAGATAGTCAATATGCAATTCTTCGTGACAATGTAAACACTTAAAATAATATGTATTTTGGGGGGATAAATAAAATTGATTTTTAACTGATTTGTGAATAATATCTCGTACTTTCACTTTTTGGTAAATCCACATCCAAGTCGCCCCTCTCTTTGGAGTCGATCACTAAATTATCAAGACAGAGAGGATCCAGCCGTTATTATTGAAACCCCAATCCTTCCGAGAGTACTGTCTAAATGACGTCTTTCTTTGTGTGTTTGTTTAAATGTTTGTTTGGGTCCACATTAGCTTCAGCATAAACTAGAAGCTAGTCTTCATGTTATCCACAGTTACACTGTTTTACACATTCACATTGTATATCAAAACACACCAACATTACACAACATACAGTGCACCTACAGTGACTAAAAGATGACATTTTTAGATTAAGCTCAAATGTGTGAGAAAGCAGCACTATACTGGATCACCATGTGGTGCTGCAGAGGTGACCTGATCTAAAAACATTTTACTCCTGAGGTAAGAATTAAACTACTTTCACTTTGATTTTACATTGAAGACAACTCGTGAATCCAATAGTAATCATTCTCTGGAAACACAGTTGCAATATGATCTTATTCCAAATATTGCCCAAGTGGCTAAGTGAAGATAATTTTGTTTCAAACCTGAGAAAAATAAACATGGCCCAAAGAGTGAGGGCTGTTAAGGTCAAGTCTGCTTGTGCCAGACCAAAACATGGCATGCTGTAAACCCCTTCACAATAAGTCTACAGTATTTCTACAGGTTGTTTGAGGACAAACATTTGAGTAGCTATAGCACAGCACTATAGTCTGTTTACTGAGCATCTTTAAAATGCTGCAAAACTGTGTTAAGACATGAGAAAATGTTGTTGTTATGTACTCAGAACCCATAGTGGAAACAGCCTTGTCTCCTATTTTTGCAATGGCAGCTATCTGTGTTAAAACTTTAGAAACACCTACTTGAAAAAATATTAATTAGTTTGACGGAAATGCATAATGACTTGTGCTGTTGAACTGTGTGAGTCAGACGCAGATGATAAATTCTATGAGCCAAATTGCACCGACCAAGAAATGAAGAATTTGCCTGTGGGACCTTATATAGAGGGAGTAGAAACTCAGGCCAGCAGTCAGAAGCAGCTGCCAGGAATACATCACCAGCAGGTTACTGGTTTATGTTGAACACACCGGTACCACTGAACTTAGCCAGCAGTCTGAACCATGAAACTCACGCAGCTGAAAGGAGAAAACACTCGCCAGGACCATTTAGGCAAGAGAAGCCAACAGTGAACAAACAAACAGCAAGCAATAACTCATCTACAGTATGAAATGTTTGCTTTTCAGATTCAATTTGGCATAAAAGAGCCTGTTTAAACAGAGGACTGAAATAACCATCCAACACAAGAAACACAAGGGAACAGCGACAACTGACCGATACGGTTGCTCAACTTGACTCGCATAGCTTTGTGATTTGCTTATATTAAATGCAACATTTGACTTGTACATTTATCTAAGAAGAAATTCTTGTCTGACACAAACACTGAAACACCAACAGCAAAAAAATGAAGCATTACTTGCTAACAATTTGAATATTCTCAACTCCACGGTCGACCTTACAGAATCATGTGTGGGTGGGATACATCTCCCAACACGAGTTCACTGTAAGATACAGGAAGAACAGCTGAAAGAGATGAGGCCAAAATCAGAAATTGTTTGCTTTCCAACATTTTCTGGGAGTATTATTGACAGTAAATAAGTGACTTCATTCGAGATGGAGAATATAAGGCATCCACAATGATGTGTAAATGTCATTTTTTGCATATTGCACTGGAGGAGCACCAACAGTGTGCAGTAATGTCTTCTTCCAACAGGCCACTCCCTCTCTGGGAAGAACAGTTCTGCTGGCTCATAACAACTCAGCAGTTTATTTATAACATCCCACAGTGAGTATGCTCAGGAGAATATCTTCTCATGCGGGCAACACACACCTGTCCTGTAAATAAATACAGGACTGCTGTGCTGTGTGAACGTCCAGCTGGGTACATACATGCATCACATGGTTACTTATTTCAAAGCTTGTGATGGCTGTGACTGCTTGTCTTTCTTGCAGGGTACAGTGAAGATCCCTGCTTTTATTGTGAAATGGTGGCCTTTTTTTGTCCAAACAAATACGTTGGGACAATGAAGTGTGAAAAAAAATTGCAAAGTTGGTGTGAGCGATACAATAAAAAAGGGATGAGCCTCTTCAAAGAGAAAGTACTGTAGCATGAAAGCTGAGGGTCCTGGAGGGGGACGCTGATGGAGACGGGCAGAGGGAAAAAGGGGGGAGAAGCCCTGAGTTTTCTCAGCTGGGCCGGCATGGGTGAGGGGAGGCTGTGGGGGGATGGAAGGAAATGAGAGAGGGCTGAGGCAGGCTGGGTGACCTGGGCCTTTGTTGGCAGATGGTGGGAAGCGCCACCTTGGCCTCTCGCTCTGAATGCTAAGCAGTGCTGCTATTGTCTGGCAAGTGCAGCAGCAGCAGACGCATGCGCCGGGTGTTTCTCTGGCAACCAGGAACAGAAACAAACTGCCCCCCCCCCCCACCCCCCACCCCCAACTCCTCATCTTCCTCCCAGCCTTGCACACACACACCCCACCCCACTTCTATGAACGCCTGTACATTTAGAACTCCACAAAACGCACATGCTAACATCCACCAAGAGGGAATTCCCATGCACAAGGAGCCCAGGCCAGACGGAGCGTAACATGCTCCCACACTCCTGACCTCAGAGGTCCACAGAGAATGAGAGGTCAGACAAGTGGCGACACTCAAGAGGGTCTGATTCATATAGATGTGAAATTCAAATGCATAGCAGTCTAGTGCATAGCCGTCTAAACCAGGGTCCAGGGACCATCAGGGGGACATTTGAAATTGTACTTGAGGTCCCCGGATAAATCAGACTAGTGTCACTTTCCTGCAAATTCACTCACTTGATGTTAGAACAATTTATCCTTCTGTTGACTCCCACCTACCGCACATATTGTTATGCAATGGAAGAACTAGGATTTATTGTGTGAATGTTGCATTAGATTTGATTGCAGGTACATTTTCAAGGTGACCCTAATAAATTGCCACAGGATTGGCGTATCATCCAAGTGTGTCTAATATTCACGCTACCCCATGTGAAACAAGTTGGAGCTGTGATTTTGAAACTATCTGGTGAAACATAGTGGTTTGGTTACTATTGGCAAAGAAATATCAAACAGTTATTTAAATCTAATTTTAGTAACTTACATTGCCATGAAACCCAACACGATATGCATGCATCACATTACTTTTTAAATGAAACCAAAACAACAGGTGCATAACGAACAGTTTCACTTCCAACGGTCCATGTGACATCCATATCAAAATACTAGTTTTTGTGCAATCTGAGGAAAGGAGATAACACTTTCCTCATAAATGATATATATACGATACATCTTTGCAAGTTAAGTATTTAAAATAGTGATAGTATTTTTGATGTATCATCACATTTGGTACCGTTTTCAAAAAGTGGAATATTTTCATAATGAAACTTGTGACCTACATCCTGAATATTTTAGCAAAAAGGAGGTAAATAAAGTACCAGCCCCTGCACTAGTACATGCCTTTTTACCACAATTTGTTCCTTCGTCAGGGGATCAATATCTCCGACATTATCAAGAGAGGTCAGTAAGCCCATGAAATGTTGAAATCAGACAGATGGCTTTAAGATATGTTAAAGCTAAGCTAAAGCTAAGCAAGAGGGATAACAACAAACCAAAGAACAAAATACAACAATCATGACAAAGAGGTTAAAGTCTCCTAAAAATACAAATATTTAGCATTACCTATTATAACCAATGGATACCTTATACTAAGCAACTAGAACTCAACTAGAAGGCAAAGAGGATCGTACAGCTGAAAGTAGGTTAAGCAAATTCAACACTCATTTGATAAGCATTGGGAGCCAACAGAGGACATGGTACAACAGATAAAAGAGACCATTATAATCTGGGGTGTCTTTGATTTACTCATCTAGCTCACAGACAACCTCAAAACATGACCACAGATGCTGCCAGCCAGCTACAGTCCCAAGCTAGTTACTGCCCCATACAGATGTCAAAATCACAGGGCGGCTATGACCGTAGGTGGCAGGAAATCAGGTCGAGACATCACACCTCAAAGCTAAGCCAAGAGAGAAGCTGTCAGATCAAAAAACACCCATCACTCTGTGCCAGCTGCAGCCAGGAGATGTCAGACTAATCACCTCTCACACACTACTGCCACCACGCTGTAAATAAAACAGGAGGTGACATAACCACAGTGACTTCACTCCCTGGAATGTAGGGTAGTGGAATGCATGTCTACATCTCTGTAAATGCAAAGGTAAAGGTGTGTCTGAGGTGACAGTACAAACGTACAAACAATAATTGCACCACAAACGCATTTTTATAAAAAGTGAGTTATCAACATGTTTGACAGAGAAAGCATTCACATAACCATAGCTATATCTTCCTTCTTAATATCAAATTATACCGGTTTTCACCCTGAAAGATCACCTGCCAAGGTATTACCTGACATGTCAAGGTGCATAGTTGAAGGAGCAGCGTTCAAAAGCTAGCTGATGTCATGTGAAGTAGGTCAGGAGGGGCTTTTCCCACCAACCAGGCCTTAAAACAGGCCTACGTCAGCCCCTTTATTAATGGTGCATTTATGTGCTCCTTAGGATGGTCGTTCTTTCAGCTGCAGCGTGTCTTTAAGGTGTAATATGTTAACACTTCAGGCGTTTAAAAAAAATGTGTATGGTTGCTGATGACCATACTTGGTAGCTTATTACTTTACTTATCACGTTAATCACTTGTCACTCTATCTTGTCATTCTCTGCAAATACTGTCTCAATCCCCCCTCCCCCCAGTTAACTTCATCATTCATTTTGTACTGTATACACCCACCTGTTTTTATTTTCATTTATCTTATCTATTCTGTTGAATGTGTATTTTTGAGCTTTCTTGTCTGCGCTGCTGTAACGGGATCAATAAAGTATTATCCTATCCTACAAATGAGACATAAGATAATTAAATGAAGCAATAAAAAAAGTGTTTGACCTTTAAGCTTACATTACTTTAGTCGACCATTAACAGAATCAGCTTTATTTGCCAGGTATGCTCACTGTTCAAGCACTACAGTATAACATTACATATGAACCATAAACACAACACAAGCAAAGCCTAACATTGCACAAGACTGAAATAAGACAACAGTGTAGATGTGTTCATTTAAATGGGGGTAGAGTAATATGAAGGCTGTCCTATTCTTCTGACTTTCCCAAAGGGGGGTTGTTTAAGTTTCCAGTGGAAAACTATGTTGTTAACACCACATGAAAGCAGGATAAAGTCACAAGTCAAAAGGATGAAGCTTTTGCTGCTCTGCGACGCAGCGTCCACTGACTTGTGCCACAGATTGCTATCTTTCACTTTAGCTAGCTGGGCTAATTGCACCTGGCGGAGCTAACAAGCGAACAAAGCCGGTAACCGGGGATTTGGAGGAGAAAAAAAGCCCGGTAGCCCTACACGGTTGGATGTTTCTGCAATAAAAGCTTAATATCACCTCATTTTGTTGTTTATTAATGCATAATTCAAGTGGCGTTGTTTTATTTACGCCCGGTAGCTCACGTCAAGCTGACATTTCCGTTAGCTTTGACACCCGGCTTTCAGAATGCTAATGTTAGCATCCTGAGCTAGCAAGGTTTGTCCCCTCCCCTCCGCAGCTCCCTCCAAACGAAAACCAAAGCATCCCCCCCCACCCCGCATCCAACCCCGAAGTAATTAAAACAACCAGGTGTGTGTGTTTAAGTGTCACAGGTGATGAGAGTGAAATGCATGAATACAACAACAAAAAAAAAGAATAAATCACCGTGATTACCAGAGTGAAAGGATACTGAGGTGTCGGTACGGAGCCGGGCTGAGGGACTGTGGGGGCTCCCGGCGGCAGAGAGACGGAGGTCAGGGTAGCCCGCAGCTGGCTCGACGGAGAGGGGCCACTTCCAGGTCCGCTCACTGCGACGACAGCGGCGGGTTTGGGAACCACTTTCGGTGGCAAACTCATCGCAAAAAAAACAATAATAAAAAAAAAAAAACAATACCTCCTTTTAAATACTGAGACAAACAGCGTCTAGCTCGCAAACATGGAGCAAAGCCTCGCAGATTCTTGGAAGCAGCAGGCCCCAAAATCCCCCTTTTTAACGAACCGGGATAACGAAAGCTCGAATAGCAACACAATCGTCTTTTTTCTTTTATCATGGAAAGTCGCTGTTCGGATCAGCGGTGCTGTTCATGGGGACGGTGGGAGGTTTAGCCTCCCCTCGGCCCGTCCGGAACCTCCTGCTGGATCCGGCTAGGTTTCGTTTCTGTGGAAAAAATAAATAATCGCCACAGATTCTTCAACCTCTTCTCGGCGATCTACCTCGTCTCGTCGTCAAGTGTGTTATTTGTCATTTTTTTTCCCTCACAGAGATGAGAGACTTCGCCAACATGGCGTTGCGGCCGCTTCCAGCAGTCCGGGCAGGACAGATGATTCGGCAATTCTCGGCCGGTTACGGAATCGCTCGGCTAATCAAGTAACCCACAATCACAAGATACATGGACACCGCGGAGTTCACGTTTCCTCGTCGTGTGAGAAATTACTGAATTTGCCCCTTTATGCTGATACTTTTTTTTTTTTTTGTAAGCATAAAATATTTGACTTTTTACTACATTTTTTTCCCCTTTTTCAAACAAGAACATAATGTTAAAAATAAAAACTAACATGAAATGCCTCACATTAAAAAATAAATAAGTTAGTTGAATTACTGTATGTATATCAAGTTGCACTATTGTTCTTAGCTATTTTCATTTAATTATTAGCAAATCTTATTCTTAAAATCGTATAGTAACAAATTTGCACAGATAGTTCACGACCTACTCTGCACCAGCTCCAGCATCAGAGCATCGTCCTTTGTCATTAGCGCCACCTACCGTTCTTCTTGGTTTACGCACCTACAAGGGAGCAAAATTATTATTGCCACCGGTACATCACTGTTATTGAAATAATGGGTGGGATGAGAGTGTGAAATCACTTGGGACATGAGACAAACATGTTTTAAGATCGGTTTTACTATACAAAATAATTTGTGACAAACTCTTACTCATAAAAACAAGTATGGCACAAGAGCTTAGCCTCTAAGACTCAGTTCTCAAATTAAAAAAAACAAAATAAAATTGAACCTTAAATATTGCTGTGGACGTCTTAATTCCTTCATTCTGTTTCTGTCGTTCGTGTCTGCATAGGACATTTCTTATTACACTTTACACTCATTACACAAGTAAAAACATAAACAAGACAACATCAGAATGTATTAAAAAAAAAAAGACAGTTTAAGACTGTTCACAAAACTGTTCTGAAATATTGACACTGTCGTTTTGATTTTACTGCTTTAAAATAGTCCAGATAGATGAGTATTAAATCTTCCGTCAGGTTAAAAAGTGTAACAGGTCCCTGTTGTGTTATTTTATAAAAAATTGTGAGCACAAATAAAACACAATTAAAGTAAACTGGAGCAGATGCAAGCCTGAGAAAGAGTCCAACAAAATGTCCCCTTGCCTGTCCATGACTTTATGTGACCAAGCAGAACACATTTTAAGAGTGTACCTCTCCCCTCCCCCATCCCATTTCTGTAAGAATTTGTTGGGTTTTCAGTGTTCAAAAAGCACATTTCATTTCTACAGTTTAGAAGTTGGGGAAAGCGTCTAAACAGTCGTTGTGGAAAAGCCCTGAAGATTGGATCCTCCATGCAGAACAGGAACAGTTTATCCTGATAGAGAGGAGCCAGGTAAGCATTAAGTGGTAAAGCAGCAGGAGTTCAGTGGTTCTTCCTGTCCTTCGTCAGCCTCCAGGCCATATTCCTTAAAGGTTCTTCTCACTTCTTGTTGATGAGCAGCATCGAACAAACAAGTCATCACCAAAGGTCGCACTTATGTTTCGGGTTCATGGGAGCATCTGCGCTGCAGCCAAAGTGCTTCGAGAATTCCTGGGAGTTTGAAATCGTGCCGATGACTCTGAATCTTGATGGACTGTGAGGATCCGTGATAACACCTTCGTGTGAGCTTTCAGGAGTCCTGACAGAGCACCAGACCTGCAGAAATTAGGACGGACAGAGACACAAAATGAGCAGATCATTTTGACATCGTACTGAAGTACATAGACTCTGTTGCTCGTCGGCCATCTCAGTGTGGCCTTTTTATATGGAGTTTTGTCTCCTGAGCCTGTTACGCTTCCATGGAAATGTCTTAAAGGCGTCATGGTGGGGTAAAAAAATGTTCCGCCTCTGAGACCGGCATCAAGGGTAGTAACAGAAGCATAACAAATGTGAAATGTCGGAGCCAGCACGGCAGACATGTGTGAAACTTGCATTATTTGTTTACACGTCCTGCCTCTCTGGTTTTCCATAACTCAGCGTAAAATCACACACTGCAAAAGTAATATTATTGTTGTGGGGTAGTACACACAAGGTACAAAGTTAAAATGGTGTCAGAGCTAGTCACAGCTCAGAAGAATAGGAAAGAATCTCTGTAAAAAAGGCTTAACTTTCTCATCATAATAACGACCAGATTGGAGCAAACACAACTATTTATACATCATCAGTTTATGATGTTTCTTTCTAAAGAGGGAAAGAGAAAATCAGAGATGTCCCTTTAAGAAGAACATTTCTGTATGTGTTCAAACTGGTAAGAGAAGCTTCCAGAGACAGCAGTAGTATTAGATTAAGGGGGGGGGGGGGTACACACCTGTGCAAATCCTACAAAAAACAGCTGATGGTTTGTCATTCCTAGTGCAGGCAGCGTGGCCTCCTCGCCGTTGTTTTTGATCCAGTTCGCATAAGCCTTCAAAAGAAAACAAATGATCATGTTACACACATGCATTTAATGATTTCATCTGCCCACGTAAAGATGGACATTGATAAAAACCTGAAGTGAACAGAAGACGGTGAACATAGTAGCAGGTAGTGCAGACTGCTTTTACTCCCATACGATTTGCTTATCCGCCTCACAGCTCCTGACCTTTCATTACATGGAAAGAATGTGTGCATGTGAAGAAGTAACCAGAGGCTGACAAGGCCGTTCACAGCCACCTGTTGCACTTCCAGGCTTCACTGTAAACCAGACAACTCTGCTTTTTCCAATACAGATTAATGGATGTGACCCACAGCAGAGTCTCGACAAATAAACTAATGCAGGGAGATTGATGTCAGATCTGTGCGTTTGTTTTCTGACCTTGTAAACATTCAATCTGACAGTGTCGCCTTTGGAAACACAGCAGTGTGGTGTGAACTTTCCATGATCATGGAAAAGCGTTTAATGGTCTACGTCGGTGGCAGAAAGCCATTTTCCTTCAGGTTAAGAAAATCACTAAAGTAACTCATGCTTCCTGTGTGATATCAGACCTTGTAGGCGGCCTTGAGTCCTCCGTTGTCGGCGATGTTCTCCCCCAGAGTCTGTCGTCCGTTCAGAGGCTCCTGGTTGATGCTGTAGTTTCCGTACTGCTCCACCATGCACTGCGTCTGCTTCTTGAATGCCTCCACAGACGAGTTCTTCCACCAGGGCCGCAGGTTTCCATCCTTGTCGTATTCCCTCCCTTTGAATCAAAGTGTAAAACTAACCGTCTCAAATATGTGCACGCTTCTGGGCATTTTTTTTTTTTAATCGAGGCATTTTGTGTTTACAGAGTGCTTGTATTTGTCATCATCTGAAATTTCAATTTCATAAAATTGACAACTTTTTACAAACCTTGGTCATCAAACGCGTGAGTCAGTTCATGTCCCATTACAACACCAATGCCACCGTAGTTTAGAGCTCTGGAAAGACATTGAAATCAGGTCTTGAAAATCTATGCACAGCACACAATTCTTGTCAAAATGTTTCACAAACTTCTGTGTACTACTGTAACTTTGATTCACACTCATGAACTTTTATACTTCTTTTTCTTTAAGTTTTTAAATTCTTGTACTGTCCCTGATTTTTTTGGCATTCAATTTTAACTTTTACCTTTATTCTTAGTTCTGTGTTTTTTTTTTTTTTAATCTGTACCATAACATGCTTCTATTCTGTTCTATGGTGCTTCTATTATTGTTGTCCAATGTCGTACACAACACACTTTTTTTTTTCCCCCTTTCTCTTTTAATAAGTCAACCGAACATGATTTTGTGAAATTGATGGGAAGACCTACTTTGGCCAGGAGCGGCTGTAGAACGGAGCCTGAAGGATTCCTGCGGGCAGAACCATCTCATTCTTGGTTGGGTTGTAGTATGCGTTCACGGTCGGGGGTGTCATGCTCCATCTTCAAAAAACAACAAGAGAAACATTAAACCACAACTTGAGGTCAAGGTCAGGGCGGCGCACTCGGGCACAACACAAAGACTTGCATATTCAGACACACGCCAGAGATTGCCTACTCTCCTCCAGCCGCAAAAACTATCCAAGAAACCTCAGGATCATCCTCCTCTTTTTCTCAGTTTCAGTGGAACACACGCTTTGGAGTTTTATTTATATTTTTCAGATATTCACACGAGTTATACCAGCATGAGGAGAGTTATATATTACCTCTACTGTCTACAAGTTGGATGGAAAAAAACAAGACATTTATTTAGCAAATGTAAAATAATACACTCTCCTGAATTAGTGTTCACATGAACAACATAATCTTTACCCCAAACAAGTTTTTATGGGTGAGAAGAGATGTTAATGAAAATGCAAGTAATCTTGGTTAAGTAGAGGTTTAGGTTAAGAATAACAGGAAATAAAGTTTATTGTACATATTCATACAATGACATCATGTGGGAGGAGCTACAAGCTTTAAGCCTTTGGCTGTAAAAGTTCAGTTGAAGGAAATGTTACAACCATGCGGTAAGCTCCGGTGTAAATAAATAAAATAAATGAGGCCAATACAGAAGTGCCAACTCCTGCAGAACGTCAATTTTCCACTTGAGACTGGATCCAAGACTCCTTAAAGTTACATACACACCACATAAAAAAAAATTAACATGTTAACAGCCTGGTAAAATAAAAAGGTCTGATTAGTTATTGTCCTCATGGGAACACACTGTTTGGGGGTAGATTTTTTTTTTTTATAATGCATCCGTTTGATTTTATGAATGACACATGTTATTCATAGTTAGGCATGTAGCTGACCTGACTGACAGGTTGCTTTAAAAAAAAAAAAAAAGCTCTCAGCCTGTTGTTAGGTTGACTGAACGTTAGGTTGAGACAGGATTTCCAGCATGGCGGCAGCTGTCGATGAACCTCTGGAACACCCCGCAATAACAGACGGGTGACGTCACTCAGGCTCCGTCCATTGAAATTCACAGTCTATGGTAACAACAGTTTAAACTGCTTCGCATGGCTGTGTTTACTTTGAGTTATTGAGGAACTTTTGTTCCATTATTTTGTTGGTAATTTATTGTTTTTTTTTCATCCTTTCATATTTTTTTGGGGGTCGATACTATCACCACATCTTGCGAGGTTAGCTGAATAAACACAGCATCATAATATTTTATAACTAAATGTGTGTTATTTTTTCACAATTACTGGGACTTTATAGAGAAATCCACAGCAGGGAGGCATGGGAACCCTCATCTATTCCCCCTTCCCTCCTCAGAGCCTAATTTCGAGACAAGGATCAGTTCAGCGGAGAGAGGCTGGTTGCCTGGGAACATTAGTGGATGGCAGCAGGATTCTGCTGAGTCAGCATAATGGGAACGTTTCCCCGGTCAGAGAGTTTGACCTCCTCTCTGGCAGCCACACTGTGGGGATGAGGGAGAGACTCACTGGTTTCTGTTTGGTGCTTTCCTCAGCTGGTCGGCGGTCACTCTGCCTGAGAAGTTGTAGTACTGCATGACGTTTTGGAAGTAATGCTCCGACACCACCTCAAACTGCAAAAGAGGGGTGATTCAAAAATGGCATTGCAGTGATTTTTTTTTGTCGAGGCAAATCATGGCATGTGATAAATGCAAGTAGCAGGATGGTTACAACACAGCTCCACTTTACCTACATCATTGTACACTTTGTCCAGCTTTGTGGCGTTCATGATAAACTCTGGATATCCCACCATGTTGTATAATGCATCTGCCTGTGACCGATAAAAAATAATAATTGTAAAAGACACATTTTCACACCAGGTGGCAGTGCTGTATTTCCAAGAAACTTCAGCTCTCGAGACAGAACTCCTGTCAGATGTTTATGTCTCTTTCAAGTCGCAGTAGGAAGAACTTTTCTTGGAAGAGAAACACGTCTTTCTTCTACCTTTTCTTTGGCTGCTTTTTTTGTCTCTGCGTCCATCCAGTTCACATACTTTATGCTGTCCTCAAACGCCGATTTTATATCTCCGACCATGTCTTCAGCCTGAGACGAGAAAGACACAGAGAAAAAAAAAAAGAAAATCAGACTGCACTCCATCACAGCACACAGCAGGAACAGATGTTGTGAGGGAGAAGGCCTTACGATGGACTTGCTGTCCTCGGCAAAGGTGTCTTTGACAAACATGGCTCCCAGAGCGAAGCCCAGGGCGCTGTCTGTGTCGCTGACGCACAGCTTCCAGCGCGGAGTGCAGCTCTGCAAGTTCAAATCGACACGTCAGGACATGTTGAGGGAAGAATGCAGCCTCACGTTCTCTAACACTGTCAGATAACATCAAACGATGAGGAAAGCATAGAGGTTTTTTGTTTTTTTTATGTGTCACATTTTTGTCAGCTTTGATTAGTCACTTCAGACATCAAAGAGAACACGAGTCGCTCAACTTGTAGCAGTCAGCCGGGGGCTACAGGTGCGGGTGGAGGAAAGTGTTGTGATAGTGAAACAGTTACATTAAGAAATAAAGTCAGGGTGAAGTAAGGGACACATAAAAGTGAAGTGAAAGTATGGTAATAGAAGAGTTCTTGGTGAGACAAATCATCCCAATGACTGACCTTTATTTCACCTTTTGAAAGCTTTCTGTTCCTGCTTCTCACCCATTGCATGCTGGGAGATATGAACTAAGCCCATGAGTCTGAGCAGCGAGCATGAGTGTGAGAATAAAATGAGGAGGAGGTTTTTAACTGGTTATGAAACAGACTGAAGCCTCTGTATGACCTAACAAGCGTACATGACCTTCCGCGGGGAGACTGACGACATTGTTATTCTTTTTTTTTTTTTTTAAATGCCTGTTATCTCTGGAGTCACATAAGATTCTTACACAGCGGTTTACAGAGGGTGGATAGATAGTTCATATTTTCCACAGAAAATGTTACACGGTGAGAAAAAGGCAGATAGTTAAAGGAAAGCAAGATTTTTCTCAGAGGAATTCTACCCAGGCATGAAAGCCCATGATTGAATGCAAATAATTAAATACTGTGAACGCTGGATGAGTCATATGAACATTTTTTAACTGGACTTTGCTGTAAAAACTCGCAAAATATCTTTATTATAATCAGTCAGATATAGATGTATAGGATAGAGGACAATTAGTGTGAAACATATGTGGTGATTTTTTTTTTTTTTTTTCACTTTTTGATTTAATTGAAACTGTTAATCCAATCAAGTCCATCACTGAGACACAAACGTTCCACTGTGTTAAAGCTCTAATAGAGGGGGCGGCAGTAGCTCAGTCTGTAGGGACTTGGGTTGGGAACAGGAGGGTCACCACCTCAAGTCCCTTTGCAGACCCAAGTATTGGAAGTCGGTCTGGTTGCTGGAGAGATGCCAGGTCACTTGAGGAGTACTGCCGAGGTGCGAGGCACTGAACCCCTAACAGCTCTGGTGCGCTCCCTGTGTAGCAGCCCCACTCTGACATCTCTATTGTTGCATGTCCAAAAGTCCATGTCTCTCAATAACAGAGTGTAAACCAGAATCGCCCCCCTCTGGGATAAAGAGAGAGAATGATAGTGTATGCTGTGAGAGTCTTGTGACCTCTGAGTTCAGTGTTTCTGAGGGAAAGTTGAGCCGTTATCTCTCTGCACGTTGACAGAGACACAGTGTTCTCTCTAAACGACCGACTGATGTTTTTCTGGACGTGCAACACAACCCTTTCTTATCTTTTACACAAAAAGCTAAAAAAAAAAAAAACAACATGACAAATGAAGCCAGTAAAAAAAAAAACAACACAGAGGAATTAAATAAAGAAGAGGTGCACCTTCAGTAGAGGTTTGAGGAACAACCTGCATCCTACTTTTTAAGGGACAGTTTCACTTAGAGCTGAATCTTTCTGAGACACTATAAGGATGCAAAATAACCTTCAATTTGTCAAGTGTGATTGTGTCTTTTCTTTTTCCTAATTTTTTTGTTTTAAGTTCAGGCTTTCACAAACAATGTACTCTAGTTGTGCAAACCTTTGCTCTAAGCTCACACACGGAGCTGCTTTGTCACATGATTGATCATTTCCATTTTTTGTGTGAACTTTTTGTGATAAGCATTTTGTTGCTACAATGTCAAGGCTCATGATTGAAAATCGTAGTGTTTTATTGCATGTTGTTTAATTTCAATATTTGAAATGTGTAGTTTTCTGTTAATATTTATCATCACTACTATTCCTATTTTTCTTTTAATTATTTGTATCCACCTATGTTGTTTTTGTCTTACAGTTGTTCTAAAGCACGTTCCTACCTGGATTTAAAAAAGGTGGTATTTAAAATAAGTTTTATTATTTATATTTCATAAAGATTTACTGACATGAACACACAACATCGACATTCCTGTGTTGTGTCTCCTTTGAATTTAAGATGTGATCCTTTGAAATTTCACAGTCATCTAGCTTATGTATTGACCAGAGGTTAAAAAAAGAAAGTTTCACCTGGATGACAAAGTTATAATCAAGTGAAAGAAAGGAAGAGGACAAACAGAGCTGCGTGTCTGCAGAGGAAAGAGGAAGAGGAAACCTGGACTGAGTGAGGAAGTGAGGCGTGTTATTAGTAAAGTTGTAAAAACCCCGTGCAAAATTAGTCTCAGATGGAAAAAGAGACGTAGCTGCTGCACCCTCACATAGAACAGATACAAAAAATTGTGGGTTTGTTATTACAGCTTGACCTCAGATGGAAACAAGGCCGAGGGAACAGGATCTGTCTCAGATGAGGCTCAAGGTCAAGGAGCCTTCGCGGTCACACAGACACTCACCGAGGAGGAAGCAGAGCTGCTGTTTTGACAGTTTGAGAGGAAACCTATTTAAGTGCTCATATTTTTTTTGCTTCTAACCCAAAACAAATAATCCTGCCTGTGGTGCTCACAACTTCATTATTTTTTTTTATTTTTTTTTTAAAGCGACAGCAGCATTGTGGTTGAACGGACACATTGTCCCTTTCACTCTGGATAAACTGCAGACATGGTTTGTTTTCACTGGATCTATGTGGTTCCAAAGAAAAACTGTCAACAGGGAGGTCTGCAGATTATCGACAGCAACCATTTCTCTGCTCCTAGAAAGACTTGCCACTGTTGAATTATTTAAATATTGTTATATTAATATTTAATATTTTTAATGACTTGAGCACCAAAAAATGAACTAAACTAACCAAACTAAAGAAAAGTATCTGCATCACGATGAAAGTGTGGAAGAGAAAAAGTGAAAACGAAAAACTTGAATTGAATTCAAGCACTACTTAACAATTACCAAACAATTATCCAATCAGCTTTGTTAACATACGGTTATTTAACCATCTCCATTTTTTTAATCTGGGGTCTTATATTCTGCCATATTTGTGTTTAAAGAACTGTTTGAATATTGTATCACATTATCTATCTCACTTTATGAATATTTGAATATGTTGAGGTCTGAGACCGTTTTACTACTGTGAAACCACGACCAGAGGTCACAATTAAGTGCTCACACTGTACGACCCGATTGACGGACACGACCTGAGAGCTCACTCTGTCCAAGGGATGGAGCATTCACAGTTTTTAACAGTTAACTCCCATAGATGGAGCTTTATCTCAGTTGTATCATTTGCACGACTCAACTACATACTGTACTGACTCGGCACAATTGTGCAAGTTTTACAAAAGAATGTGTTAGTTATTGAAACCAACTATTCAAGACTTCATTTTTACAGGTTCAGTTTGAGCTGCACACAGCGGCATAGAGCAACATGTAGTGATGTGTCTCTTTAATGTACCGTATCTCTAATCCAATGATACCGTCACTTGTGCTGGATGTTTGTCATGCACACATGCAAACATTAATCAAGAGCAGGATGTATCCTCATCAGTTGGGCGAGAGTTTTTTTGTTTGTTTTCCGGCTAAATTAAAGTTACCACATAGTCTATAATAGTTCTGGTTAAGTCTCATTAAACGATGGGGATACTATGCTTTTCTCATGGCGCCAGTTTCCATTTTTCTACTTTTGGTAAAAACTAATCCTCCTCCTCTGACTGTCAATAAACAAGAACACAAGGTCGAGTGATAAGCTCTGTAAATCGAGGTGTTTGGCTTTGGGACATTTTCTGTAACGGTAAGGACTAAAGCCAAAACATACAGGGGCTGATAAAGTCATAAACTTAGAAATGTACAAGATTTAAATAGTTCCTCTATGACTCAATGCATACACATTTAACTGTTTGCATGCACACACAAAAACGACAGCAAAACAGCATCTACAATTCTGCTATTTACTCAAACAAAGACAGTAAAAATAGTTTATCTGGAGGGGAATCTGCCAGCAGGTAGGCGTGCATACAAACACTGCTGTTTTTCTCTTTTGGTATCCCACCTCTGCCTCTGAGTCACGATACAGCCAGAGTAAACGGTCTGAACTTTAACTCTCACCTTCTTTGTTCCGGACATGACCTCGAAAAAACGCTGCTCAGCATCCTGGAACCTTTGGTCCAAAATGGAGACCATCTTCCTCACCACCTTCATGATCATGTAGTTGTTGAGGAGGCTGGAAAGGAAATATTAAATTCATTGTTTAGTTTCCCTTTTTAAAACAACCACCTGAATGCTAAACCATTGTGCCTTTTAGTAGGAGGATGCATGCTTCTATAAATAATGTTCACAGTCTGAATGCTTTTATAGTTTCCTTCCTCGTTTGTAGTCGTTTTATTTAGCCTGCAGCGCTATAAATCAAAGTTAATGGAGAAAGCGATTTACAACAAGCATTTGACACTAAAAAAATGAAAACAACAATGAAGACTACTCTGACCTTTTATTTGTTTTACTGATGAGGTCAGAGACTTTCTGGAGGTATGTTTTGGCATAAACAACCACAGGCTCCGACTCGTTGAGCTGCACAGGGGCAAACACATCCGTGAGGTACGGCATCCAATCCACTGCAGGAACCAGAGTCTGCAAAAACACCAGAATAAAAATCACACATGAAGAGAGTACTGAGGAGACTGTTGTTAAAGTATGAACACAAACACTTCTTTACAGTCCCACACCAACAAGATTTAAGTTTACAATTCCATACAGTATGGGGTTACACTGTTTTTTGATTCTGTGATAGTCGATATTTTGCAGGACAATCATGAAAGAACATCACTAAATATATTTTTAACTGAAGGACGGATGTATTTAGTCAGTTTAACCTCTTATCCCGCCTCATCCTTTAACATCCTTTCACTACTGTCCCGACATCATCCTGCTTCTTCTTCTTCTCTTTCTGCTCTCTTCCTGTCTTTGGATAATTCACTTCCACTCATGTTACCCTCTTTCATGTCATAAACGCCAAAGGGAGAAGTAGTGACATGGTGAGTCTAATTGGTAATGAAATCTGCTCATAGTGTGGAATTATTTATCAAAAAATATTGATATTTGGCACCAATTATGAAAAAAAAAAATGTATCGCACGAGTCAGGGCGACTATATCGGGGAGTATATATTTTGTCCTACCCCAAATCTCCATTGTGACTGATACTACCAAATACTTTTTGATAGGGATCAAAGAATGATAAATCATGAATAATCATGTAGCAGCAAAAAACTGCATTGGGCTGCTTTTAGAGAGCGACTCATAGCTAGCATAAGATCTGTAATCAGTTCTTTTTTTTTCAATCTCACATTTTAATGCTGAATTAAGTCAGATTCCTCCCCCGTTCAAGTGTACGATGCTGGCCTTACTTTTAGGTCTTTGGCCTTCATCTTGTTGTAGATGAGCTCCTCGTCTCGCCTCTCCTCCTGGGGGACCGTGATATTAGCCAGGGTGGTTTCAAAGTCCACGATCTCCTCCATGAGCGCCTGAGATGTCTCCTCTGTGCCTCCCAGGAGAATCCCCAACTCCGTCAGGAAGTGGAGGTATGCAGTAAGATACTGCAGAGTCAACGGGGGCAGCAGTGAGGAAGGGTGTGTGTGTGTGTGTGTGTGTGTGTGTGTGTGTGTGTGTGTGTGTGTGTGTGTGTGTGTGTGTGATTTAATTAGAAAAGTAATCCTAGACAATGCAAATACAGGCTACTATGCAGAGTATTCCCCTGAAGCTGAAATGTATTTTTTTTGAATATTTCTAGAATTTCTTTGCAAAAAAAATAAACAGCTTTAGGTTGTTTCATTTACTGGATTCCAAGTAATTATTTTGATGTCATTATGGAAAACTCCAGCTTTTAATTTCACCTTCCAACCCTGTATATGTCCTTTTTTTTTCTTTAACTGCAGTGCTGGTTGGTACCTTTTCATTGGCGGTTTTGTTGAGGTAGTAATCCCGGGAAGGTAGTCCCAGACTGGACTGATCGACCTGGAGTAGAGAAGAAAAAAAAAACAAAAAACATCAGATTGTTTTCAATCCTGTGTTTGGAGCATGCAGCCTAAAAGCAGCAGCTCACAGAAGAAGATCTTATCAGAACCATTTGCTACATTCTCATGACACCATTTAAAGGACTGACAGAGTGTGAGTGGGAACCCAAGACCACTGTTTTTATCAACACAGATCCAAAACTGTGTCCTTGGGCCAGTCTGTGAAAGCTGCTTGTGTTGGAGGGACTATTAGCAGTTTGAGTAAACGAATGACCTTAAAAAAAAAAAAAAACACATGGACTTGTCCGAGCTCCTTACCTGGATGACGTTACTGTTGGAGTTTTTGGAGTCGGTGCTGACAAACACGGTGAAGAAAGGCGAAGTGTGAAAGTTAGCGGACACTTTGCGCAAAACTTCTTGGAAGTTGTTCTTGTCCCAGGCACCGGTCAGGGCCCATCCTCCTAACTGAGACAGATTATTCAGACACTCAGAGACTGCAGGGAAATTGGTTTTGTTTCACAGGAATAAAATAGTGATGGGTTTGTTGGATGTTTGACGTCTGCAGGAAATACCTGGCTGATGAGTTCCTGTAGTGGTTTAGCTCCTAAATCCTCGATTTTGGCTTCGTTCATGCATGCCTGATAGTATCGCTGGGCCTTCTCCTCAGCCTTACTCAGATCTTTCATCGTTGTGTTTTCTGTCCAATCAAGAAATAGAACAGTTTACAGCAGCTGTGTAGAAGTGAAACTGAGCTTTGACATTTCACCAAATCATCTTAAGAAACCTGCAAGCCATGCGTCTTTGATTTAGTGAACACAATCAATGAGTAGCTATAAGATGCTTCATATTACACAAGACCTGAACCCAGAATGTGACACAAACAGCAAATCATGATCAAATACTGCTAACATGATTTTTTAGGTTCTGCTGTGCAGTGAGATAATCATCAGAGTTGTGATTGCAGCACTGTACACAAGAAGGCAGATTTTTAAAAATTATACAACATTTTTTGTTGTACTTTTTTGTTTACTTTTTATCTAAAAGCAAAAAGTTGTCGGTCATGTTTACAAGAACTGAGTGCTCCATAAGTGAATCAAATATGTACAAATGTCCTTTTTATATTAATTGCAAAAACATGAGAACTCATTCTTATGTTATGTAAAACATCTGTAAAAGGTTTTCGGATCAAATTCTTAAAATGTCCCTCTCAACGTGCAGCACAACATCTTATATTTTTCCTTTTCTCAAACAGATAGGGAATTATTTTGCAGGATATTCTATAGTAAACCATGTTGATGCACCCTGCACTTTGTTATCTATTAATACAAAAATCCATCTGCATCACTTGTAAAAGAAAGTGTGATGATGTGGAGCAGGTGTTTGGTCAGTCAAGAAAAAAAAGTGGGAGCAGAGTTTGAATTTGTCTGTTTTTTTATGTGTAGAAATTACCTGTATAATGTACGCAAACTCAAAGCATGTGAACATTTCTGCTAAACGTTAAGCAGTAAGATCATAGCTTGAATGACTGACTGTCACTTTATATGATATTTTGAAGTTTGAAACTTCAGACGGTCGCTGTAAGGCCACCATCAGGACTACTGGCACACAAAGCCAGTCCAGGAGGATTGGCTTTGTGCAAAGTTTTTTTTGTGTTAGTTTGGAAAGGCAGACTTCCTGGTAGGAACAACAAATACAATAATGATGAGTTTGAAAAATGAAAATGATTTGTGAATGAAAAACAAACAAAGTCCAGCCAGCTGAAGAAGAAAAGGGACACCAAACCTTTTGCTTAGAGCACTAAAGCTGCCCTCAATCAAGGCTGCTCACCTAATAAATGCTTCATCACATTCATGTTGTGCTCCCAGAGGTTGCTGAAAGGTCCCCAGCGGGATTTGCCCTCAGGAAGGGGGTTCTTCTTCACCCAACCCCCGCAGGCAAAGTTGTAGAAGTCGTGGCAGGGGTCCACTGACCGGTCCAGAGCTCCCATTACCACACTGGCCACAGTGACGCACGGCTCTGTGAGGCACAGGCCCGGGTGAGCTGCGGGACAGAGATTTTACAAAAATAAGAGCGAGTTCACCTTTTCCCCCTCCACTTTATACGGCCTCGCATGTAGGAAACACTTAGCAGAAAGAATGTTTGAGGATAATCCCAAAGTATTTCATGTTCGGACATCCAAATATGCATGTGAGTGTTCAGACCATCTGGAAAATGTTAGTTCATCGGAGGCAACAGCCAAGACACACAACCTGAGGGGAAGTTTCTACTTGTAAAAATCCTTTGGAAATACTTATCTGAAAGCTGAACGTTGATTATTTTGTCTTTTAATTTTGGAGGTAATGTCAAATATTCAACTTTGGAAATCTTATTGTGTAATTTTCTGATTAATTAGAAGACCATATGATGAAGAGACAGAATCCTGGATTACCTCATCAGTTAATTCAAGTCATACTTCTCCCTTTTAAAAGAGGATTTCAAAAAAGAGGCCAACAGATAAACAACATTGCTTCCATGCTTGTGCTGTTGGAGGATTTTCTGTGTAAGTGGAAGCTTGTCGGAGGGCCAGCCAAGAGACTTTTGGCTGCCATGTGCTGCTTTATTAAGTCTAAACACAAAAACTGTTTCACAGGAAGAGCTCTTGAAAACCAAAGAAAGTGTTTCGAGAAGTTTAAGTGAAAGTCATTATGAGGAAATGGAGTCCAGTTCCAGGGGACTCAACCTGACTTACAGGCAAGACTTTAACCATCCGCCCTTATAAGGTAAGAAACAGAGACGGAGCCAAAGTTACGAGCAGTGATGAGGTTAGAAGCCTCTTGAGAATTCATCGTTGTTCCTTTTATTATTTCATAGTGTGATCTGACATGCGTTGCTGAATGGCAGGAAGTGGCATTAAGTTTCCCAGGGTAAATTTTGAGGAAGCCGGCACAGATGAGACACCGCCTGGATGTGATGCTAAATCCACAAGCCCTCTTTTCCATAATGAATAAGCTCAGGGGAGAGATTTAAAGTTTGTTTTTAGATGGCTTAGCTGAAGGTGGGGCTTTTGTTTGAAAAGAAAATAAACTGCACTTGCTGCGTTAAATAGCACAGCCCTGCAGTTTTCATTTGGATACATAAATAAAGAAGATACGTGTACTTTCAAAGGTAACAGCCTCAGGATGTGTATGGGATCTTTCTGCAACCTGGAAAGTTCATTACTTTCTCTGTCATACACAAACAGCCTTGATAATGGGACCAGTGCTAGCCAGAAAACAGATCACAAAGACTGGAAAACAACTTTTACCCATGAATTGATTACAGTCATTCAATTTAATTTTTTATTTAAATGTTTTAATAACTTTAAATCATCAGCTTTAACATGAAGAAAGTCCAGGGTATCTCCTCTGCAATGTTTGAATTACATGTTGTTCATACCCGATTTCCAAGCCCAGTAGCTTAATAAACACAACGTAGTCTTTTTAGATTATAGACGGTATAGGGCATGATTTTTAGAGAACATTAAATGTAGTTTTTTCCAGCGATATTCCAATTGCAAACAAATTGAAATCATGCAAAACTTTCTAGAACCGAGGTGTTCTGTGATCATCATCATTTTTTATGTCAAATGGATAAAACTGAGTCAGAGCTGTAATAAGTCAATCTATTTCTCATCTTGATATTCTGCCTTTTTAATGTTATCAGTTTATTCTTGGTTCATGCAGATAGTGAACCAATATGTGTCCTCATCCCAGCAACAAAAAGGGAGCAGAAAAGGGAAAGCGGGTAGATGGTAAATAATGGATGCGACTCCAGGGAGGCATAAAAAACACAGCGCACACAAAAGTAGCTTACACTTTGACTCCCTGTTACTCCTGACTCCCTATGTAACACTCGTTGAGACCTGCTGTAAGGATGGGATGTTAGCCAGGCAGCAGAAGGTTACAGTAACCCTAAAAGTAAGAATATGGGTTCTCTCTAAAAATCCTTCTGCAGGTATGTAGATGTCTGGTTTGGTAAAAAAAAAGAAAAGAAAAAAGAAGGCCAGCCCCCTCCAAAGTCTCCCGAGCTTCACTAAGAGACGGCAGGTGTTTCTTTTCTGAGCTTGTCAAAATGCTGAGTTCAAATAAGACTTGGAAAAAAGAACTCACCCTGTTTGTAGAAGACCCCTGTGGTGATGAGAGATACAAACAAGCCTGTGGACACGACACAGAGTAGAAACAGCAGCCTGCTATCATTCTGCGTCCTGTGGGGCCAACATGTGGGGCCGCGGCCGTGCAGGAGATTCACCTGTGAACACATAGACACGCCATTAAACCTTAGAAGTAGGCTATTTCAGTTCCTCTTGTAAAGCTGTTTGATCGTTCTTTTTTTAGAGGTTAGGGTATGATATGAAGACAAAGAAACCTCTTCTTTCAACACACCCCCTTTATAATGAGACTTTATATAACTATTACATTGTGGAAAATGTTGTCTATAGTCAAGCAGCTTCTCAGATATTTGATGACAGGCTTGGTTTTCGAGGCACAATGGCTTCTCTATTATGGTGCCTTTCACCCTCTTACACTGAAAAGGTTACTCATTCTTCTATTGTTCCCTCGCCTCTAGTTTAACATGCCCTCATAAAGAACATTTTTCCTTTTGGCCCAGATTAAGGGAAAAGATATAAGAATCCTGTAGAACCATATCTGAGGGCTTTTGTGGTTCACCTGAATATGACGAGGAAATAAAAAAAAAAAGAGTCAAACAAGGACAAGAAACGGGATATTAAAGAGTCTGAAAATGCTCAATGGAGTTTAAAAGCTGGAGGAAAGTCTGTATTTTGTTGTCGGGGATTCAACACTTTCTGAAAATCAATGATTAAAGAAGTAGATCTTTAACAAGCACACCCTTCCCCTGTTCTTTCTTCGGCTGCATGTTTCTTTAGTAAAGGCTGCCAGGGGAATTTATTTCCTACAGGAATGAATCCAAAAGACCAGTCACAAATCTCTCACAGGGTCACGTTCAGCACTCCGCTCAGGTCGTTTGAGAATCCCCGGCTGTAAATGAAAGGCAGGTCTTTGGACCTCACACATATCCTGTGGAAGTCAATTACCTCTGAAGTGTATATAAATAAAGACCCGATTAACTTCTATTAGCTCAGACGAGAGTTTAACAGTCAGAGTTAATGTGATCAAATCTGATGCCAAAGCCACAGTGGCTCCTTAATCCCGGGAGCTCAGCGTGTCGCCTCGCTTTGGACCTGAGCTGTGTTTCTGAGTGGTAAAAAAAAAAAAAAAAAAAAAAAAAAATCACACTGCCAAGCATGTGCAGTCTCTCACAACAGCCTTTTATTATCCTGAGAAACACAACACAATAATGAATGCAGAGATTTGTCTAATCTTGAATTCCTTTTGGTTGATTTCTGAGGAATGAATAGGAATGGCTGCACTACAGGATCTCAGCTCCTTTGTTTGGACCAGCACTAGTAAGAGGAAAGGGATCCAAATGTCTACAAAAGAGCGCTCAAACTAATCACAAAGACTTTAAAAACAACAAGAGGACATCTTTTTTCATAACATGTTAGCGGCAAAAGGCAATAGGAAAGTTTAGAGTTACTTTCAACATGCGACTTGACCACAGCATACACAGGAACTTCTACCTCATACTTGAAACCACAACAAAAAAAATCAATGCATATCTGTATTTTGAAAATAAAACCTTCTCTATATGAACTACACTCTAACGTGTAAGTGTTTGATTAAGAAATGAGCAGTTTGCTGAAAGACTCTCTCTTGAAAATCCAGCAATCTCAGGTTGATCACCAATGATTCACATTATGTCTCCCATGCACAGAGGAGTGACTCAGTCTGTCTGTCTGTCTGTCTGTCTGTGTGTGAGGACAGCTTTCTGACTGTCTGTTTTGTAGCCTGCATGTGTTTTGCTCAGGTCTCATCTTGTATAAGTGATCTTGATCTTAATGGGATTTTTAAATAATATGAATAAATAAAGCTTAATAACCTCACCTTTGTTAGTGTTAGTTTGGCCAATTAGCTCAAGTTAATAGATTTAATATGGTGAATTTTGGAGGCGTCGGTGGGGTAGTGGTTAGTACGCTTGCCCTCTGTACAGAGGCTAAAGCCCTCCAAGTGGGCAGCCCAGGTTCAAATCCGACCTGCGGCTCCTTTTCTCGCGTTTCCAAATTTAGCCACTTTCCTATCTCTACAATAAAACGCAAAAGAAGCACAACAAAAAAAGTGTATTTTGCATCACTAATTACACACAGATTAGCTTAAATAAAAGTTAGACTTACTGTTGCTCTGGTTCTGCCAAAACTGAGTCAGCATGAGGCTTATTTTATGGCACATTAACTTTACAACAACCGCTCTACACTGAGGCATGAGATGGCAAAAAAAACAAGCATAATCCCGGTGAATTATACGGATTTAAGATAGTTATGAAATATGGAGCCTTATTTTAAATCAGGGCCTCCAAAGAAAACACGTTGTGTTTAAATAAGAACAGGATTTTACTTTGAATCATAACCAACAGAAACACATCCCTGGATTTGCTCGGCATGGACTGAGTTTGACACACAATGTTTCAAAAGACACCTTGATTAGATTTGGTGTTAAAATGTTGTTTTGTTATTTCATCTCTACTGATTGTTTACGAGGTCAGCTCAACACATTACAAAGTCAAAGTCAACACTAAATTAGCAGACGTTAATCTGCAATCATAGCCTTGTTTCTAAGATAACACGTGCCTGAAAAGACTCCCTCTCTACCCTATAAGACCTTTGCATTTTTCCTGTGTAATAATAGCTTGCTGACAGGCTCTGTTTATTTTTAGTGCAGGGTGTTTGCATGTTTACCTGCATAGGTGATGAAGGGTAGACGTCGTCCCCGGTGGAGTCGATCAGGTCCTCCTCGTCCAGCGTGGCTCTCTTATACGATGACATCTGAAAAGTTAAATGCAGAAAAGACTCTCTCAGTGCTTCCATGTTCCTTCTCCCCTCTCCCACTCATGTGTGTGAGAGAGTTTTTTTTTTTTCACTGAGTGAGTGAGTGAGTGAATGAGTGACGTCTACTCGTCAGCAGTCTGTGCGGCTTCAGGGTAGGGTTTCCCTCTAAAATCCATCAGCAGGTATCTGGTTTGTCTGGTTTGGTGAACCGAGTTGACTCACTCAGAGAGTGTGTCAGTCCTCTCCTTTCACAGTCACTTGTGTGCTCCCTACAACCCCGAGGACACTTCTAACAGCCCCCATAATGTCTTGCTGATAACCCTGGGGGCAAATGTCTCAACAACAGCAGCCGAAACCTCGTCCAGCAAAGTCCATGCAAGATCTCCTCGTTGGTCCTCTCACAGTTTTCTCGCTCTTCCTGGGCAGACTCTTTTTTTTTCCCGGACTTCCTCCTCAGGAGGTATGCAAAACAAGGCACGAGAACTACTGAAAAACAGGAAGAAGCCCTGACTTGACATACACGAGTGAGACTGGGTGTGTGGAACTGATTGTGTGCGTGTTTCTGTGTGTGTGTGTGTGTGTGTGTGTGTGTGTGTGTGTGTGTGTGTGTGTGTGTGTGTGTGTGTGTGTGTGTGTGTGTGTGTGTGTGTGTGTGCATTCCCCCTGTGCATGTGTTACCACTTAGATTTGGGGAGGGAACCTCACCGTTGTAGTTCACACCCAGTGTCTTTTTCTAATAGGATATGAGGCTCTCGGGGGGGAGGGGCACACACAATATATCCTCCCCCCTCCCCCCTCCTCCTCCTCCTCCTCCTCCTCCTCCTCCTCCTCTCACTACATGTTTGTAGTTGCTGCCCCGTGTTACCTTTACCTGATAGTCAGTTCGTCTCACCTACACGAGCACTTACAAGTGGCATAAACACTGCATTTTAAAATGGCTCATCATTGGAAGGTGTGCCAAACTTAAGTCATAGAAAGAAGTAGAGATAGAGAAAGCAAAAAGCATGCGTGTCATCTCCACACTGCTAACAGTCTGTGCAATATATAAGCTAACTCTGCTTCAGATCATATTCACACAGGTCCCATGACCTCATTCATTTCTGATGGAACATTCAGACACATGTGTGGCTGACCGTGCACACATTCCTGATTTTGTTCAAAAGTCCTTCTTTCAAAAATACTGAAGAAGAATCTTTGTCCCAACTAGTGTAGAAGTAGAATTTTAAGTAATTTTAAATATTAAAATATGCCCATCTTGGAGCTTGATAACTTGATATGAAGTCACCTCTTGTAGGTTGATCCTTTAAAAACATGTTGCTGCCATGTTCTCCTGTTTTATAAACAATCCATACATCCATTATCTATACTGCTCATCCTGTTTGGGGTCGCAGGAGCTGGCGCTGATCTCAGCTGTTATTGGGCGAGAGGCGGGGTTATGGGGTTGTGTCTGTTTCAGTCGCCCTGTGTTCTACATCATGTTTTGGTTTGCGCCTTTTTTTTTTAATTCACTTATGCTCCTTGTTTTAGATTAGCTCTGTATTAATTACAGAGTAGACGTAACTGATGTGATTAAGAATGTAGGATTATTGTGAGTTCTTCTTCATATTATCATGTGTTAGTTATGGAGGTGTTGTAGGTCCAAAGTTTGTCTCTTTGACAGTTCTAATGAATAGTTGTGCCACCGTCTTACAATCCATCCATCCATCATCCATACCGCTAATCGAATAACTTTCCAATGCCAACCTTAATTCAACAAATACTGTAACTACGCAGTCATCATCAAATATTTTCTTTGTTTCGCTTCCTGTTGCTCTTGTGTTGTGCACTGGCTGCTCGAATGCCTACCATTGTTGACTTTATGGCTTCTTGTTGTCTTCAATCTGTTTGTCAGATGATTTTAAAACTTCTGGGCAAACGGCCGCTGCTGAAAATAACTAGAGAGCCTAACAGTAGGATTTGTGAGACAGATACAGACACCCCAAAAATTGCCAGATTACTGATGTGGCAGCAAAGATGCATTTACTGAATGATATTGAAAATAGACCAATTCATATGGTTTGTTGTTAACTGAACTTTGCAAATGCATTAAGTAGGCTGCTGTCTTAAGTACTCTAAAAAAATAAATATTTAACATTTTCAATCTAGTTTGTATAACACGAGCTTTAAATGTGTTTTTAATGGATGTTGTGTTTATCATTTGAGCCTTGTCAAAAGGAGTATTTCTGTAACTGTTGGGATAGACCACAAAGATGATCTCATCTAATCTAAAGACAGAGTTGGAGAGCCAGATTGCAAAATAATAATTGGTGTTTTTTTTTTAAAGGTCACATATTACCCTCCCTTTCAAAAAGTTTAAATTAGTGGAAAAGGTCCCCAAAACATGTCTGTGAAGTTTCTTGATATAAATCCACTCTGATCCTGTATTTGATCATTCCTTTCTTTAAGCCCTGTGCAAAGAATACACTGAATCACCTCAGCAGTCTGTCAGCCTGAGAGGAATACAAATCAATTCACTGCATGTGTAAAAGAAAGAATCCATTCCTTACTATTTTTTGCACAACAGAAATATGATCAAAATGTCAGATGTGTAGCCGAGCAGCCAACCCATGCCTCTGTTGTTGTATCAGTTCAATCTCAGTGTCTCTCCTTCATGCTCTGGCATGCATCTCGTCATGTAAACATCCACCGAGCACAAGACAAACCAGACACTCAACATAAATGTTTACTTGACCAAGACAGATTAGATTTTATTGGGAACTCGACTGGGAAGCAATCCAGCCGCAGACCCTGGTTTGATTTCAGTTTCCACATGTTTCACGTCAACATGCCACTGAGGGGGAAAGAAACAAACATGTTCCCACCACAAGCATTCCAGGGAATTCTAGGCAAACCAGGAGCACGGATTCCTGTTAAATCTTGTTTTCTAAGAGGCGAGATGTGGAAATCAACTCCAGTAACACCAGGAGGAGGGAACTGCTGTCACCTTCAACAACCAAAACACAAACCAGAATCATACAACTAGCCTCGCTGTGCTGATGTATTTTAAATTCTAGCAGCACACAGACATTATCAGCGTATAAAAAGGGCCATCGGGATTAAAGATTGAGTTGATGAAAAGTGATGAACAATTCAAAAAGCACACACAGGAAGAGAGGAGGGGGGAGAAAGTACGAGGCCACAGACGGTTTTTAGGGCACTTTCAATTACATAAATTGCATCAGATGACCTTTAGCCAAAGGCGAAAATGGCTTGATAGGGATATTGATGTGTGACTTTTTCCACCACACACACACACACACACACACACACACACACACACACACACACACACACACACACACACACACACACACACACACACACACACACACACACACACACACACACACACACACACACACACACACACACACACACACACACACACACACACACACACACACACACACACACACACACACACACACAAGTCAATATCAAACCTACATGTTATGAAAGGATTACAACTTCTCCATTTAACAAGATTCATAAATACTCAAAACTAAATCTTTACCCACCAAATCCTCATCCTGTTCAATTCAAATACAAATGTACTTTAGAAGTAATGTGTAACTGTATAAAGAAAACGTCCAATATCTCAATCTCTTTATTGCCAGGATGACTCCACTCTGTTATTTACGCCTTGTAAAGCACAACAAAGTGTAAACCTGGCCTGTAATATCTCATATCGAGCTTATGCTTCACTGGCCAAAAAAGTGAACATTTTCCACCATTCAACGGCTATAAGAAGATAAAGACTTTTGTAAATCCGTCTTTCAATTAGAGCCTGACCGATTAATCGGCTCGCCCGATAATATTGGCCGATTTAGTGAATTTAAGCAGAAAACACTTGATTGGGGGAAAAAATTGAAGAGAATGTGGATAAAAATGAAACTGATTTCACAGAACCCTATCTGAAGAGACAAACAAGTTCATTCTCATAACTTGGCCAAAACACCTTATAAAAGTTATTTTTGGTCTGCATGTGGCATATACAGCAAAAGCAAACTACTAAAAAAAAAAAAAAACGCTGTCCAAAGAAGTCCCTTGAATAAAGTGTGTGGTCTGCTTTGGATCACAGTTCAGAGCAACACATTCGGTCCGCTCTGACACAGGCTGTGTTGCTGTCACACTCGTACATTCCTCGGCACACATGTACTGTTTTTGAACTGTTTCCTGGCATGTGTGTGCGTCTGTGCAGATGTGGTTCCCTCACAGATTGACCCCCACTGAGCTGAATCCCTGCTGAAATGACAAAAAAAAAAACTCTGCCTTGCCTTTCCTGTTAACAATATTTGGTGACTAATATCATCCGTATCAAGTATCATCCCAATCCAATGTGTCATCATTTCTGCCCCTGTTTCCTAATCGCCTCATCAAGGAACACAGAACTACGGATAAAAATCACCAGCATGCATTTCTGCTGATCTCAGGGTGTGTTGGAATACCATCTGCAAAATCTTTAACCTACACAGGACTTCCTGTTGATGCACTTCATTTCTCAAAGTCACGCCATAAGTGGCCATTGGGAGCCATTTGCAAATACAAAGTGATGCATAAGAATAGTAGGTGGTCAAGGTCAGCTCTGGACACTTAACAGCTAATTTCCCGTCGTGTCCCAGAGTGACATGAAGATGTCTTTCCAAGGCAAAGTGGACAGCGTGAGGGGGTCAGAATCCCACGGTTCCTGGAAACCGACGCGAGGCCACGGCCCTCGAGTGAGGCTGTAAAACCACAAACATGCGTCAGTAATTCGTCACTGATCCTGCAAACCAGACGATTATTTGTAGCGCGGGGGGGGGGGGGGGGGGGGGGGGCGGGATTCCTCCAAGAATAAATGGAGCATGTTTGTGTTTGGGCATTGGGTGCTGCGTCGGTTCAGACGCGACTGGTGTTTGACAATTTAGCTCCCGAGGACAAAATGTGAGAACAGGAGACAAAAGAGAAGCCGAGGACTTGTGCAGCGGAATGGGGATGACGGGCATAAATGGAAGGAAGTAAGGCACAGGTGATTTATAGGGGTGTTTGACGTAGGCTGGCAGTAAACACAATCTGCATCTGAGGGAAGGCGGCTCACTAAACCACCATGTTAACCCAGTGAGATGCGAGGTCTAGAAGTGGTTTCAGACCACAGACGACCAGTAATTAAAGACTACACAACAAAAACAATCTAAGTGACAATCCACGCCTGTGGAAGAGGAACTACTGCTGCGTGATAGCCGTCATGTTTCTGATGAAATCTCATTTCTGCTTCACGGTTTGTAAAGAAAACACGCTTTTCACATCTCTGTCACATTACGTCAACCCACAGAGAACAACAACATCTACACCAGATCTGAACTTCCTCTTTAAAGCCATTTGAATCACAAAATGAGGTTGGTAAAACATTCAGGGAATGCCACAACTGCAGATTCAAAACATGACCACACTTATAATTACAGCAAGATTTAGCAAGTACAAACAGTTTCTTTTGACTGAACAACATCTCACCTGAAGGATACGCACACGGCAGCTGTTATAGAATCTGGTTTTTTTAAACCTCAGGGAAACAAGCACTGTTTCTCTTCACCTTCAACTTCAAGTCATAGTACAATCTTTATTTGCAAATGAGTTAACCAAATGGTGTCAGAGCCTGTGGCCTAAATGATGAAAGCCATTACTCTTTTGCTTGTTTTGCTCTTACGACATTATCCAGTCTGTCCTGTCCCAACCTGCCCTCCAAATAGGATGGATGAGTGGACGGATGAACCAGTCCAGGGTCAGGAAACGTGCAGGTAACATCACTGCAGAGTGCAGAGCCCTCACGCCCAGGACACAAACTGATGAAACTCCTCCCCTCAGGCAGCCCACTGTCCCGACAAAACAACCAGACACAACCAGTTTTGAACCTCTGATGAACCTGAAACAGTCAGACACTTGTTGAGGTTTAAACTCTCTTTCTCAAGAGTGTCCTGGCCCCCCCCAAAAAAAAAAAAACTGCTGCACATTTGAAGTATTGAAACAGCTCTGTCCCTTACCAGTAACAGTGTGTGTAACAGTTCAGGGCTTCGTACTGGAATGAGTAATGTTACAGTGACATTTCTTCTGTTTCTGAACAGGCGGGTTATTGTGCACTGGGGCTTTGCGGTGAGCACGTACACTGCTGCAGCTATAAACTGTATGCGAGGTCCCGGCCCCCCAGTTATGTACAGTATGTGCTCTTGTGTGTATGGACGTGGCTGTATGTCCTCAAATGAACAAACAAACAAATTAGGACGATGACTTAAAAAGTGGACATTCATAAATCAAACAGTAAGCCGCTTCTGCTCCTCCACTTTATACTTCCACATTCAGTCCCTCCTGTGTTTCTTGCCTGAAGGCCTCAGATAAGACAGAGTCGTCTCAGGCTCCAAGTCCTGTCAGTAAGGACAGCCCTGGAAATGTCTTTCTTTTCACAGCACAGAGACATTTCCTTTGGCGAAAACACCCTGATAAAGAAGAGAGAGAGAGAGACAGAGAGAGAGAGAGAGAGAGAGAGAGAGAGAGAAAAAAAAAAACTACTTTCCCAGGCAATCGGCTTTCCCTTGCTCCGGAGCGGGATTGTTAAACTAAGCTGAGAGCCAGAATCGTAACACTTTTGGTTTATTTTTAGTCTGCATGTGCAGGGCTGCAGGCTGCAGCTCTGAAATTCTTCAGATTCCTGGTTGCCAGCGGACTCCAGGTCATCTGTGCTGTGCACGTTTCAGGTACTGTGATGTATGTGCAAGGATCGAATATCAACCAGAAGGGTCCTGTGTCACCACCGTCATGCACTTCATCTCCTTAATGCAGCCAACGTTTTTTTTAAGTTCCATCAGCAACAGTTTGCATGCACAGATCAGTAAAGCGAGCCCATCTGTGTGTTTCAATGAAAGGGCTTTGAATGTGATGATGTAGTTCAAAAGTACAGCTGATTATGGGACTATAATGTCATTCTAAAGTTATTGGAAAGCTCTCAGTTTGACTTTTTCATCATATGGTCGGGATTAAATGGAAGCTTGTTTACAGTGAGATTTTCAGCCACAGATAACAGGAGATTACCTGTTCCTGCTGTTGTTATGGTGCCCTGCAGCACACCCACCATCACACCTAGGTAATGAATAACTGCTGAGTAAACAAAGCTCCGAAAACACAACACACACACACACACACACACACACACACACACCGTCACACACAGTCATGTAACATTATTAAAGCAATCAATCACAGGGGCATCAGCGTGAGTGTTTAGTGGAGTGAAAAGTTCACTGAAGCAAGTAGAATAATAAAATCCCTCGACGTAGTTATTGGTTTGAATTTGTAGCACAAGAGTTTTTAGCAGTTTAACAGCTTTATGAGACATAATAAAGCCGAGCCAGTAAAGGAAAAAAGAAATGACGCAGAGAAAGAAGACACAACATGTCTCCCTGTGAATAACAGAGACTTCATGGGTCATGCCCAGATGAATTATAAAGTCGATGCAATCAATATTTTTTTTTTGTTGCAAAAAAAGCGGCTTTAATACACCCAAATCTCAGTTTGATTACCTGAAAGCTGCTACTTTATTTACTGTAAGTATGCATGCTTGCTACCATCGTCTTCTTTGCCCCTCTTAATTTGGGTTTCGGGTGGAGAAAGCATGAAAGAGCAAACTTCATAAAAACAAACAACACTGGGTTAAATGTCACCTCTGCAGTTGGTATTCTGAGTTGGTTTTTAGGTCTTTGCTGAAATGTTGATCATCTATAATTGATGTCCTCTTCCATGTTGTTACCTACAATCACCCCCTTGGAGTCCTCATGATCAATCAACCCAACTTAACATTTAGACAGTTAAAAGCACCTAAATGTTACACCTTTGCTAACATTAAATAAAGCAAAACAAACATGCAGCTATACTGTGGCTGAACATAGTCATTTGGGCTACAATGTGGGTTTTGGTTGCAATTTAAATTGTGATACAAATAACTGGAACTTCACTTGACTCACCGAAAAGTACAAATGACGCTCAGATGAGGAAACCTCACTGGTGTCACAGTATCTAGCTGTACCACAGGAAACAGATTGTGAAACTTAGATGTAAAAAAAAAAAAAAAAAAAAAAAAAAAAAAGTAAGCAGGAGTGAGGCTGAAAAGGAGTCCCAATAAGCTCATGTATTGCACTGTTGAACTCTACCGCAGTTTTGAAATATTATTTTAATTCTATATTACAACATATTATGTCAATTCTCATATTGGATTTAAACACTTAGCAGTTCGGGTAAGGTCACTGACTCAATGAGCTCCAGGCAAAGTCGCAGCTAACTTACCCTGAAGTTATGTCAGAAACATAAAATAAAAAACATGAATTTGCTGAGGAAAACAGAAAGTTTCATGTCAACAACCACGCACACGCCTGACACAATCAACTCGTGTGGAGTGGAATAAACACGTGTGCTGTTGTGTCATTCCTTTTAAAAAAAACTTTGTTAACCCATTAACGCGTTGTTTTTTTTATAATCAAAAGTAGCCTATATCTGGGTACAAGTGTAAAGCTCTCTTACCGTGTTGTCAGATGGTCCACCGCCTCAGCGCCTCTGCCCGTGACTCTGGTGTGCTCTGTGACCGGGGACAGCGAGTGAGCCCTCAGCTTGAGACGACCAAAGAGGGAGTCACTGTCAAGATAGTTCACGTCGCTCTGAAACGCTCACCGCCAATGACGCTACACCGGAAATCATCGCGCACTCGCGTTTCTAGAGAAAACAAAAAGAAGAAAAAAAAAGAAGGACAAAAAGTTACAAATTAAAGACAATGCTTTGATACCCTTAACTAGCCTTTAATCAGGCCCTACTTGAAATTTTTGAAGCTGTCAAGGATGATCAAATGAGCCTTGTGTGTGTGTGTGTGTGTGTGTGTGTGTGTGTGTGTGTGTGTGGTAGGCTAATAGATAAAATAACTGCCTGTCTGCAAAATTCATGGAAATTAGTGACGGGAAGTTCGCTCCTTTCGAATGAGCCGGTTCTTTTGACTCTTTAAAACCTGACTGGACACCTCAAGAGGCGACCTCCGCTGTTGAAAAATGAAGCCAATGGCAGGAGTGCAAAAAAAACTGCAGTTCGTTGAGTGGCCGCTTGAGGCTGGCACCAAGAGCCGCGGAAGTCACATACACACCACATTCAAAAAATGCCCGTTTTTACAGCACAAATCAACATGTTTACAGCCTGGTACAAAAAAAAAAAAAGATTTTGATGTGATTAGTTATGAGGAAGTATCGAGCTATGCATAGTTAGGCACGTGTCTGATTTGACAGGAAGGTGCGAAGTAACGGTTTGTCAGGAGATTTAAAAGCCGCCTTTGCTCCAGCTCTTGGCCTGTCGTTAGTTTGACTGCAAGTTGAGTTGAGACAGGATTTCAAGCATGGAGATCAACACTATGGCCACCTGTGGCAGAAGGGTGACGTCAACCAGGCTTTGTCCATTAGCTACAGTCTAAGGTTTAGCTCCATGCTCCATTTGAGGGTCCATTTTGATTTATAATGTAGGCCTATAACAACCATAAATATTAACACTGTACTGTAAATAAAAAGCAAACTAAACTAGTGAAATCAGATTTCAAAGCTTAATTCCACAGGAAAATCACTTGTGTATCCAAAAATCATGTAAACACAATAAATAAATTAGCTAAATTTACATCTATATGTCCCTTTGAGTCAAATATTGGATGTTGTTATGTTCATATCATGGCTGTCATAGTAAGTAAAGTTTTCAATTAACATTTTAGCTTGCTGTCCATGAGTTAACCATTAAAGTAAAAGCATACAAAGACTCTCCCAACTATAGCTAATAAGTAACAGTTAGCAATAGTTCAACTTAATCCTTCATTGAGTGGTTTATGTGCCCATTTTTTATAATTTAATGGCAAAATGAAGCTAGGCTACACAAACAAATCCCTATATCAACAATTTACAGAATAATATCTAAATAAATAAACCAAGCCTGACAGTAGAATTCAAGGAGAAACATTACTGTGCTAACTGAAAGCTAGTTCTCTTGACCTACTTGAACTGCTCGATAGAAATGCGGCCAATCAGTTTTTTGAAGAACTGAATGAGCTTGGTGCAAAGCAACCTTAAATATAGTAGGCTATATTTCACATAGAACAATCAATAATGTGTGACATTACAATAACATCCTGAGACAAGAAGTTAAACAAAATCCTAACCACGCTAACCTGAGGCCTACCTGACTTGGTTGTTGGTTGGTTTTAATGGTTCCTGCTAACTAGTTAACTCTGAGGATAAAATATAAAAAATATAAAGCTGTATAAACGTGTGTATCCAATTGTTGGTTTTAGATTGTAGTTCTTGTCTGTCAGATTGTTCAACAGATACCAATTTCCAACTGTGATGGGCTGAAACCTGTGAAACAGTCACACCCAGAGATGGCCACAATTACTGCAGCCAGGATCCCATATTTATGTTGTCTCAAAAAAAAACAGCAGAGGATGGTAAAAAATAACATTTCCCTAAGAACTGTACTTTAAAAAAGAGGTTTTATAAAATAGGCTTTGTCAGTTATTGTGTAGTGAGAAAGACATGACAATCAAAAAATATGATGAGTTTGTAAAATGTGAGGCATTTTTAAGGATGCTCTGGTGCCTTTCAAAGGTGTTAAAATTATGGATTTCAAAGATAATGTATTACGCAAAATGCACTTCACCGTGGGTTTCTAACACTGATATGTGTCCCTAGCCTGTCGGAAAAACCCCCCAATGATGAGAAAAGTCCATCCTCTCCATCGTTTGCCTGCTCAAACAGGCCGTTTGGAGATTTTCCCTCTATGACATCACAAAGGGAATATGTGCCTTCCCCAGGTGGGTGACACTCCCAAAGCTAGGTGTTTGTTTTGCCCTCTGTGTCTGCCTTCTCACCGTAAACAATAAGGCATGGACATACTGTGTATATATAGACACTGAGCAGGGCTGAAATAGAGGGGATAGGCATGATCAAATACATGAAACTTCACAGACATGTTTTGGGGACATCTGAGACTTATTTAAACTTTTTTAATAAGGAGTAGGCTATATTATGTGACCTTTGGGTGTAGACAATTGTATGAATTGTTGGTTTTCATTCCATTGGTTTACATTTTCTTCGGTATTTCTGTCTTAAAGTTTAGTATTTTCTTCTGGATATCTATCTTGTATATATTCCGGTTAAGTTTTATCTCGTCTTGTGAACATTTTAGTGATGGGTGTTGCAAACTATCTTTGGCAATAAATGGTGCGGAATATTAAATTGCTCCACCATGTTTTGTCACTGAAAAAAAATATAAAATCAATTAGGAAGAAAAGATCAAGATAAACTTTATTGATCCCCCATGGGGACATTTTTTCATTACAACAGCTCAAGAAAACAGGAAACAGGAATATAATTATTAAAATTACAAGAAGTTAAAAATCAAACATATTTATATCAGTTAAATAAAGGGAGAAAAAATACAATAATAGAATAATACCAGGTATGTACACTTCCACTTGTGGAAAGAGATATTGTTATTAAAAACACACAGCATTATTGATATGAGTGGTGATGCCTGTCTCTCTCTGTACTCCCTCCTCCCCAGCAGACCACTGCATAGAAAAGTGCAGATGCCACCACAGTGTCATAAAAAGTCTGTAACAGAGTCCTGCACACTCCAAAGGACCTCAGTCGCCTCAGCAGGTTAAGTCGACATTGACCCTTTTTGTACAGGACGTCTGTGTTGTGTGACCAGTCCAGTTTATTGTTGAGGTGAACACCCAGGTATTTGTACGTCTCCACCATCTCGATGTCCAAGCCTTTGGCGTTGAGTTGAAGGTAGTTGAGCTCACTCCAGTCGACAAAGTCCATGATGACCTGCCTGTACTCCTGTTCGCTCCCCTTAGACACACAGCCCACGATGGCTGTGTCATCGGAGAACTTCTGCAGGTGGCAGCTCCCAGAGTTGTAACTGAAGTCCGAGGTGTACTGGGTGAAGAGAAAAGGGGAGAGAACTGTCCCCTGCGGGGCCCCTGTACTGCAGACCACCATGTCAGACTCACAGTCCTGAAGCCTCACATACTGTGGTCTGTTGGTGAGGTAGTCTGTTGTCCACGCAGTCAGGTGACAGTCCACTCCCGCCCTCTCTAGCTTCCCCCTGAGCAGTGCAGGCTGGATGGTGTTGAAGGCACTGGAGAAGTCAAAGAACATGACCCTCACAGTGCTGCCGGTGTTCTCCAGGTGAGTCCAGGATCTCTGCAGCTGGTAGATGACGGTGTCATCCACCCTGATGTTCAGCTGGTAGGCAAACTGCAGAGGATCCAGATTTGAAGTCACCAGGGGGCGGAGGTTGTTGAGGACGATCCTCTCCATGGTCTTCATCAGGTGAGAGGTGAGGACCACAGGTCTGAAGTGGTTAGGCTCCCTGGGGTGAGATGTCTTTGGGACTGGCACCACGCAGGAAGTCTTCCACAGAGTCGGTACCCTCTCCAGTCTCAGGCTCAGGTTGAAGATGTGCAGAAGGACCTCACAGAGCTGATCTGCACAGTCCTTCAGGAGTCTGGAGCTGATGCTGTCGGGACCTGTGGCCTTCCTCGCCTTGATCTTCCTCAGCTGGCTTCTCACCTGATCAGCTGTTGTGGAGAGGCCGTCGGTTGAGGAGGAGGAAAGGGTTGTTGAGGGGGCGTCTGTGGAGGAAGAGGAGAGGGTTGTTGAGGGGGCGTCTGTGGAGGAAGAGGAGAGGGTTGTTGAGGGAGGTGGTAGGGTACTCAGATGGAGTGTCTGAGAAGTGGGCTGGTCTGCGCTCTGGTGGGTGAGGGTGGGGTTGGGAGCAGAATCAAATCTATTGAAGAACAGATTCAGTTCATTTGCCCACTCCCAGTCTACTGGCCCCTACCACGACCTCTGACCTGAGATGTTATTCAGGCCCCTCCAGACTTCCCTTGCATTTTTATGTTGTAATTGCTCGTCCATCTTTGCCCGGTAGCTGGCTTTCCCCTCCTTGATTTTTTTCTTGAGCTCCTTCTGCACCCTCCTCAGCTCCTCTCTGTCTCCAGATCTAAAAACCCTCTTCGTTTCCAGCAGCAGGGATTTCAGCTCAGGGGTCACCCAGGGTTTGTTGTTGGAGAAACACTGTACTTATTTGGTGGGTACAGTGTTCTCAACACAGAAGTTTATGTAGTCTGTGATACACTGTGTGAAGCTGTCGATATCCTCCCCATGGGGGCTGCACAGCACCTCCCAGTCAGTGGTGTCAAAGCCGTCCTGCAGTGCCTCAGTGGCCTCCTTAGACCCCTTCTTCACATACCTAGTTGTGGGGGGGGGTTGTTTGTTTTTTCACCATAGTATGTAAATGTGTTGCAGTCTCACCAGGTCGTGGTCTGAGCGCCCCAGTGTGGGGAGGGGTGATGATCTGTATGCATCCTTGGTGTTCGCATACAGTAAGTCCAAAGTTTTATTGTCCCTGGTATGGCAGTCAACATACTGAGTGAAAGTAGCGATGGTTTTAGTAGGTTGTCTGCATGAATAGCCTATACTTTTATTTCTTCTTTTTAAGATTTCTTTCTGATCACATGATTTGTATTCATACTGGAATATTCATAAATGTGTATGTATTTAAAGTAGGTTGTCAGACTTCTTCCACCACTTGTTAGTGTCAGTAGGCTATAATCATATTGCCCGGTCATTGAAGCAATGGCATCGGTCGTCAGACAGGGGGAGCTCTCGGTCCATCTCCTTCCACAGCGTGCACGGCATGGCATCGTTATTTCTAAGGCTTTTCTTTTTTTTTTTCTTCTTTTTTTTTTTCCCCTCCCCTCGTGGGATACAGACCGCTATTCTCAGACCCCCAGAGCCGGAGATGAACAAGTGTGGCCTTATAAAAGGACTGAGAAACACTGACAAGGACACACATTTCAAGGTGAAGGATTGAATGAATTGAATTGAGTGCAGTCAACATTTGGATGCAGATTTGTGTCCCGGGAGAAACGCCGCTTTCAGTAAGTAAAACGACACCAGAACTTTTTTCTATTTTGGCTCTTTTTAAAACCGATAACACGCTGCTTTTGGAGAGCTGCCTCTTCTGCATCCGATCATCTTGGCGGAACTGTTTGGTGACCGCTTGTTTGTAATATCTGCATCTTTGCGCTCAGCATCCATGCTTCATGACTTTATCCTTGTTTTGAAAGAAAATGTAAACGATGCACACTGGATTTGAAAGACTTTTTGGTCAACTGTTGCACCAAGACCAGGTTTATGAACGCCCCCTTTTCCTTTAGGATTAACAGTTCTCTGTTGTACGTTTTAAACTCTTTTATTACTAAGTCATACATGATTTGATTTGCTAAAAAAAAACTCAACGTAATTTAGACAGTTTGAGTTTGTAGAACATCTTGCAATGGTTTCATGGGGTTCCCTGTACCCACTCCTGTTTCCTGTCCCTTTAATGTATAGGAGGTTGTAGTAAAAAGCAATCTGGTCTCTATTTACAGCATTTTTGGGGGAGTTTTGATACCAGGCCGTCTTTGGAAGTTTTGGGAGCCGTGAACAAGTTTTAGAGTTTTAGTCTTACACCTCCTATTCATGACACATTCTGACACTGTGATGATGTGTAATCGCTGCAACTAACTATCATTTTGTTATCAAGAAATTTGAGGATTATTTTCAAGATACATGAGTGCAATACCGGCAATATTTAGGCAATCATAAAAAGGCCCAAAGTCACTTTAAACACTGTTTTGTTGAACCCACAGTCAGAAAATGTCAACATTGTTTACTTGATGTATTAAATGGGAGACGGAAAGTTAAAAGTCTTTACATTGAAGAAGTCTGATGAAGCAAAAATGTTGTTCTTCCTGCTGAAAAATATGGCTGAAAAGTTTGTGACTATTTTCTCATTCAATTGAGTAATCGATCAATAGCTGCAGCCTTTTCATTTAACTTAAAAGTTTCATTGAAAAGCCTGCTCTACTCAAACAGGGTAAGTAAGACATCCGGTGCAGTGTGAAATCCAGTTAAAACGTTCGTTATTCTGTGTGCATCCAAGAGGTTGGGCGAAGCAGCCTGGTGCAAGAAGCAAACCAAGCTGCCTATCTAAAACCTGGCAACTGTCTTTAGTGTCCTTGCCAATCAGAGTGAACTGAGACAGAGAAGATAACACAATCTCATCTGTGGTAAAAACCCGGCACAGAACAATAATTGTAGAGCTTTGTTAGAGTATTCTCAAGCCTCTGTCTATCGGCCTGGCACTTCTCAGCATAATTAAAAGCCTAATCCTCCATTTGGCGCTCCCAGCTACCTTCCGGAGTGACACATTCAGGTGTCTGTGTGACTCGCTTCAGGCTTTCACAGCAGCTCGGGGGGGGGGGGGGTGGGGGGGGGGTTATTTACTGCTGGGAATTTTCACCCCATTTGACACCAGCTGGGTTTTTCAGCTCGTTGAAACAGCCGTGAAACCATGACGGAAATGGGATCTAATGTCATTCTGACCACGGCCCTGTCTGGAGTCCTGCTGGTAGCCGTAGTGGTCCTGCTCTGCTACTTTATGTGCAGACTGGCAGGTCCACTGCCCAAGGGTGGACCTGGCACCTTTTAAACTGCACCTTTTGCTGCATCTTGGGAAAGGTAAAAGCAGCTGAATAATTACTTTTTCTCAAAACTTATATTCATGGACTTCTGCCTGGTTGGACCCTTTCTTCCACTCCAGGTCGGTTCAGACTCACCAGTTCCTCATTAAACCAGATGGAGTCTGGCTCCATTTTCAGACGGCGCAAGCTTTTGGATGTTTACGAGATGATGTTTACAAGCTGTTTGGAAATTGGTATTAAAACGGGAAAATGCAGTTCAAAGATACAATGCGTGCACTAACACTATTAGCAAATAGTTTTTTTCCTTTTAGATGCCTAGATTATTGGAAATAACCATATTATTGGAGAAAAGACAAGATAAGATTATACTTAATTGAGGGGAACAGAGGGGAAATTCAGGTGTTGCGGACAAAGACAGTAGAAGTAGGAAATACAACATAAAAACTGAAACAGAGCAGATAAAATAGGAGGTATATACAAGGAGAATATAAATGGAGAAGTGAACTATACAGGACAATTAAGAAATTCTGTGCAGTGAACGGATAGTTAAATTGACAAGTGATGGTTCAAAGTGACTTGTGATGATTAATGTTTTGCCAACTGACTGAAATTACACTCTGTAATCACCAGACTGACGTTTGTCATCACGTTATAATTGACCTAAAGCAAGTTGAATTTAAATGATAGATTATGGTTCAGATACGTCGTTTCCACCAAGCGGTCTGGTTCAGTCCCGTTCGGTACGGTAAACATTTATTGGTGTTTCCACTGTTTAATTGGGAAGGTATACCAAAATAACTGATCCGTACCATCCTACTCTTTTGGTTCCTTTCTGTTGGGGTGCCAAGCGTACCCATCAGACCCTAAAGGGTGAAGCTAGACACACTGCAGCCCGTTGATTGGTTGAAAGAATCTTCACTTCCTCTGCGACAGCGGTAATAAAGGACAAACACAAAACGCACCATGTTTAAATATCCTGCGGATTTGGAGAGCCATTTCAACGCTGTGTTTATTTATTTTTTTAAGATTTATTTTTTGGCTTTGTGCCTGTATTGGAGAGATAGGGCAGTGGATAGAGTCAGAAATCAGGGAGAGAGAGAGTGGGGAATGACATGTGGGAAAGGAGGTAAAGGTAAAGAAAGGTGGCACACTAACCACTGCGCCACCAGCACCACTGTGTTTTTTGGGGGGTTTTTTGCCTCGGAGATGCAGACCTTCCTTGGAATCATTGACCTTTGTTTACTGTGTCACGTTCTTCTTCTTTGTTGACTGGTACAACTGGTACAGTTGGCTGTGGAAACGCAAGCAAGATCAGGGTTTACTGTACCAAACCGGGCCCGCTTGGTGGAAACAGGGCTATAATAAGGTACTTGAAGTTGTTCCTTCAGATACCAAACGCTGCTTTTTGGGAGGCTTTGGAGGCCGACATAAATCAAATCCATATAATGCGATACTGTACATCTTGAAATTGAGTTCTTTTTATAGATATTTGCACAGAACCCTGTCCACACACACTCAACCAAAAAGTGCAAAGGGAAGATTTTCGTGATAAAAGTACTGTCTAAGTAATGTCTTGAGTGTTTCTTCTTCAAGGGTGGTCATGTCCAGTCAATCATTTAGTGTTAATCGGCTTTATTAGGGCCCTTAAACCTCTCAGCACTATGGAGCTCAATCCCATTAAACTGACCTTGACTATAAGCACAGGGAAGAAAGGAAAGAGGGTGTGGGTAATTATAGATGAAAGCTTGGCTGGCCAGGAACCCTTAAGGTTCCCTATTGTCACTACCAGCATTGACAGCAAGGCCTCCTGCTTGACTTCACCAAGCTCTCCGTTTTGTTTCTGCTGAGACAGCTGAGGTGGCGGGCTGAAAGCTCTTTCTTTAAACTTTGGACACCACAAACAAACATCACAAAAGAAACTAATTCATCAATACAGCTTTGATGGCATGGGAACAAAGCGTTGGTTGCATTCTTTTGGTGCTTTTATTCTTTTGCCTTTTTTTTTTGCCTGTTTCTTTATTTAGAGAATGTCAAAGAAGGCAGGGCATATTCTAAGTACTTCAGATAACATGTGCAGTAGTATGCTCATGTCAGATATCTGGATAAGTCCAGATAAGGAGGATTTGCTGTTAGCGAGGCGCTCTCAGGGTTAACTCTGGGTTTCCAGCAGCACAAAAATGTTTCCTTTTCTTACTCTCATCAACTGAAGCTGAACATCTAACCTGCTACTGACAGATGTCCAAAATAATATACTAACTGCCATAAAAGCACCACCCACTGACAATCAGTTTTCAAATAGCAAACCTGGAGTTTTCTGCATCAGTTGTGAAAAGAGAGGAGGGCGGAAATGTACAGAAACCTGTACATGTCCTCTGAAAGATATTCATCATGCTGTTTACCAAAAACGACAGTGTTTACCCTACCCTTCATCTGGGGTGGCGGCCCGCTCTCTATAATGAAACATGACTTTCCACCACTTCAAAAGAAAGGTACACAATATTTGTTGATGGGATTTATGTGCACTTGTTTCATGTCAGTAGATCATTATCGTCTTTTTAATGTTTCACTGTCCTCTTCAGCCAATTGAGAAATACATTTCCAGAATGTACGAATAAACAACTTGTTATTGTGTTGGCAGCCTACATCCAGCATGTGTATTTGCCTTGAACCCATCCCTTGTTGACATTGTTTTCAGACACAGACCCTTTGATCTGATGTCAGACAACAATCTAAAGAAAAAGACTCTTCCATCGCAGAGTGAATCGACTGCTTTACTGAGCGTCCAGCGTGCTGCACGTTACAATCAGACAACACTCCTTCCTAAGAGTTTTCCCATGCAGGAGGGCTCAAAGTTTTGTAATAAGCTGAATCTGAGTCAGACTCTGTGTCTCTGAGTGTACATTTACACGCCTGCACTGTGCATTGCAAAGATGGTAACAGCAAACATGAAGTCTCAGATTTAAACTTGGTTAAGATCGTGTTCAAAACACTTACCTCTGTCAGACACGAATCATGCAGAATAAAAAAGTGATTTTCTCTGAAAGCAAGATCACCTTTAAACATTATTTACTTCATATTCAGTCCCCTCACGTTTACAGAATGTACTGTAAGCAAAGCCTTGCATGCCAACTTACAGTTTTGTATAGTTAAGTATCTAAAATACGTTATGGTATCATTTTAAGCGTTATAAAGTAACACAGCAGAGGAGCAACATTGAGATATATGAAGACACAATTTCAAAAACCAACAAAAGCAAATTTGGTTCCACATCCACCTTAATTTCTGTTTCCTCTGAATACATGTGATAGGCATGATGAATCAAACAAAAGCATTTATTATTTTGTACTGTTAAATGCTAATAAACCTATATCTTGGTGCTGCATCTGACACAAACCATGTAGGATACATGTCAGTCAGTATGATTGTGTTAAAGAAGAAACTCACCAGAGCAGAGACATTGCTCAGGACACTGAAATGCATAAAAAAAACATTCATGCTCTGCAGAAATACAGCGAGTGCACATGCATTCTGTGAATCCATAAATAAAGTATTTCATGCCTTCCTCTTGGAGTGGCGGATGGGCTGGTGTTGCAGCCACCTCGACTGAATGGTAGGGGGAAACACTGCAGTCTTTTCGCACTGACTTTTAACAGACTTTTCCCGCTGCCAGCCCCCTTGTAAAAAAAAATCAGCACAAAGTGGTGATGAGCTGATGTGCGAACATAACAGTCAACCGTCTGGAACACTCTCTGCAAGTGAATAGGCAAGGGGATAACACATTGAGCAACATTTTGCTGCTTCTATACTTCTCGCCTTTTGTATTTATTCTTGCATCACTTGTGTTGCAGAAAAGTTCTTATACATGTCCTATTAACCTGAAAGCAGTCACCATTTCAGAAGATTCTCCCCAGTCCTCATCCTGCATGCTTTACACGAGAGCCTCCTCACATAACGCAGAGTGTTTCGAATTGTGCAACACAGAAAATCTCCCGTTTAAGAGACATGTGGGAGCATCAATTCTGGAAAATATTAGAACCGGAATTTTCTGAAATTATTTATAAAAATGTCAAGAATGAACGTATACTCCCGCACACTGTTTAACTTTCAAACATACATGTAAAGGCATTATGTCGCAGACTGCAGTACTAGACCTCATCAGGCAAAAGCCCTGATAAAGTTGACTGTAAATGTATTGTTGCAAGTCAGACAGTGTGCAGGGTTTAACCTGTACATTTTTCATGGACACATTTCCCTTCCATCTACGCACCTGTCTGATAAAATAGATGTGTAAAGTATTTCAAAATGTGTCAGAGTGAATGCACAAAAGCAGATTTTGACTTGTTTTGTAGTCCAGACCTTTGGTTATGATAAATCATCAAATTCCAATTGTAGTACTCAGATAATACCAGGACACTGTGGCATTAAAACACCCTATTCCGGTTTCTGATAAGTCTAATAAAGCAGGGATTAGACTCACAACTGGGGAATAAGTATGCATGCAAACAGTTTTAATTTCTCTTAAGTTCCCCTAAAGCAAAGTGCCAATACTGGAGCGGATCTGTCAATTCATCTTGAGCAGCCTGCGATTATATCTGTCACTTACAGACGGTGGATATTTGGAGAGGTGAAGTCTGATGTTTGTCTTAAACACGTGTATTTTGTGAAGTTAACACAGAGTAAACACATATTAAACCAGATCGTCAGAGTCAGTGTGTGACGAAGGGACACAGACTTAATTACTGTTGTGTGTATGTGTGTGTGTGTGTGTGTGTGTGTGTGTGTGTCCCTAGCTGTGAGGCGACTGCAGACAGGCTCTCTCAGCTTTAAAAGTGGCATGTTACGCGCCAGCCGCAGCACAGAGACGACAACATGAAAGTGACAGCTCTGCTCATCATCTGCTCCTGTCTGCTCCCGGAGATTTCAGGGGAGCCTAAATTCCCCGGTAAGTTGTCGTGTTTCCAGTCCCACAACAGCAGAAACAACAACCGTCTGGACGTGTTTTTTCAAGGTTGTAGGAGAATGTTTGGAGCCCTTAAGGAAGTTTAATAAGCCGATTGGATTTCCTGTTTTGAAAAAAAAGGACAATACGTTGCTATATTTGGTTCAGTTTTACAAAGAAAATAACAGGAATTCTTTAGAAGGAACACCCCTGCTCTTCTGGAGGACACAGATGTGTTTTGTTTTACTGCATTTAGTTGAATCTGGTTCCCCTGGTAGGATACGAGTTATAAACATGGGGGAATTTGTATTTAAATATTTTGACTGATTTTGTTGCAATTACAGTTTCATTGAACTAAGAATAACTTTATTGTATTGTAAGTCAATTTAATATCAAATCAGCCAAACGTTGTTTTTTGTTTCAGGTTCAAATATGAGGATTTGATCTTTCTCTCTGTCATAGTGGACAGAACAAGGTTTCCACCTGTGTATTGCAAATACACTAACCCTCATCAGGGATAAAGTTTAAAAAAAAGTTTATTTCAGAACAAGGTGTGTTCTGGACAGTTGGTTGTCTGGAACAAATCATATGAAGAGACTGCTTTGGCTATTGGAAATTACAAACATGATTTGAAAGATCACCCTGCATCTATGTATTCCTCTCATTTTTGACTGCTAACCAGATGTATGTGTTGCAATATACAGAGCATGAAAAGGATCCCAAGTTTTGGAATGCGTGGGCCCAGAAGACCCTGAACAACGCTCTGACGCTGCAAAAGCTCAATCAAAACCAGGCAAAGAATCTCATCCTGTTTCTCGGAGACGGTAAGCAAGGACGTTCTAATATTCATGTTCTGATTTGAGGCAAGAAATTGTGAAATATCCCGAAAGGGCTGTTCCAATTCCCTTAAACGTGGAAGGTTACCTTGATGCAGGAGGACTTTAATTGCAATAAAAACTCTTAATGTCGTTTTTATGGAGCTGAGCCAACAGTTTGGTGGAGTAAATTGAAATCTAGCTGAAAATGAACGAGATTTCACCAATTGTTTTCTAACATGTGAGTTGCATGTATAGTATCGAATAGAACTAAACTGTGCTCCCTCCAGATCATTGAGCTTCTGTTTGTGCTGGGCCGCTCATTGGTTGCACAATAACCTTTGTCCTCTCACTGGGCCTCTGCTTTCTGTTTGGACTATCGGCCCAACATGACATTCTTGCCCACTGCTGCGTTCAGGGTCAAGGCAGCATCTTACAGTTTTTTTTAAAGACTTATTGAAGACAAAACAAGTAATGTTTGCCCAAGTTGATAATGTTTTCCAGACAGTGTTTGACTTCAAAATCACAGGATTCTGTTGGAATAACACTCAGCTGCACAGGAACAAAGCCATTCCTATTTACCTAAAGGACTCTGGTTTTGTCTAACGTTCCTGCTTTATTTATGCGGGGCAGGCTGCAGAATGATTGTAAATGATCAGACTGAACCTTGGGCAAATATTTGACACTTTGCTTTCTCGCTGTTAACAAGACAAGAAAAACTGTAACCTATGAGCACAATGAAGAATTTCTCACACTTTCCTGAAGTTATCTTTCATTTCCAGCTTTCACTCTTAAAAAAACAAAACAAAACAACAAACAACTTTGAGAAGTGAAATCAAGTGTTTGGTTTTGAAGTAATTTGTATCTGAGAAAATATTTTGCCGTGCAGCAGTCATCCTCGTTCTAAAGTATCTAAGAAAACAAAAAGATCTTGTGCAACCTAGGCACAGCGTGAATGAAACAAGTTAATATTTGCAAAGTGTCCTCTTTTTTCTTTCCAGCCTTGAGGGGAAACTAACAGTCCTAACAGTGGATGTGATTTTGTTGTTTAGGGATGGGCGTTCCCACGGTGACGGCTGCTCGCATACTGAAGGGTCAGCTGAATGGACAGAGCGGAGAAGAGACGCAGCTGGAGATGGACAAGTTCCCTTTTGTGTCTCTGGCCAAGGTCAGACATATATATACATACACATACACTATGACACAATGTATTGATGTCAGTCTGTGAATGACTTCCTGAAAGGGTCCTATAACTTTAAACAAGGTCATTTAGTGTGTCATGTCATACTGGCTCTCTATATTGTTACAGATTTGAAGCCAGACGACCAGAAATCATGCAGTTGTTTGTTTACTTAGAACTCATATAGCAGCAGCTATGACCTTACTCAAACCACAGAAACTGACGTCTGTAAGTCAGTATCATATCAAGGCAATTTGTTGGTACATCATACCGACGAATTGCCTTCAAAAGACTGAAACAAAAGATTACTACAGGGTGTCATGTGTGTAGCTACATCCAGATGTAGTTAAACCCTTACTCTGTGCCACAGACGACTATTGTTGTCTGAAATCTTTTTAAAAGGACAGAACACTCGCTGTTGCACTGGATGAGCACAGGAGATAACAGTGTCAGTTTAAGTGTCTGTATGTCCTGTAAATTATATATTCAGATTTTGTATTTCTAAATAAGTAGTATGAAAGTGTTGAATTTAATTATTTATATCAGGTAACATTTAAGAATGCAGAATAATGACTCCTATTAAAACTAGGGGGGGGGAGCTTTCTGACCAAATACAGACACAGATCCTATTGACAAACGTTCTGTTACATGGAAAACAACTGTATTCATTTTAATTTACAGAACTGATCAGAGGTCATTTTGGTTGTTTATTGTGTGTGCAAATTTGGAGACTTCAACAACCACACAACCATCCTGTTATTGTTGATATTGTCTACTATATCGTTTTTATTAATAAAGGTTCCTAACTAAATGATGAAGTACAAACTGCAACAAATTAGCACCATTCCATAAATTAAAATTCACCCAAACAAATACTTATTAGGACTGTTTAAACAGTGGTTCTCAACTGGTGGGTCGGCACCCAGAGATGGGTCGCGGAGCCATTCTCAGTGGGATGGGAACGTGTCCCTGGAAAAAAACTTGTGTAAACAAAAGTCTGTGAAGCACTTTTTAAGCATATTTGTTTTGTTGTGTCTTGCTTCTGTCACGTTTTGTACCGACTGAGGTCCATACTGCAAATCTGATTGGTCGGAAAATATCCCAAATTTGGGTCACGATTTTTTATGGAGGAGTTGGTGGTGGGTCCTCAGAATAGACGAGTTGACATAATTCAACAGTTTTACTTTCTAAGTAAAAACATGTAGGAATTTACAGAAGCTGAGATCTTCAGTCAGAGAGAGTCTAGAACAACATATTTGATGGTATTGGTCTTTTTATTGCAAATGCTGACAGCAAGAATAATCTGTCCTTTCCCTCTGCTATCATATGTAAGACTGTTGTCATTGGTTGAGCAACTGCCTGGTTATTATCATGTCTAAATAAGTTACATCACCCCACATCAGAATGACTTTACATGATCTGTAGTCTAACAGCATTTTCAATGACCTGTCGCTCTGCAGACATACAACACAAACGCGCAGGTGCCAGACAGCGCTGGCACGGCCACAGCTTACCTCTGCGGGGTCAAAGCTAATGAGGGCACGGTGGGAGTGAGTGCAGCAGCTGTCCGGTCTCAGTGTAACACCACAGAGGGCAACGAGGTCACATCCATCCTCAGATGGGCAAAAGACGCAGGTAACGTGATATAAAATGAAGACTACACAACACAGCCTCTTTCACAGATGTTTGTTTGTCTACAGCCTTGCGCAATTTTCGGCTCTTTGTCATTAATTATCCATTTCATGTCCATGGAAACAAAATGAGGTAATCGTGGTTTCTTTGTTTGTTGAAAATGTGAATACGTACTGCTCACAGCTATGACTTTGAAGTGTTTTTGAAAGTGATTTTTTTTTTTCTGCCCATTCCCCTTTTCAGCCTTTCATGCTTTGAACCAAAGTCATCCTTAGAGCAGATTGTTAGTGACTTTAACATGACCAAATTGGTTATTTTTGGATGGAGTTTCATTTCACCAACTATTTTTCCAAACGTTTCTCTATGTCATATATTTGCTGTGAAGTATGATCAGTTTTATTTTTTTTTAAAGCTTTTTAATCTCATGTGGCTACATCCTGGTTTGCAGATTTAGTACATACAGAATAAGATGCATGTGGGTCTGGCTTTGAATCAAGTAATCGATTAAATGTTGTATCCACAGTGCCAGTCCCTGAACACAACATGGAGTAACAGCTCTGATTAAAAGCTTGAAATCTGCACTTTTCCTTTGGCTTTTACCCTTCAATGATTCATCATGGATTTATGCAATCTGCTCAAATAGGCCACATGTAGAACAACCCTCAAAAAAAAGAAAAAAAAGCGTGTTAAATAAGAAGACAGATGTGTGAAATGATAGCTCACCGCAGATTTTCAGGTGGTGTTGGAGGGGATAAGTAAGGGGTGGGTGGGGGTCAGGGTATATCCGTGTGCGTAAGCATATGTGTGGGTTCAGGGGACACAGATAATAAGAAATTCAATCATACCTCTGGGGACATGGCAGGAAGCAGCTGAATTTCACACAGAGCATACTGAAATGGAGAGGTTTTTTTATTTTATTTAAAAAAAATAAGTCATTTTACAAGACTGGTCTTTTCTGGTTTTGCATTTAATGTTTTTGTTGAATTTTACATCCATAGGATTTATTTGTGGAAAGCACATTTTGAGTAGTGAAACAACCAATGAGTGGGATGCAAATTACAGATTCAATTTTTAGTTTCCTCATCCTGCAGGACCATACGTACCTGACAAATGCAGCGTACAGGATAATGTTTTGTTACATTCAAATTTTTAAACCGTGTGCCCTTAGATCAAACATTTGAATTTTTATTGAATAAATTAGTCATTGGAGTGCACATTTTTTTTCTTTGCTCTATGTATTTTTATACTGACATTACACATAATATGTCCTGAAAGGTCAATGTATTAGAGTATGACATTTTTTGGGAATCCAGTAGGTCAATAGATTCCCATATGAGATTCCTGCAGGACAATAATGGATTTCACTACTAATCACGGGATTGGGACAGGATAGGATAAAAAGTCAACCAAAGTGGACAAAACAGAATTATGATAACAATAGACCAATTTTATATGCAGATAAATACATTATTAAAGGCTATCATTTCTATCAGCTTTGGTGTCTTTGCTGGATATACGTGCATGGCGTATGTAGTGTGTGATGGCGTCAGTTTGAAAGGGCCCGGAAAATGCTGGTTTTGTTAAACGTAAATTTGGGACCGCACAGGATTTATTTTTTAATTCTGGCTCAGGATTGGGATGGGATGGGATTATTTTTGTGGGAGTTGGATGGGACTGGAGTGAAGAACCACTTTTGTGTCAGCAGCTAGTAAATATGATAAAATCACCCATCTACAGCTTATAGTGTGCAGATTTACATTTAAACTACTGTGTCCTGTCATTCTTTTGTAAAGGTAGCCCTGACCAATCCCCATACATAGGTTTTAGGAGCGTGTGAAACAATTATTTTATCCTTGGAAATGACCTGGGACTCTTTTTATAAACATAAAATAGGACCCCTAGAAAACCTAAAAGTGAACATAGGACCCTTGGTAGTAAACATTGGGCCGTTGAAAGTGTACATGGGACGTGAACATAGGACCCTAAAGAATAAGTATACCACTTAAAAATGAAAAAAGAACCATCGCGAGTTAACATAGAAGAAATTAAGCATAGGATCCTTGGACATGAACATTGGACCTTGGGAAATGTTCCTTCTTTTTGTTACCTTGGCAAAGAAAAAACTTGGTCTGAATGTTCTTCTTGACAAAAGTTACTCATCACAAGTTGAAAAAGTTATCCGTATGTTTGGCTGTTGTCTCTGCAGGCAAATCGGTGGGAATAGTGACAACCACTCGGGTCAACCATGCGACTCCCAGTGCTTCTTACGCCCACAGCGTGGACAGAGACTGGTACTCTGACAACGAGATGCCAGCTGAAGCACTGCAGGCCGGCTGTAAGGATATTGCCAGACAACTCTTTGAAAACATTCCCAACATTGATGTGAGTCAAACGTTTTAAGTCTTTCTACACAAATTACTAACAAGAGGGTCATTTTGATTTTAAATGGATTAAATAGTGTGTCTTGTTGGTTCGAGCATAAAACTCACACATTAGGATGTCTGGCTAAAAAGTAAACACTCTGAAGGAGTAGCTTAATCCAGCAATGCTTATCAGTTCACGAGAATATTGTACTGCAATATTTTTAGAAAAGAGTTGAACATTTAAAAAAAAAAAAAAAAGACTTACCACATCCACTCGCCCTGAAGTGAAGACACAGCTCCTGCACAGAACAACAGTTATTTCCTAACTGTGTGAAATCTAGACGTTACAGCTTAGGTAAGAGTCTGTATCTCGCTAAATTGGATTTGGAGAAGTTTTCACAACCACAGCCTAATTGGTAATCTTTGTTAGAGTACATCAAACACATTTCTTAATCATAGGACTGACGAGCCTGTCTTCCAATTACATGATTCACAAACTTGACGCTATTTTATACACATCATTTTAGCATTTCATACACATAGAAATGAAGCTTAATTTAAAACCATTTGGAAACAACCATCGTGGAAAGATTAGTCAATTATACATTTGGTTTATTTAGAGAGTGTGTTTTCTACCAACTGGTGGCAATAGCAGTAGCTGAGTTGAGAGTTCAGCCATCATTAGCTATAAAGTAGAGGTCTGATTTTATTATTCATTGTTTGAAATCAAAGACTCATTATTTCAAAACTTACACAGACCTTTACTCATTGTTAATTGCAAATATGTATCTGACAGTGTAGCTCAAGGGATTAGGATTAGCTAACAGTCAAGTGTTTCTCATAAACTCATTAAAAGCCTAAAACAGCGTTTTGTGTTATTCTTTTCTCTTGTTTTCAGGTGATTATGGGTGGGGGGAGGAAGTATATGTTCCCCAAAAACAAGTCGGATGTGGAGTACCCTGGTATTGCGAAGCACAGCGGCACACGAAAAGATGGAAGGAACCTGGTCCAGGAGTGGACTGACAGAATGAAGGCTAAAGTACATGTCTCCTCCTCTTCCCTGTCTTTGCTCCCCTCGTTTCTCTGCTCCCTCTTTTATCTTTCCAATTACATTTACATATTTCGGAGTTCAAAGTGAACGCCGTGTTTCACTTTGCCGTACGTTCATGACTTTTTTTCCCCCCTGTTACCGTGCAGAAAGGCCATTATGTGTGGAACAAGAAACAGCTCTTATCACTGAACCCTACAAACGTGGATTACTTATTAGGTACGTTTTTGCTCTCGGTGTCTTTTGGAAACTCATTGAAGTGTAAATGAAGAGCCATATGTGTATGCATTTGCTGTAGGCATATTTTAGACGCGTTATCCTTTTTCTCCTTGAAACGTGCCTGTGTTGCTACAGGTCTCTTTGAACCTTCTGATCTGACTTATGACTTGGAGAGGAACACTGAGACTGATCCTTCGCTGACAGAGATGGTGGACGTGGCCATCAAGATTCTGAATAAGAACCCAAAGGGGTTTTACCTGCTTGTGGAAGGTGAGTTTTCGGCTAAATGTCACAATTGGACTATTCTCATAAAGATCTATCAGACTGGCTGCTATGTAATTTAAGTGCATACTGGGATTTTTTTTGGGTCGATCATAGTTTTTATTGTGTATGAACTGGTAAGCACAACAGATCTTTTTGATGAACCAGGCAAGGCCAGTTTGTGTCTACAATTTGGAAAACAAATGATATGGTGTGCTTTGTTTGCCTGTCGTTGTGCACCAGCACTGTTATTAGGTCATGTAATTATCTAGTGTGATGGCTGTCATCCTGTCACAGAACAGCTACGTAGAGTTGAGCACTGTTCCCCCTTTAAACATGACCAGGTCTGATTACCAATGAATAGAATTCGACTGTTGTTTCAGTTTGAGCAGACCAACCGTGCTCAGTGAGCATGAGTTTCAAGTATACTGTTGATATATGGAATATTGTTGAATTGAAGCTTTCCCCAGTCATTGTGCCTGACTTGTTTGTCAATAGCTGAAACAAAAGCAGCATATTAATTAGTGACCTTTGTAGTGAGCCAGGTCAGCTGTTTTCTACTGCCTCAAGTTCTTAAAGCTGCACTTTTACTTCAAACTTGAAGCAGCAACCTCCGGTGTTATAAATGAAGCCAATGCGGAAGGTACAAAAAACTGCAATTCTTCCAATGTCGACTTGAGGGTGACTCCAAGATCCCCGGAAAGCACACCACATTAAAAAAAAGCCTGTTTTTTTTTACATCAGAAATGAACATGTTTACAGCCTGGTTTGAAAACCATATTGGTCCAATTAGTTATTGTCCTCATTTAGAGGGCAACAATATGAGTTATACATAGTTAGGCGCCTGGGTGGTCTGATTCACAGACATGTGTGATGCATTGGTAGGAGGTTTAAAACCCGCCCCAGCTCCAGCTCTTAGCCTGTTGTTGTATGTCTGAAAGTTAGGCGGCTGAGACACGACTTCCAGCATGACATCAGCCGCTGATGAGCCTCCAGAGCCCTTTGCAGTAACAGATGGTTTGACGTCATTCAGGCTTCATCCATTAATATTTACAGTCTATAGTAGCAGTGCAATTAGTAATCTGACCTGAAGAAGTAGCTTTTCTGTTTTTGACCAATGAATAACTGTAGTGTTTCTAGTCTTTAGCTTTACAGCCATCTGTAAGTCCTGGGTCTGTTTGCTGGGTCCACATAGGGATAACGAAGAAAAGCGGAGTGGTATAGTTCTTGGGTACTCTCCATATCACCTTTTGAACCAGATATCTAAAATCTTTGCTGGCTTCATCTGAATCCCCAAAATAGAGCCAGAAGCACCCAGAGGCAAAGTTGTCAGGAGATAGCATCTAATATATATATTTTTAATTACTTTCCAGTGTGCCAGTGTTTTTACTAGCGTGAAAATTGTTGTATCTTGAATCTGTATATAATTCAATCATTTCTTCAGACATCTGTAACCCACATTGGCAACAAAGTTGTTGTTATCTGTTATGACAATCAAGAATTAGTCTATGCTCTACCAATTGCACATGTTCACATGAAAGACTTTTATTTTATTAAAAGTCCTAAAAAAATGCCTCAAGACCATTTACTTGCCAGTTAGCATCATTGGAAAAGACTTATGATTCATCGAGTAGGATTTAGTTTCAGTAACACATTACAGTTCAAAAGAAACTATTTTCCCAAGTCTTTTACTTTACTGCCAATTTTCACATAATTGCCCCTTCAAGGGACATTGCACAACAACTTATAAAAACTCAATGATAAAATAAAAAAAATACAACATTCAGTAAGCATGAAATAGTTTGACAAACATAAGAGACAGAAAACATTAAAGTAATAGGTGTAGATACAGGTAGAGGATACAAAGAAGCATGTATCAACTGTGAACATTCAGAAATGTATCAGTGTGTCTTATAAAGGATTTTTTTTCGGATCGTTTTAGGCTGTCTAATGGGAAGGAAAACACAAGGAATTGCAACAAAATGATGTTATCACCATCCTTGTGAGTGTAACAAGAACAGAGAACTCTGTGAATAGCCAATGTCACCACAATATTAGATTTAGCAGGCACAGGAAGGTGTTGTTGATAACTACGTGTCCTTGGCCAAATCTGTTGGAAGAAGCATGATAACGGTCTATCGCTGCCGAGGGCAAACACCTGCAAGAATGACAAGGATTGTTCAGCCAGACTGAGCAAGAGCAGAGGGGTCAGAATGTTTTTAGACAGAGTTTGTCGGATCATTGAGCAGCGTCTCATAGAAGATGAAAGAAGGCCCCGACGCCTTTTTTGATGTTGGAATTGCGAGGGCTACGCTGACAACTTTTGTCACCTGTCAGATTTCTGGCATGCCCACTTCACATAGGCCATGTTTGCGGAAGAAAGAAATAAAGCAGGGTTTGAACATTTTCTCTGAAGCTGTTTCTTTTTTCTATTCTTCTCTGAACTATGCCACTTCTTGTGAGTGAAAATGAGTGGAACACAGTTATGGCCTTTGTAGAAAGACTGTCTTCAAGTGCCAGTTTCAACAATTACAGCATACTGCCCCATTCGTGCTCATCCTACAAGATTGATCTGCCTCAGACATGATTGAATTTCATGTCATACAAAGTAGTTTGTTTAAAGTATACCCTGCCAATAAACTTGCAGTGAAATAGCAGTTAGAGCATCTGTCACTTCTGGTGCATGAAAGAAACAGGGAGAGACTGCTATGCAGAGGTCGCGTCAAATTCATTTTCAGATTTCAGGACAGATTAGCCGGAGAAACCGAATCAGACTGTTCTTGTCTGGGTTTTGGATAAAAAACAATGCACCATGATTGGAAACGGCACTGATGTCATTCAATGTTGTTGCCAAGGCTGTTGCTGTTTTCACCAATAGAAAAGCATCACTAATGCACCACAAGTCAAAGGTCATTACTGATTTGTGTGCTACTATCCTTCAAAGATTTTGACATTGTGACAAAAAATGGTTTCATGACCTCAGTTATTTGGATGTTAATGGGAGACTTGTTAGCAGCGAATTTGCTCTGAAAAGGTGGAAACCTCTCCAGATTGTTTGGTTGGCTCGATTTGTAAGAGAAGTTCATGAATGATTCAAACTGGAGGAATCCCAGCCATTATAAAAGCTTAGCTCAAAGATACAAGCCTTCCTATATTTAAAAAATTGAAAAAAATAGAGATTTTGAGAAATGCTCAGATATTACTTTCATGCATATTTACCAATAAACAATAGATGAATTAATGATTAACAGAAAAGAATATGATCACAACTTGAAATGTGGGTATATGTAACGTGATTGTATGATCTAACTGGAGATATTTGTGCCTCTCTCAGGGGGACGTATTGATCACGGACACCATGAGGGAAAGGCCAAGATGGCTCTGCATGAAACTGTGGAGATGGACAGAGCCATCGGGAGGGCGGATCTCCTGACCAGCATCCACGATACATTGACCATAGTGACAGCTGACCATTCTCATGTCTTTAACTTTGGAGGCTACACACCCCGAGGAAACACAATATTTGGTGTGTAAAGGTTATAAGGACGTCCATGGTTGTACATGCCTTTGTTGCACCATGGACGGTTAATTGTGTAGGTTAAGTATATTCAGACTTATTCTGTTGTGATTATGGGGTTTAAATATTTGTTTTCATTTACAGGTCTGGCCCCGATGCTGAGTGATGTCGACCAGAAGCCCTTTACCGCCATCTTATACAGCAACGGACCAGGTTACAAACTTGTTAACGGTACAAGAGAGAATGTCTCCACTATCGACTACCGTAAGTTAATGTCCATGTTTGTTTTCTACCCATAACACCTATCGAGGGATAGATCGAGGGACTGTTGCTGTGTAATTGGCCTTCCAGGATCAAGTATTTAACATTGCCATGAGATAAAGGATTTAAACTAATAATTTCAAACTACAGCATCCTTATACCATCATCCTTACAAAACACGGTCCACCATCATCCTCCAGCCAACAATAAACTTTTGCAGCATTATTAAGTTGTCTTCAACAAGCAATGTCAAAAATAGCAACCAGTGAATGTCAATGTGTAGCTTGCAATTTCTCCCTGTATATGAAATGCAAGTGCAAGAGACTTGCATAAACTATCGTAATTAGTTTTTGTGTCGAGGTGATGGCATCACCATCAGCTCAAATGAAACAATGTGATCTTCACATACTTAGGAATCAGTGTAATGCTAAAACTAAGAAAAGATGTGCCCCGTTGAGTAGTCTTGTAAATACACAAAATCAAAACATCCTTCAGTCCTCACAAATTCTTAAATGCATTTCCTTTCTCCTCAAACAATTTAAATTCATTTTAAGAAGAATATTCAGTGTTGTGCGTGCATGTATGTTCTAGCAGTGTTGCTGTTGCATTGGTACATATCTTGAGAGCGTTCTGCTACATCATCAATATTGTGAATTCATTGTTAGGACTTTCTATCACACCACCCACATGCAGACAGAAACCATAAAGGAAAATATTGAGGAACAAAAATCTCCACAGTTCTACTAGAGTTTAATAACTCCACAGTGAACTTTTAACTTTGGTTGCTTTTTCCCTTCATTTCTCAGGACTTAAAAACAATGTTATCTTTTCATCCCTTATCTGATTCCCTGCCTTTTCAGAGGAAAACAACTACCAGGCCCAGTCAGCTGTACCTCTGAACTATGAGACTCATGGAGGAGAGGATGTGGCTGTGTTTGCTAAAGGTCCCCTGGCCCACCTGCTGCACGGGGTCCATGAGCAGAACTACATCCCCCATGTGATGGCATATGCAGGCTGTATCGGCCAAAACAGGGAACACTGTATAACAGGCAGTGGGGCTGTCTCACACAGCGGGACGTCCACTATGGGCACAGTCCTCTCAAGCATTGCAGCCCTTTTCACAGTCACCCGACTGCTATGCTGACACTTTTAAACCTTTGAATTCCCTGTTATAATCTGTCATTCATTTACATTTTAAATCTGTGTTTTTAAATGTTTGAATTTTACTCTTCATTATTTGATCATGGGACCACTGTTATGGCACTTGTGTGTAATAAGAAGAAGCAAAGATAACCGGTTTTAATCTATTCTGGAAATTTGAAAAAATAAAATAAAATCTAAGTAATAAATCACCCCGATGCACTGAAATAAAAAAGTGTAGTTCAGCACACAATTACAGATCCCATTCGTGATTTGTCAGTAGAATAGCTTTTATGATGGATTTAAGGACCACTTCGTTAAATGTAAGCCTTTAGGTTTTGAATATATAGATTGGTTTAATAAATGTAAATGTGCAGTTAACAGAATCTACCTCATTTGCTAGAAAACAAATCTATCATGTAACTGTGGTGTGTTCAAAAAGGCACATCTTGATGGACGGATTTTGAGCCGAAATCAGAGGCAAATGAATGTATCATTGACAAAAGAGTAAAAAAATGACAATATTTCTCGTCATACAACTTTGTGCGTCCTTGTAATAGCACTGAAAAAAAAAGCCCACCCACCATTGTTGTGTCCAATAATAGAAGTTGTAAAACCTCTTAACCAATTAAATAAATATTTGTTTTCTGATAATCTGTTGAGTTTTTATTTATTTGTTTTTATTTTAAAGTGTAGTATTTAAATGCATGCCACTCGCCACAGCATTCATAGCAAAAGCTAATTTGCAATGCCTATCCCAAGATATGGATTTTCTATTTTTGTTTCTTAAGAGTCCGTCAGTGCTTTCAATCCGAACTCAGAAACCAGAAATGTTCAGGGTGAGCTGCATGTTTGCACACAAACAGTTGAATTTTTCCACCCTGACTTTACACAGACATTTTACTACAATCCCCCTACTAAAATTTCTGTGAGAATTTGGGGTGAGCCACTTTGGAGGCAGCAGGAAATAAATTAAGGAAAATTCCCAGCGAGCGAGAAGATGCCTTTGACATCACAGGAGTGATGAGCAAGCAAACAGTGCAATAATTGTGAATGAAGTGAAACGGTTTTCTACTCTTTTGTGCTATCGTTTTTACTTCATTGCTTGCTTCCTGAGACCCCCTCGCTTCTGTCTGACAGTATTAGTGACCCACTGAGAGATGCATATATGCATATGTGAACACTCGAGTCGGAAAAGCTTCAGAGTGGCTCATCGTAAAATGTACAAAAAAAAAAAAAAAGGGGCTTTACTGTCAGCTCAATGTTTTTACATTCAAATTTTGTACATTTTCGCACTAAAAATGCTTTGAGTGCTATTTCTTTTGTAGAGATAAAACATTATTTGATTCATGAGAGCAGTTAAATGCTTTCAGATGAAAGGGATCACTGTTTCAACAATACAATTGTGTTTGTCTGCCATTTAAAATATTCAACATCTGTCACTGTCACACAAGTACCCAGAAAAATCTGTCGGTAAACATTTGTTTTTTTTCTTAGGATGTCACACATGATTTGTATTGTTTCATTTTCCGTCTGCTCTACTGTGCCTTATGTGGAATGTGATGGACTGAAGCCACTCATTCCTTGGCATCATGTGGTCACTGGGTAAACAGAGGAGGACTCATGTTGGCTGAAGCATGAAAAGGGGAGGAAAGGCTTAAATAGGGATGAAATGGAGTCCTCATGCTGTCAGTATGGCCCACTGTCAGTATCAGCGCACATACCCACTGCTGGGAGTCTACTGAGGGCCTCGAGGGATACTTCATGCCTTTGTGTAATCTTGCCACACTGATTAGGATTTTTCTTCAATTCCTCTTGGCATCTTAAAATCATCCTGTAATCCTGTTTTTTTTTTTAATCTTTTCTATTCAGCATTAGAGATGCATGACGATGGGTATCTGATTGTTTGACATCAATGTTCAAGTGGGCTTTTCAACCCCCGACTTCCTCTCCATTTCAGATACATTTGTACAAAATTCGAAGTGCCTTTTTATATTTGTGGAATTTATTTTCTCGAATGGTGAATCAGAAAAAAGGCCTCGGTGGTGTGTGGTATTTTACATCATTCCAATGCTATTCAATCCATCAATGACAAAGCAGGCTTTTAAGATGTAGAACAATAGATGTTGAAGCCCCCTTTCACTCACATGTCTCAGCTAAAAGCCAGTCAGCTCTTTCACTTGCTTGAGGTGGCCACACCAGAACAATTGTTTCAGTCCAGCTTTGAATTTTGGTGAATGCCTTATCTAAAGAAGTATGACAGAAACAATGTAACTTTCTGTCTCAAGCCTTTTCTTAAGATGATGCCGTTATCTAGCCAATACATGCCTTACAAATGTCATGTAAAGAATTTGTAGCATTTGCTTGTAAACCTCTGAAATTCATCATCCCAGTAGATATACATATTTAGACCATTTACAACCATCTATATGTCTACATTACATCATGACAAAAACATACTGCAAACCATCCTTCTACTTTTAAAAGGCAAAGAGTGGACTTCCTTACGGTCACTATTTGGCCTGATTAGACTCACCACAGCTCAAAAGATATTCGTTAAAATGGTCCGGCATTGTGCAAAATAATTATGTTTTATAGTTAAGTGTAACAGGTTAATCCTCAGTACTCACACATAACTCACCAATGGCAGCAAGATCACATTCATGGTGCTAGCCTTAGCATCAGTCGCAGTGGAGGTTTAGCTTCTTCTTGCCCAAGGACACTCAGACATCTGGACAGGAAAAGCCTTGAATAAAACCATTAACCTTGAGCTAAAAGAGAGTCATATTTTTTCAGCCATGCCCACTGATACCTGGAATGGAGAAAACAATTTATCAGCAGAGTTTAAACAGGTCTAGATTAAAATGAGGCAAGACCTTCAGAGCAGTGCGGATGAGATTTAAACAGATGCATAAATTGTATGTGTTTCTTATCTATTTGAATCTTAGACTTCATAACCATTAAAATTAGAAAATTCTCCTTGCTAATTTTGCCCCTAGATCAAGATGTAAAATATGCTTTCATTCTAAATGCTACTCATGTAATTTTCTCTTTAGATTGTCATCTTGTCAGTTGTACATCAGAGCCTCAGTTTCAGATTTCACTGCGAGTCAGGATGAAATGGGGAAAAAAAGACTGCAGCTGCTCTGTAGATATAGATCCTGATTGACCCTGAAAAGTTCTGACTGGGTCATCAAAGCGTCACTTGCCCCGACACCACTGACATCAAGTCGCTCATCAAACACATCACCTCAGCCTCTCTGAGCAGCACGCTGTGACAGCTCGATGCTTTCCATTTCGCCCTCTCACTGCTCTTATCGCTCGCCCTCCCCCTTTGATTTGGCCAGTTTTACTTTGAGTGAAGATATTTTATATCAATCAATCTCTGTCTCCATATCAGGCGCCCTCTCTTCAATCTGAGTCATGATCTTCAGCCTTTCGATTCGCCGTGGGTACAGTTGAATAATTGGGGAAAAAAGAAGCGTGTTGAGATTCAGAGCCTCAGACGGATCAAACTAAGAAAGAAAGCAAGGCAAGGCGAACAGCTTGGGGCTTCTGTATAAAAGGAGCAGTGAGGCTGCAAGAAGATGCTAATTCTTGCCTTTTCAAAGCGGAGATCCTTCTCTGAGCAAAAAAAGAGCCAATGACCCTCCTCTCTTGGGTAATCTAGTTCAGCTGAGTTCATTTCATGAAACTCATTATGATCCACAACTTGATGCAATATGCAAAATAGTCATTAGAAGACAGGGTAACTAATTTTGATTAATTTGGATCAAGGTTTTGTATTAGCATGGATATTAACCAAGGTTAACACTCACTCTTACCATGTCTGATAATGTTGTATTCCCTTTGCACTTTTCTGAATTGTACATAATCTCATGGTCTTGTCGTTTCCTACTGGGTACAAGTGAACATGTTCTAATCGTCTTTTTTCTACACCCCCCAGGACCCCCCTCTGGGGTGTACAGTATGAGGGCTAATCCCTTTGCAGCTAATGAGGGCAGAAAGAATCAGGCTTCATATTTCCATTTGGTTTTTACCATTCTCCACCATACAGCCTCACTGTCAGGAATATAATAGCCTAAAATGCCCCCAGCATGCACCAGGACTGAAGACCACAGCAAATGAATGGGCTGCAGATTAAGACCAGCTATAGAGGTCGATTAAATGGAGGGAACATTTTTACAATAAAGTCAGGCAGGAAGATTTGACTTACTAATATGAAGCATGTGAAACTAAGCACTTAACTTTACAAATAAAACAATTGAACATTATCTACAATTACATCACCACAAAACTGTAAGAAAGCTGTTTTTCATTGTACATTTAGAAGGTGCTCACAGTTACGTTGCCATGCATTGTCAATGGAGCATCCAAGAGAGTCAAGAGAGTCAGAGTTGATGAAGAAAGAACTGCATCTTGTCTTTTTATTCATGCATTTTGGACACTTGCTGGCTTATAGTATCTTCTGGCATGCATGGAAAGATTCAGTTGAGGGGGCTGTGTTGGTGGAGGAGTGTTTTTGGCAGTTTCTCTTAAATGGTGGTACGAGAAGCCCTAGTTATTCATATGAAGAACTACAGGGTGTACCGTACTTGAGAGGTTTAAAAGAAAATTTTAATTTTGAACAATATTGGTCATCAATAATTCCTTAAAAGTTTCACAGTAATAAACAAATGTTTAACAAGAAAAACCTCATTGAAATTAAGAAATTATTTTTAATACTGTAATGAGGCAATTCTGTTATTTTAGCCCCAGATAGCACTAATAAAACAACTAATATTGTAATTTAAATATGATGTGGTAGAGAGGCTTAATGTCATATACATGTAGGTTTCAGCTTGGTTTACACCTGAAGCCATTCGTTGTAAATAACATTTGCAGTGATAGTGGCAAAAGCACTGGATCAAAATTGTAGCAGTAAATGCCCTCAAACCAATAAAAAACAGAAGCCTTGTTGATACATTCTGCAGCAGCGTAAGCGTACTGCACATTGCAGTAATCAAAATGTGATGATATTAAGGTTGCATGACCTTTTGAAGATAGTATGGAGCAAACAGGTTTACAACCCTTGTCACTTGTCTGTCAAAGAAAGGTCACCCAAAATGTAATTATGAGTTTGTGGCAGCAGGTTCGATATTTGTACTGTGTTTTTGTATAACTTCCATCAAGAATGTCTCTCTGTGTTTTGGGTAGCAGGCATAGACTCCAGACCCAGCCCCTTTTCGTTGTAATGGTTAACATAACTCAAAATGCATGACAGTTCAGCCATCTCAAAGTAAACAGAGCTCAGCAGTGTGTACTGTTTCGTCAACTGCCTATGTTGTATATGCTGGGGTACATATTGCATAACTTGTAACCCTATCCAATTTCAAAGAGGCTTCAATTGATTCCAGCTGAAGTCTATTTCTCTGCAGGTACTGGACAAAGAGCCATCTTAAGAATTATATACTCTACAAACAAGTCTTGGAGGAGACATCTTATCATCTTATTACTGCTCCAATTTCTGTTGCAAGTTTGGAAAGGTCTTAATTTCCTCCTAGTGACATCATCTGCCGAAAAAAAGGGAAGTCATTATGATGTTAGGGCTCCAGTTGCTGTTGCAATTCAGGACATTTACAAACATCCTCCTAACGGCAACTTCTGAGAAAAAACTACTGAAATAAAAGGTTGCTTTATCGACGGTTAAAAAATGAACAGAAAAGAAAACGCTCAATCCAAAAATAGATTTAAATAAAGACATGGCTTACAAACCAACTGACTTCATGGAATGAAGAAATAGTTAAACGATTTCTTTCTTGACAGTTTTTTTGGGTACTGGTAATTTTACATCAGCTGCAACATTTTGTTCCAGCTGAAGTGTTTGGGTAGTATGCCTAATTTCTGTGCCAGCATTCCTTCCCTTTCACATTTCCTGAGAGCAGAGCTTTGAAATGAGGCAGAGCTGATCTCTTTTGTAGTCTTCTGACTCCCACATACTCTCTCTGCCCTCTCCCTTTGGCCCACCCTAACCTCTCCCACCCGGTACCTTGACACTCCTACACAGCTGCATACATAAGTTGGTCCATACTAAGTCAGCGAATGTAGCTCCTTTTCCCTCCCTGCCGAGAAAAAAAACTCAGTGGGCAAGAGGACACCAAGATATCCTTAAATGAGCTCTTGAAGATGAACCAGAACAGATATCAACCAAGATCAAGACTTTCAAGAATCCAAAGGAAGTATCTGAGCTCATGGAACATTTACCACTGCAGATGCAATGAGATTGACTTTCTCTATGAAGAAGTCCACATCATTTCACAAAAATGAAGATATCTACTTAATCTAAAAAGATTACTAATACCACTCTGTTGCATACTCCATAAGTATAATAAATGCCCATGTTACACACTAAACATAAGAGTAAATGCAAAAAAGCAGTCCATAAGGAATATAAAAACCACACCCATGTGTGCTTTTTCCCTTTTTTTAAATTTTACATTTAACATTGACTAGATTGCAATGCTTAAGTGTAAATGCTTTAAATGAAAAACCCTATTTTTGCCGTATGGGTGGACTTGGATGTCGACTACACTCCTACATTACAGAATAGGCGGTGATGAAGTCGATGTCTGCTGGCAAAACAATACTTGTGTTTCCTGCTCTTGTATGATTTAGAACCAATCAAGCCAACATACTGTAGGTTGCGGATTAGAGGTTTTATCTGGTGTAGATGAAGTGACCTTTTGGTCTCATCCAGCTTTACTTTAACAATCCTCTGGGGAGTTTCTAGGGAGGATAAACTGGAACAGGACAACATCTTTTTTTTTTAATCTTGCACATGACATTTTCAAGGCTCTCTCTTTTATCACAGAGCTGCTAGACGACAGTTGATTTGAACAATAATATGCTTTCACCAACACTCAACTTGCTGAGTCTTGCTAAAACGCAACAATTTCCAAAAGGGCAGCACACATAGAAAACCAATCATCCAATGCTGCTTTGACACCTTCATGTTAGAGCTTCATGCATGAATTTCATCAGAGGTACGGGACTTAACGACAGGCACACCGCTGCACTGCGCGCGCATCATGACGGTCTTCAGTTCTGTCCACACTTCTTACCAGTTTCTCCTGTCTTGACTGATGTAAAACAAAGGTTTTGGCTGATAATAACAAAGCTTCCTATGGAGTGAGCCACAAAGAGCAGCTCGTGCAAATAAAAAAAACAATCATCTCCGTCATGCGTAACGGCCCAGACCGTCTCCACACATCCAAACGTTGAGCCTGATGCATCTCCCGACTAGTTTTACCTCTGGTTATTGTAAAAACAGTAAATTAAAAATGAATACTAACTGATTTTATTTACATATGGTTCATTTTTAGGTCACCCAGAGGTGAACGTGTTGTGTTGATCACCTAAAAGTTTCAGCGCGACATCACTTCTAAATGCAGTAGCCTGCTGTTGCGCCTTTATCACCAGCTTTCATCAGACTGTAAATATGTAACTATTACTGAACGTTTCATTCTTATCCAAAAAACGATATCACGCACAGGCTGCCCGATCATACAGAGGTCCGCTGGTTTAACCGAGGAGCAGCGCTAAAATGCTTCCTCGAATTGCGCATGGAGATGGCACAGATTCATGGCGCATAAAAAGTCAGTGACAGAGTTAGATCACGATAGTGTCGACACGGAGAAGAACGGACTGCCAGACTCATATGAAATGTTGTTTAACTGAGTCTACTTAGTTGAAGAAGTTGAACTCCACACAGAGCTGATCAGACTGCAGTGCGCAACGCTGAAGGATCAATTCAAGTCTTTTGGTTTGGAAACATGTTATCATTTTATAATGCCTCACACTAAAATACCCGAAGATGCATCAAAGACACTCTGTTTGTTTGACAACTTATTCATGTGAGCAGGTTTTATCTGTAATGAACCTTAACGAGTGCAAACTGTGCTGTGGCCTGACACACACAGATCTAAAGTCTCTCTCTCTCTCTCTAATGCACTGATCCCAGGGCAGGTAGAATAACCTGTGTCAAAGTTTCTATAACCTTGAACACTAATATTTAAATAATATCAGACAAAACATAATTATTAATATTTTCTTCTGTAATGTGGCACATTTAAATATTTCCATGTGCCATCATGCAGTTTGCAATGACAGAGTTAACCCCTCTGCTTAATATTAATGTTAAAGTTTTCTATACAATCATACATTAGCCTTGAGTTGAGTTATAGTGATGTTGGCAAAATGAGTCCGGCCCACTTGAGGTCTCATTTGAACAAATCCGGCCCCCGACCCAATAGAACTCTGACATCCCTGCTCTAGAGCAATCACACGCTACAAGATCTTAACATTTCAGCCAGCCTGTGTTTGTCCGCTTGTCGTCATTATTTGTCAAATATCATGAAAACTACAGTTTTCATGCAAAGGTTGAAGAAGAGAACTACTTGTCAAGTACACTTAATATCCAATTAACCTGATTGCTGAACCCAAAACTCCTCTCCCGCAGGCTGCTACTGTTGATAATGCCCCCAATTAAAACACAATATTTGAGGACTTTGCCTCATTGCATGGCGATTATCAGCAGGTCCAGTTATTCTTTGTTAGACAGATCTCCTGTTAGCTAATACAGGATGGCACCATATGAATGGCTGCTTGTAGTAATTCTGGTGAAACAGAGGACTCCTTCATGTGTGGTAATGAGTGACTGTTGGGAGTCATTCAATCCTAAACCATCCTCACAGGGTTAATCATTACACGGACATTCTTGCTGTTAACTGAGTGGATTCATCAGTGGAAGCAAACATACTGTTTTTTCTATTATGAAAACACTATAGCTGGCTTTCATTTAACCTTTTGGTCTGCAAAAATGACATTTTTGAGGACTCTAGATTATGTTTCTTTTGTTGAGCGTGCGAGATACTAAAAAGGCCATTGTAATGCATGTTTGTAATCAGAAGGGTTATCAGAAGTTTATCCCATAATGCTGAAGCCAAGAACTCTATCTGTCCATCTGGCTATGAAATGGGATTATGCATTGATTACAGTGAATTGTGGCTGGGTGGGGGGCAGGAAACAGAACAAAAGACAGAGAGATGCAGTGATATCAAATACACAGAAAGAGGCCCATGAAACATTTGATATGTGTTTACATTTTTGTTTCTTGTTCTGGTACCATGACTGTACATTTTAAAATCTTTAATTGGAACAACTTTATGCAAGGGAAAATTATTGGACAACAAGACTAAAGCTGTGGTCCGATGGGATTAGCATAACCAGGATATTTACTGTGCTCCCCTGTGATGTAGAGTATGATCCATCATAGACATGCACATTTAGCTGGACAGAGACAGAACACAAGAGTCAAAAGTGTACACTATGTCAGAGTCATAACTCAGTGAAATCTTTACATAATCTTCACTTGGCATCACATTTTATGACTGTATGATTATCTCAGCCTCAGATATCGCTTAACTTTTTCTAAATCACAATCATCTGTTTATAATTGGCTTCATTTTCATGCATCGTCATCAGGAAATGCTAATCGCTAATTTGGCATAGTTTTAATAGTGCTATTATAAAAACAAATTAAACACATTTAAAACCAGGGGTTTAAAGAGACAACACAAGAGTTTAAAGATCCTTCACGAGTCTTGCAATGAGGATGCTTTTATGATGTCTTTCCTCATCACTGACCATTCACGACTTTAGCAGATCACGATGATCCAAAAATAACCGGCTTGTCCAAGGAGCATGGCCATACATCAGCTGTAAACTAACCCACTGCTAGTGTGGCTACAGAGAACTCAATAAGAAAAATAAAATATAGAACAAGAGATCAAAGAGAGGCAGAAGTGAAACCTCTCACTTTCATTTGCCTTAAGTACTTCTTTGTCAAAGTGATTGCCTCAACTCAAGTTACAGAAAGAGATCTTTCTTGCTCACTTTTCTGGATAACTGTGTTTTTAAGTCCTATCTGATTTCTTCCCAGCCACATTGCATTCTGGGAAAATAAATCTCTCTGCTGTTCCTGAGAACTCTGCAGGAAAGGTGAATAACTTTATGTTCCCCTGCCTTGTGTTATGGTTGTGAAACCCTGTGGCAGGATGAAACCCTGTGGCAGGATGTCTCCGCAGTCCAAGCAATACAGAGGACGAAAAGTGCCCAGGCATTGCACCACTGACAAGGTGAAGTTTTGTTTGTCATGTCAGATGCCCCGACACATTGTTTGGATTAACGGGGTTGAATTTAAATAGATTGGTCAGTTGTGAGCATGAGAACTTTAATAAATCTGGAAGGGGGGACACTTGGTAACCATATCTTAAAATAAATAGAGAAATTTAGATTTGTCTGAAAATCATATTAAACTTAATAGTCAGAAATTAACACACACCAAGTGCCAAATGCGGATAGAGTAAATTTGAGAGGGCTCTCTGCTGGAAATGCTGACGCTAACGACAGGCTAAGTGCCGGAGCTGAGGCGGGTTTTAAGCCTCCTGACAAATAGCTAGACATGTTTAGAAAAGTTAAATGAATGCATTCATTGTTGTTTGAACATGTGTCTGATGAACACTATTAGATATTTGAGAAAAAAAAAACACAAAAAAGGACAAAAAGACTAGATCTCAATCATAAAAGTTGCACAGAAAAAGCAAAAAATGGTGCATACACATTGATCAGAATGCAGGGAAATAAATCTTTAGATGCTTAAAATTGTATTTATATTCCAGGCTCAGATGGTGCCTTTTTACATACACCTTGGTCATCCCATTGCCCCCCCCCCCCCCCCCCCCATCATCCATTATACAATCCAATTAAGAATATGCCTGTCTAGCTAATTTATTCATGCACACAATGAGTAAGGATTTGCCCAGATAAAAATGACTGTCAAGAAAGAGGCAGGGAGGACAGACAACCAGGTCTTTACACCATTGATTAGTCAATATCACACCCGAGGTGAAAGACGATCTGCAATTCTGAGGGGTTCCATCAAGAAACACAATGCTCTGAACTAAAACAGTGATTCAGATCCCTCCTACAAAATGAGATTTCCAATCATAACTATGAAAACTTAACTAAACTGGCCAGGATTTTATTTTTGGATTTCCAAATCACGGCTTTGGCTAGCGTATTGCAAGACGTGTTAATTGGAATGAAAGGTAAAAAGGAAAGTCTGTCTGTTGATTTGAACAGGTAATCACTACATCACACATTTAAAGAACTCCACCTGGTAGGGAAGAACGGCTTCCTACTGCTGCACACTATGGAGAAAACCAGACTCGAATGCCACCAACATGTTTTAACCTGATTTTTTTTTTTTTTTTAAACAAAAGACAGTTGTTGTTCAATTGGTTGCGCTGACTGAGATGGGGACAACCTCGGGGTTATACTCCTACAGAAGCCCGTCTGAGAAAGGAAACTCAAGAGTGTAGATAGTAGATGAATTCTGTCAGACGCTCCTCTGTGACAGAACAAAAGCCTGCCATAAGATATTGTGTTAGCTTGAGCAAAAAGAAAAGACAGCTTTTAACTCAAATGACTGCCATAGACCACTGACTGAAAGTGACAGGTGTAGAGATCCTGACACTAACGTTAGCTTAATTAGCTAATAAGCACTCGGCTGTGATTTGATGATGAAGAATTTCTTGCCCCTCACTTCCCAAATAGCAGAAAGGGTCTCAAGTGCCCAACACTTGCAATTCATCTCTCAATCTTAAAATCTGTTTTTCTGCAGTTATAAGGCAGTGTAACTATGTGTCACTTTGAAGAGACGGTAAATCAACAAGCCCATGCTGCAGCACCGCAGAGTGTCCAGTGGTGGACCAGTCAAATCTGTTGGCTGCATTTGCCATTTCATAAATAAAAAACAACAGTTGCTGACACAGCTGAAAACATGGCATTGATAACCAATCAATTGTTAAGTACAGTAATTTCCAAAGCAACATGCAAAACATTTAAAGGTTCCAAAAAAAAGAAGGTGTTTGAACACATCATTTTGGGTTCTCAAAATGGTAATGAAGATGTTTCCCCCCCACATGTTTAAAAACCTAAAAATGTATAGATTAATGAAAAGTTTTTTATTTAGTTTTTCTAATTCTGTCTTTCACCAAATACTTTTAGTATAAAACTACAAAGGTTTATCTGCAAGCTTTATCATTGTAGACTTCAAATTTGCCCTGTGAGAGGTCAGAGGTGCAAGAGAAAGTTTGCTTGCTGGGAAAGAAAACTGAGTGGGATTTGTCAAATCATGAAATGGACACACCTTGTGGTACATTCCTATGGTACGTTACCTTTTGAAACATCCACAAATCGCCTGAAGCGGAGAGTTTTGGCAAAGTGTAAGAGATTGACTCATCGTATGAAACAAACAGCAACATGTTGACATCAAGATTGACTTTCAGGTTGTAATGCTGTAAGAAACGTTTTCTATCCGTTTATGACTAAAGTCCGGGAAAAGACAGTAATTCATATCAAGTACATAGATTTGAGTCCTTCAGAGAAATTAGGGGGATCAGGGAGGGTTATCAGTGACTTCTTAATCACACACAGATGTTTACAATTTGTTTCCCTGATTGCACCATAACATAAAGTCTGCATTTGAGCTGACTCAGCATGGTCTCTGCACATTCCTCCACACTACAAAGCATTTATATCAGATGAAAAGGAAACCAAATGTAATTGTCCTTTTCTGTCTATATCTCTTGGCCCTGACATGGACTGGCAGCATGCTTCTCTCTATTGTATATGTGTACTGGGGTAAGCTCCAAAAGCCTCTCTCTGAACCGCATCGATATAGGAGGTTTGCTAAAAGGGTTTTCCTCCCTATAAAACAAACTGTGGTAATAAAACCGCAAGCCTCCTCTAAAGAAAACGAAATGAAGCAACTTAAGAAATGTGCGCCAGGAAATCTCCAGGAAATCTCACTATTTCCCATGACTCCCTGGGATTGGAAGTCAAAAGTTTTCATGAACTCCACAAGCACGACAAGCAGTAATGTTGGGCACCTTTTGTCTGCGAGGTTTTTTCAAATACAAAAAAAGAGCCAGGATGCTGTCAGGATATGGTACAGGAACAAACAAAAATGCAATACTTCAAATAAAAATTTTCAACCAAACTTTTTATTTATTTTATGTGGTTTTTGCCGGGGGAATTATGTGCTGCTGTCCATTTACACAATATTTTTTTTTAACACTGATTATATTGTACCAAGAAATTGCTTCCATTTTTGGAGAATATAGACAACACTCGATCATCTCATCAATGTTGGTGGCACTGATGGCCTAGCGATTATGACACGCGCCCCATGTGCGGAGGCGGGGGTCCTGTGCGCAGTGGTCGTAGGCTTGGATCCGACCTTGGCACTTTGCTGCATGTCATCCCCCACTCTCTACTCCCAGCATTTCCTGTCTTCAGCTTGTCTATCCAATTAAAGCAAAAAGGCCCAAAAAAACCTTAAAATAATAAATATATGTAAATAATATCCATATGCCATGAACATGCACTGAAATCTGCAGACTGTAGTAAAAAAAAGTTTGGTGAATTGTGCCATCTAGTGGGTTTTGAGAGGAATTAATACATTTGATTTAGGTACAGCAGTATCTCTTGTAGATCATTACATTTTCATGATTATTATTCGTTTATGGGAAGCTTTAATTTGTAACTTGTTTGTGAACAGCTTCTGTGAAGATCTGGGGGCAATATACATACAAATACAAAAAATACAAAAAAAATGCTGTCTTACAGCTCAAGTTTTAGCATTCTAATTATTCTGTGATTACTTGTTTGAGAGGAACTAGTTTTCACTCTATGTTACGGCCATCCTACACGAAACCCTCGTACTTGAGACCCTTTCATTTATTAAAAAAAAACAAAAAACAAAAGGGTGGGCTCGTCCGGGATTTGAACCCGGGACCTCTCGCACCCTAAGCGAGAATCATACCCCTAGACCAACGAGCCACGTGACACATTTTAAATGATTTTATGACAAAACTCTTGACATTTTGAAAGTTGCGTAAAAGTTTACCAAACTTTAAACACAAACGTCGTCTGTTTATAGTTGACTGAGTGTTTTTTATTCAGTCAGTCCAACAAACATTTCTTCATATTTCCTGTCAACTGGAAAAGCTAAACCTATAGCCATCTCTAATTCGGCCCAACTTGGTTTTGGATCCTGAAGTTGGTAACTAGCTCACACAACTTCCGGTAGATTTTTTTAATTCTTACCTTACAGTCTTTGCTTCTTACCTGGGTTGATTTTTAAAGGTATCCTTGTCAAAGGTAAATAACCGAGACATTTTTTCCTTTTCACCTGAACAGCAGAAAAACTGAACCTGGGCCAACAAATAGGCTTGAATCTATTTAATTTGTCCTTTGAATGGACATGCGTTGAATTAAATTCGGTAGTCTACCCGTCAGGTAGGAAATGTCCGTTATTTTAAATTCAACACACCGTTGTAACGTCACTGAATAACCGCACGAGGTCGACATTCACTGCCGTGGAGAAGAAACAAAAAACAGAGGATCCTAAAAAAGGCAAGAGGTCTCACTTCAAGTTACTTCCGTTTTCGTTTAAAGTGGGATGGACAGGCTTTGCTACCCGAACCTCTTATTCTGGTGAAGGAGGTATGTTCTGGTTCTTACTCTCATTCTCTTATTATTATAATTATAATTATATAATTAAAACAACTTGAATTCGTATTCTTATAGGCTGTATAAATAATAATATTGCCTATTGAAGTGTATGATAAGTGAAAGTGGCAATTCAATTCCCCCCCAAAAAAGTTCTTGTGAAGGACAAATTATATTTACAGTCTATGAAATGATATCATATAGGCTAGGCTTTTATCGCATATCATATCGTAAAAAAACACAAGTTATTCAATCATAGGTCAATATTCTCCAAGTTCTTTCTATCAATTAATTAATTGTTTGTAAAACTTCTGAAAATAGTGAGTCACATCTGTACATAACGAAAGTTAAAGGCTTACAATACTTATGTCTGACCAATAGTCCAAACATACAAAAATCAACAGACAAATAGAGGCTCAGGTACATCATAACCATAGACCTATACTTCAAATGCCTGAGTAATACTCTACTGCACTTTTAACTGGGTGATCTTTGCGGTGCCCTTTTGAATTTATGTAGAAAATATTTGTGGATTGTCTATTGGTGGTTTATATGTTTCCAGCGTACAGTTTATGGTTTCCAGCTGCAAACCAATTTCCCTGAGGGGACAATACAAATGACCTTTGACCTTATTTCTCAGTAAAATCCCACTACTGGTTTCTGATTTAAAATGATAATTTTATAGAACTGATTCATTATTGCATTATATCATGCTCTGATTTCCTCCTAATTGTATTTGGCTGCCTTGTCTATGTAAAATATTTGAACCCAGGTAATATTAGAAAGAAATTTAGAAGTCATACGGGTGTAAATGGTTTTTATTTCAGCACAAATCATTTTAACAATCCTTTAATCCATGTTTTTTTTTGTTGTAAAGATTGGATGAACCAAATGAAAAATGTTTTTCATGTTTTTGTGACATGGGGGGAACTAAAGTGATCTTATTTTTAATTATTCTAATGCACACGTTGAAGTGAAAACAACATCAAGGGTTGAAAACAATGGATTTCTGTGACTCACTTGATAGGTCAAGACTCTTCAAAATCCCATTATTGAAAGTTATATTGATCAGAGGGCACACACAAACACAATACAAACAGCAACACAGCCTTAAATGATTACAAAGAGGATTTTCTTTCATCCCTGTTGACTATAATTGCTCTGAAGCACAGGGACATGAAAGCAGGCTGGTGATGCCTTGCCATTTGGTGCCTTTTTGCACCTTTCTGTTTGCCATTCCATAAATTAGCTGCTCTAGTTGGCTGTGACTGCCAGACGAAAACAAAGGTCTAAAGTGGGTCACAGTGAAAAAAGTGGATTGCTTTTTAAACCCTAGAAAAAATTGCTTTCAATGACCCAAAGAAATTGAAAATGTTATTTACTGAGAAGCTTAATTTCAATTAATACATGAGTGAAAAAAGTTCAAACTGAAATTCATTGGAGAGACGGATATTTTATTCAAACAATGCAGTATGTCTATTTTGACATTTTTCTGATAAAGGTATGATAAGTGTGTACCAAAACTTTTAACCCAGTATTTTTTAGGCATCAGTTGACCTCTGAACCTTGACCCTCGTGGTTGCTGGGTCGCTGGATGTGTGTGTATTTGGCAGATGGCAGCCTCAGTACAAACACCCGTAACAGGCAGCGTTGGCGCATATTTCACAAGGATCCAAAGGTGTAATGATTTTCACTGTGGAGTGCAAGAAAAATGAAAATTAAACAGGAATATTCATCTGACCTATACATATGTGTTTGTGCCACCCTGATTTTTCAGTTTAATCAAATACTGCAAATACTGATAATTTGATCTGTGTCCATATCCGCCTGCAACCAGGGTGCAGTCTGCGCCTAATGAGCTGTAATAGTCCCTAAAGACTGTTTGTTCAGTTCTTGTCTGGTATTATCATTTCAGAGCCACTTTATGGAGCAGCAGTAGCAGGATGTGGATAATAAGATGTTTAAACAGTGAGGGGTTATCCTTTTGAGTGAACAAACTGAAGCCTGTTGTCAGGTCTGAGAGAGTGTGTATCTGAGTAATAAAAGTGCTGATTAAACAGTTTTTCTAAGAGCATGTGTGTGATTGTAAATTGGGAATACAAACAGAAAAGAATATCATTCAATTTAAAATTTGGAGGATTCCTTCTGCTTACTTTCCTAGAAGTTAGAGAATCTTTATCCAATCCAGACGACCATATTGTTTTTTTTTCACGAGTCTAACTAATAAGATAATCAGTAAGATAATTAATATTTATATGGGCGGGTCTGCAGAGTTTGTCACTTCTGCTCAAAACCAGGCAACGGTTTTGCGCTGTTTCCAGTCCAAATGAAGCTAGCTAACTAGTTGCTTCACTTGTTGCAGGAGCATCAAGAACATTTAAAGGGATATTCAATATTTTAATATTATTAACAAAATTAATAAATCCATTAAAGGGGACACATCATTGCATTTAAAGAGACACACACACCAAAACGGAGCGTTCTGAGAGAGCTGGTTTATACAGGGTCACAAACCTCCTCTGCTGCTTGATTCAGGTTATACTTTGACCAAAGCACAGCACAGATGTTTCATTTAGACCACAGGGGACTGTTTGAAAAGGTGGAAAAGGGGGATTATATTTCCTCTTTAATATACCAAAACCAAAAATATAATGTAATCGATGTTGTTGTACACTAAGAAGATCCCGTTAAAGGATTTAGTGACCTTTCAGCCAACATGCTCTTCCTCTGTCAGTTAATAAATGGTAGCTCCTAGGTGTGCAGATCTTTTTGGCTTCTTTAAACCCTGATATAGGTCATTATAACCCTAACCCTATTATATGACACATCAATGAACTCATTAACGTGATCATAAATTGACTGAGCACTCATTTAGATCAATCGCACTGACGCTGACTTGCTGTCATAAATGCACACTAAAGGTCTAATTTCATACAAGATTTGGTTGATTTTCAATTAATTTTAACCTTTTGTATATTTATTTATTTATTAATTCTTCACTCAAGAAACTGATGGATCATTATGGCATATACAGTTTATATAACAGGTTTATTTACATAATTCTGTTTACATACTTACAATGTTTGTTATTTTTTCTGTCTATTAATAACTGTAATACAATGCACATAAAGAAATGTAAACATAACACTTTGGAATTGCATTGAAACAATTAGGGTTTTAATAATAACACCTCAACAAAATATTCAGTCTTGCACAGATTGTAATGAATCAATGGCTGAAAAATATGCCTATTTACAGTAAATCCTAGTTGAGTAATTTATGAAAAACTACATCTCCCTTCCTTTGTAAGAAAATAAAAATAGTTATCCTTTCTGAATAATAAAACAGTTTGTTTTATTGCTTTGTGAAGATTTATTGCATTATTGGTACCCAAAAGCCCAATTGATGGTTTAGTGCTGCAGTTATGATTCACACAGTTCAAGCTGTACTGACGGACTAAGTATTATGGCCCAATTCTCTGCATTCCGCATAAAAACCTTGATAAGGGAAGCTGCAGTCAGTACTGTAGTACAATAAAATAATGTGGTTTTGAAGACAGGAATACATGAAGGATGGTTGTCATGCTAACCGAATCTCTTTGCAATAACACAAGCGTATCCTTTAATCTACCATGTCTTCCTTCAAGATATAAAGACATAACCTTTCCCTTTTTGTTTTTCAATCTAGATTCTAAAGATTACTTTGGATGTATTACTCGTCGTGATGTAGCAGATAGCAAATATCTCACCGGCATGACTTCTTTTCATGCAATACCCTCTGTGGTGCGCTGTTTAGAGATGAATTGTGTTTGTATACAGATCAGGAAACACATTTGAAGAAGACTTGAGAGGAACACTTGAAAATTGGCCGGAAATTAAATCTAATCAGTCATACATTCTTCGTCTGTTACAAGCATGTATCTATTTGTTTGTTTCTTCTTTCTTTATCCAGTCTTACCCAGCTTAGAGAAAACAATCCCTGTTCTCCTTCCTCGACACACTGGCCGGAAGATTCGTGGCAGAAGTGGGTTGACGCAAGCGGCTTCAATGCTCGTCTCAGGGAGGTTCAGGCTGATGTTTTCGTCATCCAAATCCATCAGCTCCTTCAGCTGCTTCACTGATTCCAAAGGAAAGACTCTGTCCCCAGCCTGGTGGGGAAAGAACAAGAAGTGCTTTGAGGAACAAAATGTGACATAATTCAAATCGCTTTAGTATGGATGCTTTGAATTTAGAAAGAGAGCCCTTTGTGTTGGTCTAATGGAAATTAGAAGTATGTGCAATTGTTGAAATTAGCTCAATGTATTCACAATCTTGAGAAGACTGGATAGCCACTTAAGATGAAGCTTTTCATGAAAGGAAGAACATGACTGGACTGAGAAATTGGCTTTGATAAGCACGTGTCATTTCACAGAATGAGGAACACATCCTCTAAAATCAATCTTCTACTTAAAGGACATTTTTGATTTTATAAAGTGGGGCTGTTTGATGTTAACTATGAATCGTGAGTGTATTACCTACAGTAGATGGCAGTTAGCAAGATTCCTGTTTTGAGAAGTTGGTCAACACACCACCACAGAAGCTAAGCTATATTCTGCTGTGGACTGGGTTTGAAGCCAAACATTTTTAATGTCACTTAAAAGAGCCACTGAAAGAAAGAAATCAATAACACTTCAACTTCAAGCTAGTGTCATCACGTCAAGTTTATGCAATTTTTAGAATATTCTGAGCAATCCCTGTTGCTGTCAGACAACTTTTCCTGTAGGCACAACCATTTTTAACCATTAACATATTAAAAGCAGAGGACAAAAATAACCCGCTTGATCATCTAAAAATGTCAACAACATTACCAAGAAGAACTCAAACTCACCTTGACCTGCACACCTATGGCTCCCCAGCACACACACACCAGAACAAATACAACACTGAGCACTCTCATTGCTTCACAGGAGTTCTTTGTATGTGGCCACTGGGTACCTGCTCTGCCTCTTATAAGGTGTCTGGTTAGTGAGTGATTCATATATAATGACAGTGGGAGCATCCTGACCTGTGCATTAGATCCTCTTTTTTAGTTTATAACCCTGACCCTCCAAATCTGTTTATAACCTCTACCTACTGTATATCTCCTATAACTGCAATATACTTTATTTACATAGGGATTTATGCCAACACATCCTAAGCCTCAGTGGCATCTAATAAATCTCATCTTGTCTCTTTCCAACAGATATGCGTCACAGAGCTGTCTCATAAGGCTGCAATATACACAAACAGAGCCGTCACTAGATTGAGCGTCTGATATATTTGTGAATAATGACGTTTTTTTGTCAACTTAGATGCAAACTTTATTCATTCTATAAACTTTAAATTCTAAAATAAAAGAAAGAAAACAAAGTTTGAACACTTCTTACTCTATAATTAATGTTTTTTATATCCGGTGGAAGTGGTGAGTTGGAGCTTTTGATGATAAGGAGCACCTTTTCCCCAGTGTTTCAGAAAAGCGTCTACCTCTGGCCTCATTGTGAGTCACAGTCTGGATCTCCACCGTCAATTATATTTTAACCTGGCTTTGTGAAATCATAAACATTGTTTCCAAAGTCAGATCAAAGACATAAATAAATCGACCTATTTTGGAAGATTTCTTTGCTGCTGAGATGAAAGCTCAAATCAATGGACTTGCTTATTTCTGAATTCTCAAACACTTCAGGAAAGACTTTGTTTGGCACACTGTGTGCAAAGACAGCTGAGATAATAAGGAACGATTTCAGCCCCAAGAAGATTTTCTTCATGCAGAGTTTCATGTTTGACCAACAAAATACAGGACTGACACACACAGACACACGCACATGCGCGCACACACACGCACACACACACACACACACACACACACACACACACGCACACACTAGGCTAAACAAATAGCTGTTAATAAAAACTACTTAGTAACTAGACACTATTGTTTGTTAGATCAATATGCTTTTTATGGATTTTTTATTGGACGTGCATTAAGTAACTCTCGGGAACAATACAGATGTTCAGGAGGATGTTTAGACAAATAATATCAGTGAGTCTTAACAAAAACTACAAATCAAACTTAACAAGCTGGTGACAGTTTGGGAAATGGGAGAATTATTACAATGAGAGTTGTAAAAGCTATTTTGGATGGAAACATAAATATGTAAATCAAAAGGTGTAGTGTGTCTTTTGGCATGCTCAAAAAAGTAATAACCTGATTTTGATTTTTTTTTTTTAAGTCAACACACTCCACACTTTGGCCAAAGAGGTGTATCTTACGTCCTGCGGAACTTGTCTTGTACAAATTTAAAAAGTGTTGTTCATCAAAAAATCTCATCATGCTTTTTTTTTTTTTTTTTTTTACATTCATCAAGAATCTTTGCAATTACAGTGATCACTTCCTCTTTCGCCTACCGCAGCAGCAGCAGTAGTAGCAGTTTAAGGTGTTATAGAAATAATGAACCAATTTTCATAGCAGTCGGGATAATAACAAGATAAAATCTCATCAGTAGACAAACTTAAACAGACAAACTTAAACCTCAGTGTGAATCTGTGAAAGTGATAAAAAGGCATTCAGAATGACTTTATAGAAATAATCAATCGTGTGCTGGTCTTCTGTTTTCTTGTAGCTCACAAAGAGAGATCAGTATTATTATCAGTCCCTTTCATAACCAGCTTTTAACAGGAGCTTTAAGTAAAAAAAAAATAATCAAAGGAGCTCAGGCAGACTAATACGAGAGAAACAGACAGAGATAGAGACGTATTTAAAGCCATCAAAAGAAGTGTCTGGGTTTTGAACTTTAAGTGACCTCTGCAAAAACAAATCAAAGTCACTTATTCCTAGATTAGTTGTCATTTAGGGCTCATTACACATGATCTGTCATCAACGGTTAAATATGGGCCAATTATCAAAGATAAGATGTATAATTTAGGGCCTAGCTCTTTGTAGATAAAAAGTACCCACGGTATTTATGCCACTCACACAGGGAAGTGACAGTTGTTATTATATGCCGTAATGAGAGCTGAATGTAGGATCATCAGAGGGGATTCAGCCACATACTGATGTATGAAATCTCCATAATAAAGAACTGAGAGGAAAACTAATTAAACAATCCTCCTTGTTTAGCTCAGGAAAGCAGCTTTTGTTTTCAAACCATACAAAGATTAGTTAGCGCACGTGCCCCATGCACGGAGGCTGTAGTCCTCTGAGCGGGCAGCCCAGGTTTGAGTCTGACCTGTGGCTCCTTTCCCTCACCCCATTCCCCACTCTCTTTCCCTGGTTTCCCACTCTATCCACTGTACTATCTCTACAATAAAAGCTGGTTTGTTTGATTGTTTTTATTCTACCTCTGTGTTCAATATTTTAGTTCCTAAACACCAAGATTTATTCTTTGTATGATAATGGTAAATAAATGGCCTTGAGCTTGGAAAGCGCTTTTCTAGACTTTCACATTCACACACATGGGGCAGCTGTGGCTCAGTTGGTAGAGTCGGTTGTCTCTCAATCAGAAGGTTGGGGGTTCCATCCCCTGCTCATGCAACTACATGTCCACTGTGTCCTTCTGTGGTGTATCAATAGATCAGATACTTCTGACAATGGCCTCCACCATCAGTGTATGAATGGGTGTATAAAAGCACTTTGAGTAGTCAGCAGATTAGAAAAGCACTTTACAAGCTCAGGTCCATTACCATTTTCCATTTACACACATTGATGCAAGAGGCTGCTATGTACTCAGAAGTAACATATCCCATTCATTCACACACATTCACAACATAGCATACAGTCTTGCACATCAGACTTGTGGCTGCAAGTGCTGGGGATCGAATCCCCGACTTTCCGGTTGAGAGATGACTGACTCTCCCAACAGCTGCCCCCTCTTGGCAACAAAGCCAATGCTGACTCTGATTTTGACAGGTAACATTTTTTCCAGGAAGTTTTCTCCTTTTTTCCCCCCAAAAAAAAATATAAATAAATATGTTACTTGTGGAAATCTATTTAATCTCTGATTGTAAACCTGGTGGAATTCTGCTCATTTGTCTAATTTGAGTGTAATACTTACTGTTTTATAGCCTACATATACAGTACATGTGTGCCTATAACTGTTCAAATAGAAATATGTTGTAACTGTTTATAATCTACACATTCTTTGCAAAGACAACACAAAATAAATGGTGAATTGTTAAGCAACAAAAACTAAAATGTACCAGAATTAGCAATGTTTTATACATCTGATATGTATGCTTTTTCGCACACTGTGAGCAATTACATAGTCCTGGCTCTGAGCACATCATGATTTAACCTCTATGGGGATCAACAAACATAAAACATCTTGTACAGCATGCATCACATATGAAACCCCTCAGTTATACACTTGCATCATTATGTTAATCCTTTGCCTTTGGGCGTCAAGGTTGTGAGTGTATAGCAGGTGTCAGAGGGGAAATGAACCGAGTCCGCTGGTATCATGGACTGAATGTATATCTGTTTAATGATGTACTTTAGCTGACTCAGATTAAACGCATGGATTAAAAAAACACAAACTTTTCTTTAATATGTTGCAGGTGTTCAACAGAAGTGATAATGTTAACGTTACTTAAAAAGTGCATTCACACCCTTTTTAATCTGGGTGAGGAGGAAAAGTATCGTTGGTTCAAAAGAATACATTTACACGGATAACAAATTAAACCATCCGCAATTAAGTTTTTATATTCTGCGTGAAGCCTTCAATACCATTAAATTAAATGATGAATTGATGCTATTATCAAACAAAGTGCTGGGGATAGCAATGCATATGGCTCACAACAAGGACATTACAGTATATGGGGCGGCAGTAGCTCAGTCCGTTGGGAGTTGGGCTGGGAGGGTCGCCGGTTCATGTCCTGGTGCGGACCATTATGTGGAAGTTGGTCTGGTAGCTGGAGAGGTGCCAGGGGACTTCCCGAGCACTGCCGAGGTGCCCTTGAGCAAGGCACCGAACGCCCAACTGCTCTGGTGCGGCCTCTGCTTAGCAGCTTGTAGCAGCCCCACTCTGACATCTCTCCACTAATGCACGTCCACAGATCCTGTTTGTGCATGCGTGTGATTTGGGCCTATGTGTGTGAGAAGCATGTCGCTACCCTGAAAGAAAAACCTAGTTGTTATAACTAAAAAAGTTAGTGTAGGGCCTGCCTTAACATTTTAAGTTAACTGAACTTAAAAAGATGAGATAAATTTGTGATTATTCCAAAGAAATACAATTTTTATAGTCAAATAAACTTGACATCAAATCAGTTGTACTAAAATCTTTAAGTTCACAAAACTTTTGATCAAAATTCACTTCCCGTGAAGTTATCTTGTTAAGGAAAAATGGTCTTTCAATTTCTTTTGACTTGAAATCAAAAATGAAAAATACTTTATCAAAAGTTGAATCCACTTAAAATATTGAGTTAAATTAAATCATCAATTTAATTGAATATATATCTATATTTTAGTCAACTTAAATCACTTTAGTTTATACATTTTTAGTGATTCTTTTTGCGTTTATGGAATATTTCAACTTCCTGTCAAATAATAATAATAATAAAAAAGATATCTCTACAGGTTATTCATTTTATCATAGAAACCAACCAGTTTAAGTTCTTCAACCTTTAATAGCAGATCAGATCAAACAGCATATGTAAATATTTACCAATGTTTTGACCTCAAATAGATAAAGATAAAAAAAATCTGCCTTTTCTCAGTAAAAAATTGGGCATGAAAGTCCACACAAAGAGTCACATCCTCTTCCAGAGAGGGGCGTGGTTAGACACAGAAACAGCCTATTCTGAGCAGATAGTCACTGGTTATGCTAATATCCACTGATATTATCGGCTGGCTGAGTTATTGGTCAAGATCTGGATGATAGTGTAATTAAATGTGTGTTTTTTCTGCTTTCTTTTCTGCTCTTTTACGGCTTTTGACTGTAGGAAAGAGGGAAAGCACTCTTGTGCAGCTTTTGGTAGCATTTTAAATGAGTTCAGTTTAAGACAAAGTTAGCCTGTAGCTCATAAAAAAGTTGAGCATCTAGCATTTAATGACCTTGGTGGGTTTATATGAGGGGACCAAAAAAGTGCAAAAAAGACCAGAAAATATCAACCAGACATGTGTTTCTGTGTCTGCTGGATTTGTAAACAGTTTGATAAAAAAGTGTATTAAAGTTATGTTAGAGAATAATATTGAGGTGGCTTATCTTGCAGCCTGGTAATGTTTTCTGCCCCCTGTTGGGCGAAACCAAACCAGCGAGAAAAAACACCTGCTGTTTCTAGTACGATTTCACAGACACAATATCTCACAGAAACTGAGACTTCAGAACGGCTTCGCTGTCTGTCAGTATTGATCCCACCTCTGCTGAATTAAACAGTTATCAGCTCGACTAATCAACCCAGACTTCAGAAGAAAAACAAATATGGAGGACAATACATGTCATCAGCTGGCTATCTTCCTGGCATGCATTCTGAAGCAAAACAATATATGGGTGAAATCCAGGCTGAGTTGTATTATGCAACATCTGGTTGATGATGCTTCCCTGTCTGATCACTCTCATTGGCTATTGATAGTTAAGATTTGAGATCAGGGAGGCTCCAACTCAATCAGGAGCAGTTAAATAATCATATTGACACTTGAGGATTATTAGGACAAATCAGTTGCTACAAACTGGAAATCTACTTGGATATAGCCTAGTCGTTAAAAATAATAAAGTGTTTTAATTTAAGGAAAGAGCACAATTTACACATGATCTGTCAATGAAAGCTTTTTATTCAAACAATGTAAATAAAAAAGGAAAAATGAAAAAGAAGCTTTTCTTTTAAATACATATACAAAGCTTGGTAAGACAAAAATGTAACAAAGAATGTAAATTCCAAAAAAAAGTATGATAAAGAACCGTCAAAGTGGTTAATATTCTATAAAGTAACAGTTTTCAGTTTGTCTGATTTTCTTTTCATTTTGGGTTTAGTTTTTGTCTTACGGGCCTGAGTTATAACCTCTGTATTCAGGGAACAAGAGTCATACTCTCATCGTTGCTGGCAGATGTTTTTTAAGTTCCCTGAAACAGTTTTGAGGGGAAGGAAGAAAAATCACAAGTCTTAAGCTGGGCGAGATGTTTCTGGCTTGCTGGGTTTGTTTGATTAGCAGCCAGTGCAAGCGGCAAAGGCGCAGATCTCACAGACGTCCATGGGAACTGCAGCTGATGGAAATACAGGAAATGGAAGAACAGGCGTTAGCTACACTGATTAATCACACATTAAAATATTCATGACCTGACAGGTTCACTGTAGATACCTTAAAACGTTGAATATGTAATGTTCTCACCTAGTCTGGTGAGGGATGCAGACGCCCCTCTCTGCCTGCAGAGGGGCAGGAACTCTTGAGGGAGCATGGGGTCGGCACACAGGGACACGGTGCTCGCTCTGAGACGAGGGTTTTGCACCTCAGTTGCAGCACTGCCCCCTGACAGCTCCTGAAGTCTCTTCACGGCTTCGAGGGAGAAAGACAATCCATTCTCCTGGAAGAAAAGGCAAATGTTGGTGGCTAAGAAATGCAACACAAACGAAGGCTTTGCTTGCTAACGTAGAAGCAGCTTGAATAATGTAAATTACAAAAATACGAGGCAGAGGTTTGCATTTGTTTGCACGACCTCAAATCCATAACAGGAAAGAATGTATCGGTAGGGTTGTCATGTTCCTGCATTTACCTGCAGTGTTGTAAAAATACCCTGACTACTACTCTAATGAGCAGAAAATTGTTCCAGCAGTACAGAAATGTTAACTGAAGCAACTTACTTCAACTTGCACGGCTTCAGCGGTCCAGCTGAGAGCCAGGACGATCACAGCGATGGTTGCGAGTGTGGCCTTCATGGTAACAGGTGACAGTTTTTTTGTTGTTGTCTTGCAGCGTCTTTGTCTCTTGCTGTTGATGTGCTCAGCAGGTGCTCAGCTCAGTGTGTGCTTTCCCTCCGTCCACACGCCTCCTTTTAAACAATTCTGACCTGCAGCCCCGTGCCCATGTGACCAAAGGTGCTACAAATGAGAGCAAAGTATTTCTCACGGGTTAATGAGTAGTGATGGTCTGTTTTACAGGCGTGTAAAATGGGAATTCATAAATCCTATTCTGACCTCATCACCTGTCTGATTATGTTTATGGATCCCTGGCTCACTTGTCTTCGCTGTCTGTCAGTATTGATCACACCTCTGGTGAGTTAAACAGTTACTATCAGCCCGACCGATGACAAAGAAGCTCTGGCAACCCTTTTGTTGGAAAGTCCAGTTACTCACACCTATGCAAATAATTGAACCTGGTTTCACATGTTTTTGTGTGATATACCCTGATTGTGTCGTATTCGAACAAAGACCTACTTTTTCATCTATTAATGCAGCATTTCTATACAGTTTTTTTGCAAACTGCAGTAGGATATATGCTAAATTTCATGTCAAGAACTGCTTTATGTCGGATTTCTTCAACCCTTCCCACACACCGAACTGCATGTAATGAGGCTGAAACAAACCATTAAATCTGTATGCAATTATTATTATGTTTTTATTTTTTTATCCCATGTGAGTTTCCTGCAGAGTTCTCATTAGCTCCTGTTGTGGAATAATCAGATGGTATTTACTGAATAGCAGTACAAATTGAGTATACTTCTGCTTCTGCTGCAGAAAACATGAAGTTCAGTTTATTTACTCAGCCCCTCAGCCTGCACAGATCTGAATTAATCATGTGTAACAAATATGAAATGCGAGAAAACTTGGCATTAGACACTCTTGTGTGTAGCACAGGATTTGTATGTGCTTACAGAAGGCAGACGTGGGTTGAATCACAACACTCACAAGAGTTTTGGGATCATGTAGGTGCTGCAAATAGCATGAATACTTACTGATGCATTGCCCTTGAGGCCTTAAAATGGTCCTTCTAGCAAATTCAGTAATGAGGTCAAAAACACAGATAGAGATAATGGCTGCAGCAGGAATCAAACCTGTGACCTTCCAGTAATGGCAAAGCAATCACCACACCTGAAATCAATTAATTTTGCTTGAAAGTGGCACCGAACGCACACACACACGGCGGTGCTAAGGTGGCAGGCCAGCGACACATCAATGAGGTTTTTAATGAGCTTATTAAACTCAATTCTTTACGCAGGAAATGAAGGAACTATCCATCCCGCTGACCCAAAGTGGCACATTGCATCTCATCAGCTCTGCTGTCATCAAACTTTAGTCTGTATAGCTCCATTCTCTCTGCCCATTATTTAATTAGTAACGTCTGTCGATGGGATTTATGAGGTGATTCCAGCCAATAAAGGATAAGGATGGTGCAATTTATCTGTTTTTAATTATCAAGAGGAACCTTATATTTATTATTGGTCTGGCTGCCGAATTATTCCAGAAGCAGCATCAAGAGACAAAAATCTTTTGGCATTTTGGGCCAACTTTCTTAAAAAACAAAAACGGAATCATAAATCACGTAGCCTAATGTGTTGGTACACTATGTTTATAGTTTAAAATATCAGGTTACAGGAGATAGTTCGTATTGTACATCTCCCTCTCATTCTTTTCCTGTTTCTAATTTCTATCTATATTGCTTTTACCGTTGTGGGTCGCTGGTGGGCTGGAGCTGATCCCAGCTTTCAGTGGGTGAGAGGCGGGGTACACACTGGACTGTCTGCCAGTCAATCACAGGGCTGACATACTCACATTCACACCTACGGCCACCAATAGAGTCAGCAATTAACCTAACAAGCATGTGTTTGGACTGTGGGAAGAAGCTGGAGTACCCGGAGACAACCCACACATGCACGGGGAGAACATAAAAACTAGAAAACCCTGTAGAAAGGCCCTGTCCGATGGGGATTCAAACCAAAAAGCTGTAAATCATGACAGCTCAAAAGACAAAGAGTAGCTTGATTAAGCTTAGAAAAGGACTACATGAAAGTGATAATATTGTGTGATCTGAACAATGAGCTAGCTTTTCTTAAGTATGCTTATAAATATCCTTTATAAAGAGTTGCCTGGACCTACTTGATGGAGTGATTTACCAAAAACTTATTAGCAATCATCAATGTGTAAATGAGTTAATTTTAGTTTATTTGTTTATTGTGTCATGGACAGTCCCCTTTACTTAACCGTACAGTAAAAGGAGCATCTTTAGCCTTTGCGGCTAATTTCCAGATGCAGTCTGCGGCCAGTTGTCAGTGGGCAACCTAAAATGCATTAGTTAAAAATTAAAATACAATAAATTACATTACATTTATAAATACATTCGGCCTAAGCAAAGGGAAGAGAGACATACAACATGACAATACAGTGGAGACGAGGGAAAAGAATAACCACAGAGGCCACATTAAAATCACAATTGAGACATAACATGGAGGCAGACAGCAGAGATTGAGACTGCTGTATCAGTCAGATCAATAGAAATAGAGAAAAAAAAATAGAATTAGATCAGTCTATAATAACAATTACACGCTGATCTAGTTTCCCTTCTTTGCTCCAAGTGGTTTAATTACAGCCATCCTTTGTTTCTTTTTCTTGCTCTGGTTTCCGCTCAGATTTCAAAGACTTCCATATTAGGTGTGTGAATAGTTGAGCCTATAACACCAGGGTCAACCACACCTTGGGTTCAGTGCATGATGGGATAGGCTCCAGACGCCCAGTGACTACACACAGGATAAGCAGGGAGAAAGAATGGATTGATAAATAAGGAAACACTGAAATAAGGCCTGTGCTACCCTTTATTTTCTGTATTAGTCATCCCTAGTTGCACTGTATGCATCATGCAGTCCATGCAGACAGGTGGGAGTGATAAAAAATGCTGATAATGCATTGTTAATCAATAACCTTCATTCCAGGCAGGTAACGTGTGTTTTTTCTTTTTATTATCATACTAACAGGCTGCCACGAAAGCAGAGGGGCTATCTGGCGGACATGTGAGGGCGTTGGTACAGACGTACAGCAGAGAGGAATAAAAGGATATGGTGAGGCGATGCCCCTAGATAATTGAATTTGTTGAATTATTTAAAGGTGAAGAAATGTATCATTGAAGGTGACAGACTCAGCCTAGCTTTTGGCTACACTCAGTAACCTCCGCTTACCTTGAATAAAACAGTTTGCGCTGCTCAGTAGCTGTGTACTTATTGGTGATTGATTTGAAGTCAACAATTCTCTCTGTTGAGCAATGAAGTGAAATATAGTTTGCAGACCATGCAAACAGGCAATTATTCAGACTAGTCTGACAGTAAGACTGATGATGATTAGTTAGACTGAAGGGAGATAAATCATCAGCCTGAGTGTGAACAGAACACCTTGTAAGTATTTAACTGACCCCTCTCAACACGGACATCTTACATTCAAGCTGGTTAGCAAGCGTAGTGCTCATCAAGGATTCTTCATCAAGCTCTGTTTGTCCAAACATGAACCTTTGACCTTTTCAAGTACATTCCTTGTTTTGACCATGTAGCAGAAAACCAAACCACACACAAATTTGCAACTATTAGCAAAGTAAGCACCAAGTTGTTGAAAGGTATGGAGCATTTATGGGATCCTAACAGACAGATATTTACTTTGGAAGCAAAATAAAGCTTAAAGAGTGTGGGTATTAGACTTTGGATAAGCAATGGACTGAATTTTTCCTTAAAAACTTATGATAATGTCCCTGTCTGAAGTTTGGACAAGACAGCATTATACTTGAATAAATGTACAGATTTTTATTTTTATTATGTGATGCGGAACAGCACAGGACAAGTGAGAGACACGACCAGAGCAAAACTATGAGGGAGATATCTGTGTAAACACTTACAATGACAAAAACAGGACAAAACAGAAGCGAGCAGTACAGGAACTAATGACATGTTGTAACATTGTATACTGAGGGTGCTGTAGGGCTGTGTGTTTGTGTTTGTGTATGTGTGTGTGTGAGAGAACCCCTCCCCCTGCCCTCCCCTCCTTTAAATTCAACTCATCTCCCCCAGATTTTGTCATTCTTGTATTGCTTTAATATTTATGACTTTGACGTGGAAGTCAAAACCACACTGAATAAAAACACGTCATAAACCTTCATGATGAAGCCGGAAGTGAAAGCGATATTTCCAGTAGGATAAAGTTTACACAGATATTTATCAAAGTGTGTGTGACTGAAGCAGACACATTATTAATTCATTCTCCTTTTAAAATAGAAGTAAACTCTACTCTCAAATAAATTTATGGCCATTATTCAGACTGTGGTCGTTCTCTCCTGTTCAAAGGCCAAAGCTGTCTTAACAATAATAACCGGCTCCCAGTGATTAAGTAGCTGATTAGATACAAATTGTGAGACTGCAAACTTTGTCTTCAGTTTCAGTTTCTTCACCAGGTGAAGGCTTGTCTGTTGTCTGTGCAAAACATCATACACAGGGTGTATTGCATGGCGGTTTGGTCGGGCCCAATGTGAAGAGGCCATAGTTCTCAGGCGGGCAGCATGGGTTTGAGTCCAATGTGTTGACATTGCAGATTTTTCTCATATTGTGCTGGACGTGATCAAAATAGGCAAAAGAAATGTTTGCCAAATTGGAATATGTGGTTCAAAATGTATTTTGAGATATTTGGTGAATACTCTGCTGCTATCCATAGATTTAAAAAAAAAGCATGATTTATGAAATGTAATGTTGAAGATATACATTTTATAAAAGGGGAATATCTACATTCTTGCGGAGATAAGCATACCAACACTAATCCAATTTCTGGAAAATTTACAAAGCCACAGCTGGTTAGCACAGCCGAGAACAAAACATGCAGCCTGAAACTTGAGAAAATAACTTTTTTTTGTTCTTCTGTTAAGCAGTTTCTTTTTAATAATTAATACAGATATTCTAATATTGTTCTCTTTAGTTGGGGAAAGTCAGAGTTGCTTTTTTCTCCTGTTTGCTCACCAGATGTTACCTGAAGTTTACTATTTTTGACAAAGACACACAGTAAGAGTGATGTTTATCTTCTCACCTAATCAAGGGAACAAGAAAACAAACCACATGTATTACATAATGTGGAACTATTTATTTTAATTCTTGGAAAATGTACATTTAGGAGGTATAAAAATTCATCTCTGTGTCATTTTATGCTTCTCAAATCCGAGTGTTGGATGTGTAAATTCCTTGAGTGGCAGACCTATAAAAGTGAGTTACACCAAGTTATCCAAGCGTCACAGTTTTGGTGTATGTTGTAACCTTTTGTAATCTGAGGCTTTGGTTTAGAGACACTGAACCATCTCCTCTAAAGCTGTAAACCCAACAAATCATCGTCCTCAAACATGTCATGTCATAGCATGCTCAATAAAGACGTAATAAACTGCTCTGAAAAGATAATTACAGAGTGAAATGTCAAACCACTTAAGACACCAAAGCAGAACATTTAATCAATTGGGTTTATGATAGAAATGTCAAGTGAAGAAGTACAAGATGGTTTCGTGACTAGCCTGAAAGAAAAAGACACCATTAATTTATCAATCACCTGTAGGTAATTGAGTCTACCAACAATGGTAATGGTTGGGGAAATCTCCAGTCCTTCTTTCCAATGAATGTGAAGGTGGTACTTAATAGTGTGATTACAAGACACATCTTCAGATACAGTGAAAGTTAGAATATGACATGCTGGGCCCATTGTGAAAACTAAATTTCATAACCAACTCAAAAGTGCACAATATAAATCAGGCGAAAATGTATGAATTCAGGGAATATAAAAAATGCATTTATTAAAAAAAGGAAGCATCGCATTTTACAAAAACACTGTTGTTACAACTGAATAAATTCTGCTCAAAAAATGACCAAAGTTTACCGGATGTCCCTCTCAACCTCCATACCCTATTGTCAAAACTTTAAATTCTGGCCAAGGCATTTCACAAATTACATTTAATTAAATCACTATAAGCCTCACGATTTGAGTACTGTAGTTGACGCTTTTAGATGTGGGGTCAACAATGGCAGCTTTATCCCGAGGCCATAAATTGGCCCAAAGGCTTGGTCAGTTCCTCCAGTCTAAATGTGTAGATTTATTGAGGGTGTTAGATTTATGCTCTGCTGAATAAATCATCAACAATAGATCATCTCTGTTTATTTACCAGCAGGCTGGGCGACATACAGATGACTGCTGTATCTGCTGCAACAGTTCCCATCGTTTAATGTTGTCTTACATTCAAAATGTTAAGTAAAGTTAAGTAAACTCTCTGATGTACATCTTACTCTCTGATGTACGTCGCTTTGGATAAAAGCGTCTGCTAAGTGAATTATAGAATTGTAGAAGTAAATGGAATAACATACACAGAGGACAAGTGAAGGGATGTATGCATGTATTGATGGATATCCTTTTTCATGTATGGATGGACGGATGGATGAATTAATAGATGGATTTATAAATGGATTAATGTATGGACAGAGGGACAGATAAATGGATGAGTTGCTGGATGGATGATAATTTTATTGATTAATGGATGAGCTGTTGGTTTGATGTATGCATGCATGGATGGATGGTTGGATTAATTGATGAGCTGTTGGCTGGCTAATGGATTGATGCATTAATTGATGAGCTGTTGGTTAGATGGATGGAATATTTGATGATCTGTTGGTTGGTTGGTTGGTTGGAAGGTGGTGCAAATCGAAAAAAATTATTTTCAAAGAAATTGTGACCACATTTGAGTAATTTTATATTAAAGACGTGTAATATTCAAGATAATTAAAGTCAATATAGGTCTGTATACCGTCTTCACATTGTCATAAAAGATGGTTTGAATTCATTGTTTGACTGATCTTCTTCTGTAGTTTCAATAGAGTTTGACACTATGCCAGAAAAAAAGGTCAGGGAAGCCAATAATAATCCAGTCCCCATTTGCCAGGTGCCACCAATAAATCAAATAATGTGTGTCAACCTGAACAGGCTGACAAGCCAGGTACATGTGCGCATAAATTGATATCTGTTTATTAGTGCTAATACAGATATATAAACTAATATCTCACCTCAGCCTTAGCACAGTCTTCCTGGTTGTGTCTGTTAATAAATGAACTGCAGGTAGAGTGACCTGGTGCCAAACAGGCCAAATGTGGGAAAAAGAGTATGTTTGTGAGGAACAATGTTGCAACCCTAAAAAACACTTCTCTTGAAACATTAACTAAAACATACTTAAAAAAATGCTTTACACGGGTTGATTTGGTTGCACACACTTTGTAGATTATGCATTTCTCCAAAGAGATGTAACTATAGTCGCTTCTTGGGTACATCCTCAGATCCACAGGATTTTTTCATTTACTTTTTTGAAGAATTAGAAGAATCCAGCTCAAGTGAAACTGCACGTGCATTATGGTGTGTATACTACTGTTTTTTTTGTTTGTTAATTTACTAATTTATGCCAGGATGACCTACTTAAGCAGCCATGCGCTAATCTATCATGTTATGTACTGTTTGTTTATGATTTTGGTCTTTTTGTCCTATCTTTTTTAGTGTAATGTTTCTCTGGTATTTCTGGTGTGTTTATTTTGACTTTTAGTTTATTCTGTGTTGTGGCTCTGTTCTGAATTTCTTCACAGCTGTGGATCATTTGGCTTCATCAACAGAAGCTCATATTCTCCTCCTCGTCTCCCAGCAAGCTGCCCAATTGTCCTTACTGCTCGAGTGGTTATATCCGCTCCCTTTCATGTCACATAAAGATTCCTTTAGGGATGTTTTTTGCGTCAGAGTTCTAACTACGCATGTTTTTTTGTACTTTTCCAGTGTCTCCCTCTACAAAACCCCAGCGCTTTTAAACGAAGCCAGCTTCACGTCAACAATTACTCAAGCTTCAAGTCTTAGTTCAGATCATTCTCCTGAGAAACTCCTCACCTCAACCTTTGAGGATTCATCCATTTCCTCCACCCTTGTAGGAATCCCTCAGCAGAGCCACATCAACACAGAGACTGCATTTGTCCCCTGTTTATTCAAGAGCTTTTAATGCATTTTACCCATTTCCATCTGTCTGCATTTCGATTTGGGTCCAGTAAAACTGTTACATAATGTGCAATAATATAACCATGGCTGGGCTTAGCATCCTGAGTGAGATCTTTCATTGCCCCCCCCCCCCTCCCCCCATCTGCTTCATAACTACACAGTAATTTCTAACATAATTTAACACTCTCATGTGTTTTCAGCTGTTCATGCTTTGCAGTATGACCACTGATCAGGAATCGTTTCACTTAAAGGATTTTTATTTTGACAGATTCATTGCCCCTAATTATCAGCCAGTCCAAAAGTCAATCTGTTGGCTTCACAGCTGATTCGTCTGAAAGACCCAAACAAGTTGTAAATCATGAGAAAAAAAAATTGTAGCTATAACAGCAGGATAATAGATTTTTGCCATAACTGTTGTTTGTAGTATGTTCAAGTCAAGACGGTAAATAATTTAACTTTCAGAAAAACAACTTGTTTAAAACAACATTTTGAGGTGTGTGTCTACAGAAGCAATCATCACATTTTTAACCTCAATTTACCTTCCAAGCAGATTGGTTTATGAGATTTTTTTTTTACCAGTACAAGTGTACAGTACATGTGAAAACTAATCTGTGTTAGATCAAGGAGAGTGGCCACAGCAGTGAATAAACTGGTTGATAACACAGCCAAGACACAGTGTAAGGGCATTTCCTAGTTTGCCTCTAGCATTCAAGAATATTTCAACCTGATCAATATAGGCACGAAGCAAATATTATCAATCAGTAGAGACCCGCAGTCAATATCCGCAGTGGAAACTCTTGGCGGCCCGACATGCCTTGTATTAAAATGATGTTTACGTTTTCCTCACGTCTCTCTATTGATTATTTTTTGGAAACTAGAAGGGAGGAAGAAGGAGAAAAACAGTGTGGTTCAGGTTTCACCTGTCAATAAACCTTGGTCTCCAAGTCCAACAAGTAAACAGATATTAACATATGCGCAATATCATCTTCTTTACTGCATGTACAACACGGACGTGGAAGCACGCTTGAACAGAGCCCATGAAACAATATAAAATAATGAAAAAGCTGATTGCAAATATGTACCAACAGTTTACGAATCCATGTCTACAGTTTATTAAACTGTGCCCATCCATGCAAAACTGGAATCAGTTTACAAATCGATGTAACACAGTTTAAGAATCCACAGATTGCAAATCCGTGTGCATGGTTTTGCAAACTCTGGATATGGATTTTCAAGTGTCTGTTTACCCGAGGCTTCATAAACTTCAGACCTAAACAGACAAGAATACATTTAAAGTTATGTGATACCAAAGGTTTCATTCGTTTTAAAATGAAACATCTCATTTCATTTCATTGTAATGTGATTATATAATGACATACTTCCTTCATGCTGACTAATGACAGGCAATAGCTTTTTTTTTCCCAGTGATACACACAACTCACAACTGAAGAAATTGTCAGTATCCTTTGGTGTAAATTCCTTCCTTCATTCATGCATTCATTTCACAAATAATATAAGCAGCAGTCTTTATGTTGTTTTGTTTTTTTTGTTTAAAGACAGTCAGTTGCATTTTTTCCTCGATAAGCTGGAAATAGAGGAAAGTTAAGATAAGATACTTTTTGTCATTGGATGCTATTCTAACAAACTTGTGGTTTCAATGTTTTCTGTGTGAGTAAGCAGTTGGAATCATTCCTACTGCCATTAAACATCTAGGTTAAGTGTATTGTATGGATTTTATAGTGTATGTGGTAATTATGTCGTCTCATAAAAAGCTTTCGAAGCGATATTACTAAAGCATGATCAACCTTTGTGTCTCGTGTTGCCCTAGTAACTGAGAACACAAAAAAAACAGCTGCATAGTCAAAAGTTAACTTGAACATATTGGCCTTTAAAAAAGAAATGACACCATAGCAGTTTAAGCCTTTGATGTCAAGGCCGAGGTATTATGCGAGCCGACTGTTTTACTGCTCCGCATAAAGCATCTTTGTATTCTCATATGACGTAATCAAAAGCAATATTTTATGGATGGAACAAAGCATGCTTTATGCCATGTAGATCTTGTGATGGCCCTGTGCATTGCACAGTTGACTGATGTTTGATTCCTGTCTCTAAGGGCTGCCGACGCTGAGGCAGGTAATCAGGAGAATGAGACACATATTTTAAGCTGTGCCTAGTGCTAAAAATCAGAGCAGCAGTCAGTCTCTGTGAGATGTTTAGAGAGACCTCATCTGACAACACACCTTTGCGTTTGGTTTCTTTGGCTCAAAATATAAATACTGCATACTAACCAGACTGTTAGTATGCCGTAAGCAACAAACTAAAATACAGGTAAAGCAACGTACTTCTGTTTCGAGCTCCGTTCGATGAGCTAGCTTCAAGCTAGCGTGACCGTCGGTCCGTAGATATTATTGAAGAACAAAATGCAAACGTTCATTTCTAATACAAAACGTAATCATTTTAATACTAATTCCAACATGTTAAAGGCATTTCAGTTTGGAACTTTTATTTTCAATCGCTAGTTGGCTGGCTGTCGAGCTCCGCGATAGGACAGGCAGAGAGCCACAGTGCATTGTGGGGCCAATATGCTCCGTTTCATACTTAAAAATTCTGGCCGGTCTAGTATACAGCCGGGTATTTCTTGTATACACAAAATTGCATACTATGATTTCAGATCGTACTTCAAACTCAAAGTGACGCCACATTGAGTATAAATCCAAGTATGTGGTTTTGGAGACAGCCATTGTGTTTGGTTTTACACACAACACCTATACAGCACATTTCACCACACCCACACTGTTCACAACTAACTTTACAGATATTTCAAATCTACAGGTTTTTGATCATTTCCCTTGTAAATAAATAACTTAAAATATAAGTATAGCCCTGTGTCTCCCATCTTTATGGCAGAGCTGTGGTGTGACAATCTGTGCAGACACCTCGTTTATTTTCAAACTCACAGTCCTGACTGTTTTTTTTTTCTGTAAATCATCACCTCAAAGCAAAGAGCAGCGCCTTTGATTTATGCCCGTGCAGTGACATTTCATGCCATTTTCAAGGCCGGCAGGGGAAACAGTTTTGTGGTGAAAGGCCAAATATGTTTGTATGATAAAGCTTAGAGGAACTGCTGCTTGAGCTCATGTGAAAGATACATAATGGGAGATGGATGACCCTGCTCTGTCTACACTGCATCACCTTTAATGACTTCTTTATTTTTATTTACAATAACTTTAAACTTGATGTCTTCATTGTCACACATTGTCCTGCCTGTAAATCTAACACAGGTCAAGTAGAAGGACATTTATCACTTGTTGAAAAGGACGCAAGTGTTAAAAGTTAAAAAAAGAGGCTTGATTGTTGGTACACTTGTTTTTTATGTCTCCAGTTTTCAAAAAATATTAGCCCTTCATCATGAAATGGCAAAAAACTCAATTGCCCCAGGACTGGCTCCTTAATAGCCGTTTTCACATATGCACTCCGGATAATATCTAGATAATTGCGGGAGGACTGCTCCGGAGATTCTCCCGACTTAGCCGTTCACATATGCTCCTCACAGCGGGGGACTTTCCCCTGTCGGGGGGGGGGGGGGGGGGGGGGGGGGGGGGACTATGTGGTTTTGGTAAGACGTGAGGTAAGACATGACGTAAATAAACAATGTAGAAGTAGCAGCCGAAGCAACAGAGTCCGCTATAATGAGAATATTTGCCTTTATATCAATGCTATGTGTAATCCAATGGAATGACAACATCCACAAAACAGTGGAGAACATACTGACGAACAGAAAACATAATGCAGCCATTTAATTACGTGCACAGAGATCATAGCGGTCGCGTGCAGACACTTTAGGCAGTCACTGTATATAAATGTCACTCGGGTCCCATTGGCTCGAATTGAAAATATCCGGAGTATATTCGGCCGCGTTCAGACATCAGCTCACTCGGATTTTCTGCGGATAAAATACTAGGGGTCTGGCCGGAGAAACTCTGAGTAAAGTCCACACGAAAAATGCGGCTGTTTGCGTTCACACACAGCCTAAAGTCACTCCGGGTAGCCAAATCTCTGGAGTTTTTCAGGAGATTTCCGTATGTGTGAAAAAGGTTAATGTAAAAAACTCTTTGTGCCAGCTGTCTTTTGCTGAACAAATAACATTTAATTTGTACCAGTTACATTCCAGATGCAATACATGTGAAAATTAAATTTCTCATAGTCAGTAGATCTGTGTGTTTTAAAAAGAACCAAAAATGTGTCAACAACATTAGCATCAATGGCAGGACAAACTGCATACACTGCATTGGCTAATGTTTTGGATAACAAAACATTGGAGCCACATGATGTCATTAATATCTAATTTAAAAAACTAGGGCATTCATCTGCAGCTATGAAAACCACATCTCATATGGAAACAGACTTTTAAACTTGGCTGCAGGGCCTTTTTTTGATTGAACTCGACCTCAGAGGCATAATTGAGGTTGGTCACTGGTGTTGTGCGATAAGACCTGGATCAGGGTTTATAACTTGTAGTTGCTTGAAGGTGTTGAAGTCTGCGCTCTGTGCAGATCTAAGAACGCTGATTCTTTGGGGTCATTTAAGCAGGAAGTTTATGTGTCAACTGTTAGCACAACCACGCTAATATCTTAATAAAGGTAATCACTAAAAACAGAAGTCTGGATGCAGAATATGTGATTCTGCTTTTCTGGTTTGTCTGCTTGTGCTCTGTGTTGTTCTGAATGATCAATCATTTGGTGTTCTGTGAGGAAGCCATTCATGTGAGAGCAAACAAGGTAAAACAGAGCGGCAGAAAAGCAATCCTATAACTCAGGCTGAACTGCTTTTGATTTAAAAAAAAAAAAAGAAAAGGTTATTAGTCGATATTACTGTAGGCTGTAAAGACAGTATTGACCATAATATCAACTTTAAGTTGTTTGGACAACAGCTGCACCATGACACCCAGTAATACAACCATCATAATAAAAGTCATGTGGAGTGACACTTGTGTTTTTCAAAGAATGCAACTCCTTTTCTCACTTTTCATAACCTCCATAACTTCTGTAGCAAATACCTATGTTCAGAGACTAGTGCATGCTGTTTGATGCTGTCTGAGTGTATTGAGATTTGTCCGAGCAGGAAACAGCTGCTGCCTTTCAAAGGCTGAAACCAAAATAATACATTTGTCCGCCTGAAAAACAACCCAATTATCTGTAAAAGGCTCAATAGAGCTACAGAAAACTGTAGGGGAATAAATGCACCATCTGCTGCTGTATTCAGCAATTAATTTATTTTTTGGAGCAAGAATTTTCAAATGTTTATGTTTGTTACTCAAACAGTTTCTTAGTGTAATTCACTTTCTTGCCAACAACTTTATCCTAAATAAGTCACAGCAGACACACATAACTTTGCCCTGACCGTAGAGGTGAGTACAGTCAGTATTACAACCTTAACGTACTGTGCCCTCTGTTGGCGACTTCCCTTTGAAATACACCTGCTCGTTCAGCATGTCCAGCATGTCTGTTTGAACTTCCCCTTCGAGATCACGGAGGCTCAGACTTCTTTTATATCGAGTTATTGGAGCGCAATGGTGAACAGTCCAGGAGGAAAACTCTACAGTTTCAATTTTCATTACCTGACCATGAAAAATATCGATCCTTTTGTTGTATTGTTGAAATTAAATTCTGTCTTGCACAAAGAACAAAGGCTGTTTCTTTCTTTTATGTTGTTTTTTTTTCACCTTGAAAATCACTTCCAGCTGAAAAACAGCTTCAATGTCTCAGTGCTTCATCAAAGACTATAAATGCCTTCCTCTGCCTTCTGCCATGTCATGTCATGTCATGTCTAGTGAGTATTCAGGTTGGGATTTTTTAAGGTTAAAGTAAAAAGTGGTTCAAGCTCGAATTGTTTTGCATTTGAATTTGCTTATCCTCCCATTCTCTTTTCCAGTAAGTTTTACTTGAGCTTGTATAGCTGCTTTTCTAGTCTTCTGACTACTCACAGATCACACCTACCCATGAAAAGTGACCATCAGAAGTAACTAATCCATTCACACACACATTCATACGCTGTTGACGAAGCAGCAGGAGCAACTTTGGGTTAAGCGTCTTGCCCATGGACACATCGGACATGTTGCTGCAGGAGCTGGGGATCAAACCCCCAACCTTCCAGTTGAGAGACAACCAACTCTACCAACTGAGCCACAGCCGCCTCACTCCAAGTTCAGCAGGAGACAAAACATGTTGTAGCCCCTGTTCTGTATTAGAAGAACATAACTACCAGCATTCAATGCAAGTGGAATATGTTTTGTTTTCACTCATTTAAGCCAGATTTCGAGAGGATTCAGTGCCTGAGGTGATGGACGTGCTCGTTAGCTGAAGAGTCTTCAACTGGTTTTTGGCATCATAAATGAAAAACACTTCTTGTCAAATTAAAATGTTGACAGCTGTGGTTGTTTATGCAGATTTATTCTTCATATCACCTAGAGAGTTTGTGTGCGATGTTTATCAGGTGTGAGCGCTTATCATCACTGACTGCTCCAAAGCTCTCCTGCATAGTCTTGACCTCCCATCGCTTTTTTCACTGTGAAGTGTTCTTCTGCTGAAAAAACAAAAAATGGCACCAGGTTTTTTTGTATGGTAATTCTCGGTGGTTTATGGTAACACAATCATCTCAAAAGTTGAAGGCAGAATGTTACAAATATAAATCAGTACTTGTAAAATTCACTCCTTATTGTTACAAACCTGCCGCTGACAATCATTGAATACTGCATTTTCTTCTTTGCTTTGTTGAGCTTTCACTTATCACATTGAATGACTCACAGCATCAATTTCTGCCACAGCAGGCAGCTTGTTGCTTCAAAAAAAGAAAAGCTGTAAAATCAAGCACCACACAGTCTGCTTAGCAACCAAACGCAGGTAGATACAGTTATCATCGCTGTGGGGTAGCTGGTGTAGATATTGGAGCATTTAGCAGCCAAAGAGTTGGATATTTCCCACGAGAGCTGTTGAAGAACAAACAAAAAGAGCTGTGATCATAGTGAATATTGGGCTTGTATTTGACACAACTCCGAGCTCCTGGATATGCTAACAAGCAGCAGTTTGCTTGTTAGCAATAAGTTTGCAATATGTACGTCTTGTAACCTGCTACTGGATGCTTTGAATTTCCCTCGGGATCAATAAAGTATCTATCTATCTATCTATCTGTTGCCATCTTATTAAGGAGCACATATGAAAGATTTTGCCCCTGGATAATATCAAACTCTGCATAATGACTGTTTTTTATTGAGTTCTGAAGATCTGCTTTTAGTTTACATGCTGAGAGTGCCTGATCGCTTTATAAAGCATCCTTAAAGTGAGTACATTGTGGGCTGCTGGATGGCCTGGCGGTTATGTGACCGGGCCCATGTGTGTCGACTGTGGTCCTTGTTTTGGCGACCGTGGGTCAAGTCCAACATCGGCCCTTTTCTGCATGTCATCCCCCGCTCTAAGAAAAGGCAAAAAGGCCCCAAAAATATACATTTCTATATTTTGAAAAAATATTTTGCTACAACTGGGAGACCTTACTGTAAATGCACGATTAAAATATCATAAAAAGATAAAAACCTATCTTTTCAGCTAAAGCGTATCTACATCGAAAAAATGCCATTTGAACGTCACTGTTTTAATACATCAACTCGGACAGGGCTGGGGGGAGGGGAGATACTCAGATTGTTGATGAAAGCTGGCATCACATAGATCACCAAACACTGAATCAGCCAATACATAAAAAATAATTTATGCAAGCGCTATGCATATTTCTAACACAACATGTCTAACTTAAATACTTTTTACTCAAATGTTGAGATTTGGACCCAAATTCATCAACAACATTACATTAAAAAACCCATATACATACATACATACATACATACATACATACATACATACATACATACATACATACTAAATAAAAAGGTCTGGGGGTTAAGTTAGTCTTTAACAAGACTTGAGGTTAGTAATCGTGCCAATAAAGTCATTATTAAAAAGTGTACTGAGCCAATAAATCTCTGGTCATTCTCCCACCTTCTTCCACACAATCAGACTTCTTTTTCTTAACTGGTGAAGTTGCCCCCTACTGGTCATTATAAAGAATGCATCTTCAAGGCACATCTGCCTTGGCTTCTCATGTCAACTAAGAGCCTAGCTACAACCTTTTCCATTGGTACACTTTTGGTCTTAAATGTGGGACAAATTAAATTATTGAACAATAATGGCAAAAACATCAACCACAAAGGTGATTATGTTTCTGCTGCTCAGCCAACAGATCAGTTATTGCTGCTCTAAGGTCCATTGTAATATCAGGTGATGCCTTGGTTCAGTTATGTATTCTTATATTCTTAATCAAAGGTATAACTTTCTGGACAGTTGCTGTCTTTGATGGGTTTTTGATGTGGCCTGATGAGAAAACACTCCTATCATGCCCCCTCCTTCTGAAGTCTAACTGCAGTTTTTTGGACACAATAAAGGGTCAGTCTCTTTATTTTCTAGGTCCCTGCACATTACGTATGTCCAGCCATAACTGAAGCCCTTTCACTTGCATTTTTAAAACACATAAAGAATTGATCTGTAGACTCTAGGTGGCATAAAGTTTATTGGGGGTATGGTGGTGAGTGCTTCCTGAATTATAAGCAGAATGAATTTGTGGTGGGCAGAAGCTCAAGCAAAGAGCTTTTATACGTTAAATATTGGAGGAGCATATTTTCATATATCTACTAAAATGTACTTTTCCCCAATATGTGAGTAAAAAAAAGGTGCAAACATCAGCAAAGATAGTCTGAAGACAAAAGAGCACCACCCCACACTGCCTCTAATAAACTGATGACATGAAGATAAATCACAGGTTGGAGCCTTAAAATAATAAATGGCAAAACAATTATTTTAAATCCAAAAGAGATGCATGACACCCCAAGTTCTCTTCTCCATGGACATTTCTCACTGCGATCTTTTGTCATCAAAAAGATCCACTTGACTTTGCTTGCACCTTTTGCTAGCGTGGCCTTCTTGTGCATTTCTGAAGCAGCATGCTGTGTTAGCTCAAACTCCCCTCTGTGGCTTGTTCAAAACTCCTCACGGCATAAAGGGCAAAACACTTTTGTTGATTTACCACTGACGGCTTTACCCAAGTCTCCTTTGCTTCCTATTATCCACACTTGTGCACTGCAAGCTAGCGTTGTCGTACTCGAAATTGCCTTGGTCTCGAGATCAATCTTCTGAAGGTCTCTGTCTCATTTCCGAATCGAGAGCATTTTTTCTCGGCCTTGGACTGGGCGGACTCCGGATTTTAAATCAAGACCACCACTGATATGCTATTCCTCCACAGCATGTGTGATAAGAAGGAAAATGCCTCTGTCTAAAATAACAATTCACATGAATTAATTCATTACTTGATATTTATCCCCTGGTTACGACGGTCCTGATGTTACGGTCTAAGTGAATGACACGCCCCCTGCACACAAGATGATAATTTTTCAGTGATATTTATGGTCTTGGTCTTGGTCTTGGTCTTGGTCTTGGTCTTGGTCTTGGTCTTGGTCTTGGCTCGGTCTCGATCGCTAAATATCTTGGTCTTGTCTCAGTCTGGCAGCACTCTGGTCTCAGGTATGTCTTGGTCTCGTTTAGTGTGGTATTGACTTCAACACTACTGAAAGGCAACCAAACATCACCCATGAACTGAAGTTATTTCAACACTTTTGAAGCCATTTTCTGATGCACATGAGGGGGGCTGTGATTGGATGACTGGTGTCACTTGCTGGATGTGATCAGTGCATTTTGGGCAACTGGCTGGCTGGATCGATGATGTGATCTTGGCTGAGTAAAGTGTCAGGTACTGATTACAGAGACGTACTGTAATGTCAATACATGGGACAAGGGGCGTCATGCTCGGGGACTAAACCAAGTTAGTCTGAAATATGGGCGACATGACAAATACAGGATGGTAGACAACCATCATTATACCAGAAGTTTCCACTTATTGTATCACACTATTCTTCCAGCTTTTGAGTCCTTTTTCCTGCACCTGAAGTTTTGACATTCAGAGCCACATTCGTATACAACAAAACAAAAACTCCTAGCTGTTTGTTCCAGTGACTGGAAAATCAGCAGGTGGTGTTTGGAATTTAAAAAGGACACAGCATCAGAAAACAGATGTTTGTTTTTTTTTTTATAACAAAGGTGTTTCAAATTCACCACACATGTGAGGAGAGCCACAGCAGCCTGAATATCAATGAGAATAACAACTAACTACGTCACACTTGGAAAAAGTGACTCTTTGAAGACACAATGGATTTGAAGGAAGTGGGTCATTCACTTTTTGCTGGATAACAATAAGATATATTGTGTGACAAAATGTGTGACAAAAGATCAAAGAGGGCATCTGTTGACAGCTCAATCAGAAGTTATATGTCAGCCAGACAGTATGATTAGAGGCTAACAAACTTCTCACTTATTGTTTTATCAGGATTTTACTTTATATATACACATCTAATTTTGAAAACCTCAGAGCAGACAGAGCCTCACATCCCCCTTGAAATCTCATACCATCCAATAGGGGGGCCCAGACCCTGGCTTGGGAACCAATGAGCTAAATTATATGAACATAGGTACATTTTTGTCAGTGTAAAATAATCTGAAAATACAATCCATGTTGTTTTTTTAACCTTATAATGAACTCTTTATATCTTCAAACCTGCCCAGGTATCTTCTGTGGAGTCCTCCATGTTTCTACAGAAGCCCACAATGGACAAACCAAATACTGAGGCATTTCTAGGGTTTTCAGTTGGTTGCAATCTGCTTCCTTACCACTAGAGTTCACTAAATCTAACACACTGCTCACCAAACATAAGGACATGAAACTCACACTCTCCCCTGAGGTATCCCTTGAATATTGTGAATGAAGGTTTGTCCTTCACTTGATATTATTTGTTTTCTAATTAAAGACTCTTGTAAATAATTATTTAGTCAATGTATCTCTGTCTGGACGTCATTCAAAAATATGTCAACTGGCTGGTGCTTAAAAAAAAAGGATAAATTCACTGTTTTTTAACGTCTGTCTGATGTGAGTGATGTCAGACAAAAATATGTACTTTGCTCTTTTCTGTGTGTCCTTGATAAGCTGTGGTGGAGAGACAGAAACTCAATGGAGGGATTAACCCCCCGGGGAATGAGAGAAATTTGAAGAAAAGCAAAGGACACTTGTGACAAATGCCCCCAAGGCAAGTGTGTGGGTGCTGCATGTGGAAAGTAGAGATTATGTTCTTATGTTAGGGTTTTTGATGCTCGGTGTTTGTCCTTAAAACAACCCCAATGCCTTGTTTACCAAAACAGAGGACAGCACTTTCATCATTACTTAACAGCATCAATTGAGTGTTATTTTACAGCATTTTTTTTTATATAATTTAACCTACAATAAATATGTAAAGTAAATCAATTCTCCAGCATTTAAGTAAACATTCATGTCCCATTCTAAAGTCAGATTGGGCGTTTTGGGCATTATGTCATATATCTCCATAAAGAGTTTTATATGTTATATTAACTCAGGAAGACTATATTTTGTATGCTCGTTTTATTGTTTATTCTCATTCTGTGTCAAATCACTAATTTTCTCATAATCATCACATGGTCTCATCTATCCAATAGCCCTGCCCCACTCCCTCATCGTTAGCCTATCACATTGCTGCTGTCTTGTTTAAAAATGTCTCTCTTCCACTAGTTCAGTCATGCCATCGTTACGAGCGACCCCCCCCCCCCCACCTCCCCATTGCCACCAAGCCTTTGCAAGTTCATCACATTCTTCATCCCATCAGCCTCAGATCACAGCATCAGCCATCGTCCGGTCAAACCCCAGTCTTCACATTTTAATCAACTTCTTCATCGCATCAACCCAGACGACATCATCCGCTAACACCTCCACCAACAGGGTCTGGACTCTAGTGTGGGATAGATCTTGTTGCCGCTCAGGGCGGACATCTTCAATCACCCTGTCTCCCTGTAGAGTTCAAGCGCAAAAGATTCTCTGACAATCATTCAATATCACATAAGTAAAATTAACATTTTATCTCATCATTTACTTGTCTCTCCTGATGGAAATGCACTGAGATGCATATTTTGATTTTTGGAGTCATTGTGTTGCTAAATAAAAATAAAAAATATTCATAATTAAAAAAATAAAGTTACTTAATGTATTGTAGTGTGTCTTTTGAACCACATTTTAAATAGCAATTTATGTTAATTTATTTTTTTTACATCATAATGCTATCTTTTCTTAGGCTGTTGAATTACCTTTAACATCTGAGATCTGAATATTTCAAGATTATATTATATTGATTATTAAAAAGTACATATATTTTTTATTTATGAAATGTTAGAATAAACTCTTTGCCCGCTACAAAGGGGATACAAGTAGACTGATGTAGTAAACGCATGCTGTCTGAGCCTCATATTAACTTTGGATAAATGATGACAGGTTGAGCCATCTTTGCACAGAAACTTTCCTCATCACTTCCACAGGAAGAGCACTCATAAGGGACTTCCTGACGACTCTCATGACGGGAAGGAATGATTACAGTGCCAGGTAACATTATCAATGTTCACACAGGGACCTCAATACTTCATCACATCAATATTTCAACTATACCTGCAGACCTCAGAGGTGTACTTTTGGTCCAAGCTCACCAGTGATGGACTCAATCAGAAAAACATTCCATGACTTTTTCAGTCATTTTGTTCATAACCACTTCACATCGTCTTACATCAGATCATTTTTTTCTCTTTCCTTTTAAGGCCCATGAGGACACAAGTCAAACGCAGCCAATCCCAGCTGCATTGAATTTGATAGCTGTAACTTTATTATGAGTTCTTGTTTTCCAACAGTCCTAATTTAAAGTCAGACACTGCCAGGGAGACATATTAGTTCTATATCCATCATTCTGAAGGAGGCAGACACTGCAAGGTAACTTTCTCTAGGTAATGATTGTTTGGTCTCACTCCTTAAGAAGACATTTATTAACCACAATGAAAAGTCATCAGTGAGTAATCATGTTGCTATAATGTAGGTTATCGCTGTTGATTGGCTCTTGGGTACCAACAATAGCAGCACCAGGAAATTGTGATTGTGTACACGCTATAGGGGGAGCGGCTGGATTGTTTGTATGAATCACCAAACAATAGCAAATAATTGAACTACAGAAATAACACATTCACTTTTGTATTTGGTATGCAGTTGAATGCACGTTGCTAAATGTACAAGCACAGTTAATTCTGAACATAATTAGAATAAATTAATTCAAAATATAAACAACAACCATGATCAATAATAGCCACAACAAAAAGGCATCTTGGGATGTACTGTGTGCAAAAAAACTCCCAAAAGAATATATTTCAGCTGACTCACCTCACCTTATGATGGAAACACAACACGCTCCAGCTTGCTAGCTAGCAGCTGTCAGCTAGCTGTAGCTAACATTAGCCTGAGGCACACAGCACATGACAGTATTAGCTAACAGTTAACATCACTCACAGCATTAATACAGCTCGTTCAGAGACTCACCTTCATCGCCATCCTCCTGGTTATCCTCCTGTTTTTGGCATCATAACTATCCTGTGTTTGTTAGCATTAAGCATCCTCATCTCTCCATATTAAACAATGAACACCCCACCTCTTGTGATCCTGACCGATCAAACTTCTCAAAGTTTTTCTTCAACAATATTTTCGAATCCAAATTTGTAATCCTTCAAAAGTCAAGCCTTTCTAGAGATGGCTGTCATAACAAGAAACTTTTTCAATGTGACTAGAGTCGCTCAAACAATTGTCATATTTCCTTAACTTTTTCTTATTTTCATATCCTCAGGTGTCACCATTTTCAATCTAGCTCCTCTAACACCTGCTCTGACTCCATTTCAGTCGGCTCCTCCATCTCCTCCTCCTTCGATCAGATTCAGTGAAATGCACAAGCAGCAAAGGTGAACTCACTGGAACGTCCGTAGGTATATTAATAAATATGATCATATTGAGCTTTTATACGTTTAAAGACACATCAGTCATATTGGTGAAATGTTACAAGACCTGTGGCAGATACGTTGATACCTGTGACAAGCAGTCCATTCTCTATTTATTAAACAGAATCTTTTTCATTTCATTTCTTTTCATCATTCTCTTGTTTTTTTGGGATAATTCTTAAAAAAAAAAAAAAAAAAAAACTCCACATTACCGCATGGCTGCTGCCTTGAACAGAACACAAGACAAGCTTATAAAAATAACATTTCTGATATCATTTCAGAACAAACCATGATCCACCGCTCATCTCTTTCAAATTCATCCAAATAGAAAACCATCACTGTTATTAACCCGATCCCTTATCTTAGTGCTCATTTAAACACATTTGAATATGATTTAAAAAAACAAACATCAGAAACACCTCTGGGCATGTTTCAGAAAGACAGCTCAACACACTTTGAGTCTAACCCTGAACTCTGAGTTGATTTACCCTCAGGTGGGAAACTGAGTATAGGTTCACTCGGATTTCAGCATTCAGCACATTAACGGAGCCTCGATACTATGATTCATCGTGAAAAAAGGTGACAAAAAGTTCCTCGTACTCTACAGTAATCCTCATGCAGACATAATGTGTATGAATATGTTTTTAGAAAACATAAAAAAAAGTAACAATGCTACAGCAGCAAAGGAGAGGTGTGGAAGAAAATGTCTGCTTGAATCAGTGCATACGTATGAATGTAGTCTCTTCATTTAATGTTTAATCACACTTATAATATTACCGTTGGAATGGTATCGATTTATCGCAAAATATTTATTTTCATTTAGGTGAAATCTAGCGGGAGAAAAGCAGACTTAGAATCAGCTGAAAATAAACGTTTAAGAACATTTTTCACACTGGGAAAGATTAGGCGTAAAATAGCAAAGGCTTTTAGCAATTTTATCAATAAAGCACTTTTAATTACAGGTTAGCGCAATGTGGTTTACAGGGGATACTCCCTCTGGTTCTTAAACTGCAGCTTAAGAAAAAAAAAAAAATCATCACAAACATATTATTTAACATAAAATGACTAAAACTTAACAGTTGTGACTACATATTTGTGGGTGTCACATTTAGGTATTTAGCCTGTTAAATGTTTATTCCATAACCATTTCAGAAGACAAACTTTTCATTGCATGCAGGCAGGGTTTAGGGAAGTAGGCTAATCAATTTTAATGAATGCAGCTAAAAGAACAAAACCATTGTTTTAAAAGCAATTCATTAACATTGTAGTAAAGTATAAAAGGCCATACCAGTGTCTGTGTGGACAGGATTATTTGGCTGTTATAAGCCAGCGTGAAAAAAATCCAAAATAAATGGGGCTTCAGGCAGCTGTGTGGAAGTGCAGATGATTTTCTGCTGAAACTGTTCCAAACATTGTCTGATATTTAGGACAGCCTGTGTTTCGCTGCACCATTGCCTTTTCCCAGCTGCATTGTCTTTCATTAATGTCTCATGCACACCAGGTTATAGCAGAAGACACTATCTAATGGAGGGGAATCCAGGAGAGCACTTTGGGTCATTTATTCAAACCCAATAGGGAGGGCAAATTGAATAAGCTGCAACCAAGCTGCGATTTATAATGATTTTTTCCTGTCTCTTGTTGTTGAATGACACAGCTTGAGCGCGCACATGCCTCCCTCACGCGCACTCTCTCTCTCTCTCTCTCTCTCTCTCTCTCTCTCTCTCTCTATCTCTCTCTCTCTCCTCATCTTTACATCTCACCGGTTTAGTCTCAAGCAGAAGGGGGGACGTGGCTGCAGCTCAGTTATCCTCCTCTGTCCACCTCACCCTCCTCTGTGAACCCCACAGTCCATCCTTTCTTTCTCTGCAAGCAGCTAGAAGCACATGTAGCAACTTTTGCATTTCCAAATGTGTTTTATCGCTTTATTCATGCTTTTTCTGTCCTCGTTTCTCATCATGAGCACTCACAGGGAGCGGACTAAGCAGCAGGCTGCACACCACCAATGTCAAGGTGAGGTTATTTTTTTATATTCTTGACATTAAAGCAAAAGTTTAGCCATCTTCTGGAGTGTTTTGAAGTTTGAAATATTCTGCATATTATCTGTTGTATTTGGGCTACTTTCTTTTAATGATACTTAATCCAACTGAACTCATTAAAATAAAACACATTATTAAAATTGAACAATTTACAAAGACTACATTTATTTTTATGATATAGCCTATTAATCAAAATCCCACATAAGATAGGAAACCTTGAATGAAAGGGATATCATTTTGATTTCAGGTTACAGCTCATTCACGATAATAGTCACCTAGCCTTGAGTTGACAGTGTGAAGCCTGAGATTGGCACAATAATTAACCTTTTAGAAGAAGTCATTAGCATCTATTGTGTGTGTGTGTGTGTGTGTGTGTGTGTGTGTGTGTGTGTGTGTGTGTGTGTGTGTGTGTGTGTGTGTGTGTGTGTGTGTGAGTGTGTGTGTGTGTGTGTGTGTGTGTGAGAGTGATGTCAATTATTCTCTACAGGCACCGGTTGATGAGAATTATTTGAAGCGTATTAATGGGGCAGTAATGGCAATAATGCATCAACCCACAGGGAAATATCATGTTATTTCAGTGCATGACAGATACGTGTTTTTTTCCACCCTCTCTAAATTGTTTCTTCATCATCCATGACCAACAGAAAATGTATTTTGCCCCTAAGGGTCTGGGATTATCTCAGGCAGAACAGCATCACTTAGACACAATCAAGTGTCATTTATTGACTGCAGGGAGCAGTTAACAGGTCTTCTACCACTGTAACCTTTGCTGCTTTGCTAAAGTGCTCATGATGGATAGGCTGGGTCTTTGTAATATAGCAATAAGTAAGGTCTTTTACCTGCTTTTTGTAACATAACAAAGAGTAAGGTCTTTTTACCTGCTCTTTTGTAATGTTAACAGACAAAGAGTAAGGTATTTTACCTGCTTTCTGTAAAGTGTCTTGAGATAACACTTGTTATGAGTTGACGCTATACAAAATAAATTGAATTGAATTGAATTGAATTGAATGCAAATCCATTTTCAAAAGTGTAATGAAAATAATACACATAATAATATAAACTCAATACAACTCAATCTGCAGTTATAGATACCACCTCATTAATACACATATATGTTTGATTTAAGTAACAAGTCGTTCATTTCTGCACCAGCTGGTCCTCTTATAATCAGGTCTTATGAAGCAGCTCGAGTGGCCACAAGAAAAGGGAAACACAACATGAGTAACTATTAACTATAAGTGTCTTATCAGACAGAATTAACCTAAAAAGACAATTTAAGTGCCATATTTTATCTCTCAACAAGGGACGTGGAAATCAATTGTTTGTGTTGTGCATGAATGAAATAATAATAATAACTTATTTTATGTAGCACCTTTAAAAACACAGGCAAAGGCAAAAACAAGCGCAAACTAAACCAAACACAGAAGAACATAAACAACAGCAAGAATGTAGCAAATGCAAAATAATCAGAATAAAAAAAGAAAATCCAACAGAAAAGAACCCATATAGCCACATACATAGGCTATATAACCCGACCATCATAAGAACCATTATAAGAGGCAGTAGGCAGTTCGTAAATATCAATTCAGAAAATATCCAGGATTTGAAGTGCCTTTACAGACGAGCAGAGAGGGAAAGTGGTTACTGCAGCCATTATGTTTAATGCCCAAACTTGGGGCTGTAGTTACACAGTCCAACTCATCTTTGCATTTCTTACCAGAGGAAAGTGAGCATAAGCATACACCTCAGCTGGTGCTTCCTATAATGGTTGTGTTATCAGGAGTAACAAACTGGCCTAGTCCTTATTGAACCTGCCTCCATATGTCTCACATCCAAAAGAGTAAATGGCAGGTCCAGGCAAATCATAGCAAGGACCGAAGCGGCCAGCCCATTCTAAATCCGAGGCGTCAAATAAAGATGTCAAAGCTCTTGGCATCCAGACATATCAGGCACTCTTCGGCATCTCCATGAGACCATTTCAGATAAATAAAATGTAAACCTCTCCACTGAAACATAACTCTCATCAACAAAGTAGAGATACCTTGAGTATCCACTGGTGGTGTAGGATGCAATGGATGGTCAAAACATCTCAAGACCATCACCTAGGAAACCTCGAAAATGGAGAGAGTCGCCTAAATCCCAGTTTACACATATACACCATGAGCGCCGCACACACTGTATTTTTCTCCCACTGTAGTCAGTTCTGCCACGAGGCTTTGCTCCGTTTTAAATATGCTGTGAGTCTATTTTCGACAGATTACACTGCAGGCACGCGTCAAGCTGGACAGAATACAACATCCCAGACAGGAAGTCTGACAAGGAAACGCACAGGTCGTCCGGTCAATTGCAAAATAAAACACTATATATACGGACTCGAAATCTGTAGCACTGACAGACCACAGCAGTGACGGACTATTTAGGAATTGGGGGTTATTGTTGTCCACTAGCCCATGAACTCTCCATGATTTTTGGGCCGATCTTATCCAAACAAACGTGTCCACATGTGGGACAGGACAATGCTTCTACACATTTGTACGTCTTTAAGAGACATGACAGCTTTGTGACAAAGCATTGGTATTTGACAAACTGGGACAAGAAGCTTTTGAGTGCACAAAAAGTTTCCTCCCATCTTAAAGTCACAAGCTTAATCTCCCATTTCAAAAAGTTAGTCAGGTTAGGGGTGTGACTGGTGTCAAGAAGTTTCCACAAAAAGGTTCTGTTGTTATTTAAAGCAAAGAAAAGCAGTTACAACACATGCCATTCTGAACCTTTAGGTAAACTGGACCAATTTGTTTGTGTCCCAGCATCCAGCCAAGATAATTCACCTAATCAAATTAAATAAGCGAGATTTACAGTAATACAAACCCCTTTTACTGGGAACTATTATATCCAAGATAGACAGCACAACCATCAACACTACCTATGCAATACCCACACCTAACACCTACCACGTGGTGCCAACATTTAGCAAAACTCTGCTAAGAAAAAGTTTCATAAGAACATTTTTTTAAACCCCAAATATGTTTAAAATGTTAAAAACTCCCATGTACAAACTGTCAAAGCAACCTGGTAGAAGCCCTTTAACAAATGAAAATGACTCAAGAGCTTTGCTAAGCAGACCTGATGAATATAAACTACTACGGCAGCACATAGTAATCCTTCTCAGTGACACTCATTGCAGAAACGCATCGACCCATAACATTTATCAACTAGAAATCTTAATCATATTCAACTGGAGAATGATGACAATGGGATTTTCCAGCTTGTGATGATCCTAACAATCACAACCCTCTGTTTAAAGGGTGTGTTCCCTGACAAATGCTTTCCATGAATATTTCCCCTCTCATTAATTCACAGTTGTTGTCATTTAAGACGTTAACAGAACCACATTTTAAATGCAGAGTGAGAAAAAAAAAAGTCAATTAATCAACTCTTATGTCTCCAGGTAAATTATTCCCAGAGTAGATCTGTATCTGATGAAATGTTTCAATGATTTTGAAGAAAAAAATACTTTTTAAATAAGAAGCTTTGCTGATTTTCTGACATTTACTTCTTTTAAAGATCATATCCTGCGATGATGAATGATAGTTGGATTAAATCAGTGTAAAGAGAGAAGACATTTCTCCCGATTTCTGCCATTTTATTAAGTAAACTGCTAGTGCTAATGAAAGATCTTCAGGTGCATCCCTTGTGATGTATGTTTAAATATAACACTGGTTTAATTAAGAGAACCCCCCCATGTTTAAGGGGGTCAATATTCAAATGATTTTAAGACTTTAAAGGCTTAATATGCGATTTTTTGATCCAGCAGATGTCGCCCTTGAGCACCAGCATTAAAACCAAAACAACTGGCGGTGCATTGTTGTGTTAGCATGCTAATGCTAGCGATCTTTATTATGCTCGTATCTTCACACTGTATGTAAATTTACCCAAAATGATCATGATCTAAAAACGCTTACTTGACATTCAATTAAGCAGTGAGTACAGCATGTTATTCTTTTTTTCTCTCGTCCCTCAATTAAACAACTTTTATACGCAAGGGGATGAGCCGGCTGGCCGTCCTGGCGATGTAAACAAAGTGAAGCTACGGCTAGGAAAGCTTGGAAAATATCACAGACAGTGGGACTCAGGTGTTACACCCATTGTAGACAGTCATGACTCACAGAGTTATTTTCAGAGGATATACTTGATTTCTATTACATTTAAGTGGGAAAAATTGCATATTAGGCCTTTAATGAGGATTTTAGTTTTGGGATATATATGTTCACCACTGAGTCTCTGATAGCACTTTTTAATTCCTCTTTGTTTTTCTCTTCCTAGCTGGCCTCCACAATTGAACAAACCAAGGATGTGTTGACATCTCCTGTGGTTCCTTTAGTTTCCTCCTCTCTGAAATGGAGCTCTATGTGCAGGGCTCCACTTTAAACACATCAAATCAGACCCACAACACAAGCTTTCCATTGAACGCCACCTGGAATTACACCATCGACCAACTGGCTGATGTAAACCTCTTTGAAATCCTGGGTCCAAAACGATCCCCCTTCTGCCTCCCCGTGACCACGGTTTACCTCCTCATCTTCCTCGTTGGCTTGTCTGGAAATCTGCTGACATGTGCGGTGATCATGAAGCACAAAAAGATGCGAACACCTACCAACCTCTACCTGTTGAGCCTTTCCATGTCAGACCTTCTGGTGCTTTTGTTCGGGATGCCCTTGGAGATTTATGACCTTTGGCAGAACTACCCGTTCCCGTTTGGCGAGGGTGGCTGCTACTTCAAGACTTTCCTCTTTGAGACGGTGTGCTTCGCCTCGATCCTGAACGTCACCGCTTTGAGCGTGGAGAGGTACATCGCTGTGGTGCATCCGCTCAAAACTCGCTACCTGTCCACCAACCAGCATGCCAAGCGAGTCATCTCCATCCTGTGGCTGGTGTCGATGGTCTGCGCCGTCCCAAACACCTCACTGCATGGTGTGTTCTACGTGCCAGAGAAGATGGAGGAGTCGGCCATTTGCACCGTCTTGAAGCCCCTGTGGATCTATAACATCGTCATGCAGATCACCACCGTGTGCTTCTTTTTTGCACCCATGATGGTGATCAGCATCCTGTACCTAGTGATGGGTATACATTTGGGCCGAGAAAGTTGTCAACCAAGCGGGAACCTTGGAAAAAACTGTGGCAGCTTCACCCATAAGAAGAGCAGCGTGATCGGACGAAGACGACAGGTCAACAAAATGCTCTGTGAGTTTTTCTCTTTCATTGTCTTTCTTCAGAAAAAAAAAAAAACATCCTCTGCCTTGAAAGGCTGCTATGATTTGAAGATCCTCTCTAATCTGAAATATCAATGCCAAGACATGTTTGCAAAGACAAAACATGAGGAAAACACAGAGCAGATAGCGACAGAAGCGCAGCAGTTCTTTGTACGGATCATTTGTATCCTGCAGGGCGTCTATTGTATCACATTTTCTAAACTTCTGGTTTTGATGAGATGTCATCTGCAGTGTTTGCACACATCTCAGGCAATTGATATGTCCTTTTGTCTGCTGTCAGAACACTCTGTACGAGGCGTTTCAATCTTGGCGGATACATCCATCAGAGCATATTTCCCCCCATGAAGCGAGATAATAGCACGTTTTTTTTCAGTTCCAGTGGGATTCATCTTAAGAATAACCTTCCTTTTATGAACCATTTCCTCTGACAACGTTTGAATTCCACAAAAAGGTGATAAAGGAGTCAAAAGTCTAGTGTTCCAAAAGACACAATGAAATTCCCAGAAAACCTTCATAAACCTTGACATCTCTTTTTTTTTTTGAAAGATATATTCTTGGGCTTTTTGTGCCTTTATGAGAGATAGGACAGTGGATAGAGCCAGAGATCAGGTAGAGAGAAAGGAGCCACGGGTCAGATTCGAACCTGGGCTGCCCGCTTGGGGCACAATTGCCTCCATACATGGGTTGCACACATTAACCACTGCCCAACCAGCACCCCAACTCTTACTTTTATATCTTGAACTCATTGCAAATAACGAAGACCTTGATTAATTAATGAACAATCTAAATTATTCAAAAGAGGTTCAAACTTTAATTAGAAATAAATCAAAAGACAACCTGGTGCTGATTTTCAGTTCTTAAAATGTTCAATTTTGTATTTCTTCAGCTGCTTTCTGCTGGTCTAGCCGTCTACTTTTTTAGACTAAAAGTAAATGTGTTTTGACCGTGTAGTGTAGTTGACTTGAATGTAACCGTTTATGTTTTATTATGTATTGGATGTAAAGAGACTTTACGCACATCATTGAATCCTCATCATGGACTAAAATAAAGTGACTGAAGACTCTGGTTGAATCAGCCATTTGTTCATCGCATTGCCATGAGCACGCGTCCAGAAATAGTTCCACAACTCACAAAAAATAGTCACTACAATTTTTATGGCTCCTTATCATAGCAAATGTTATCTCAAGACACAAAAAGAGCAGGCCTAGACCATACTTTTTTTTATACTATTTACAAAAACCCAACATTAATCCATCATGAGCACAGCACTAAGTGACATTTAGTCACTTAGTGACTAAACGTTGAAAAATGGCATGAGATAAGATGCAAGAAGAAGGATAGGGACAGCTCATGGAGCTCCCAGGAAATCATGTAGTTAGTAACTAAGATTTACAGGTGGTGACATGCAGTAATATGATGTGAATGCACAGAGAGAGAGAGAGAGAGAGAGAGAGAGAGAGAGAGAGAGAGAGAGAGAGAGAGAGAGAGAGGAGCTCAAGGTGTCAGCTCCCCCGGTAGTCTAAGCCTAAAGCAGCACAACATAATTTAACAAACACTATACAGTACCTGTTATCAAAGGTGTTAGCATTAGAGCATGTCTCCACCATCAGCACCATTTTCCAATGCAGACCAGCATTTTTCGTGCTCAGTATGTATTGCAGGAAAAAAGAATATTGCGTTGCCAGTTTTAAAACACCTTTCAGCTTTAACAAAGATGGATGAAGTCCATTTGGGCTGGCACCCCTGGTCTACGGATTAGTCTAACACCACACAGGACTTATACCAAGGGGGCCCGAGTAGGACTGCTGTGTGACCAAGTGGCAACCTCCAGTCTTGAAAAATGAAGCCAATGTGGAAGTGCAAAATCCTGCAGGTCGTCTAGTGTCTGCTTGAGGCTGGCTCCAGGAACACCGGAAGTCACAAACACACAACAGGCAAAAAAGTAAACAATAAACATGTTTACAGCCTGGTACAAACAAATGAAATAGGTCTGATTCATTGTCATAACTTGCACACACTGTACGGGGGTGAATTTTAGAAAACGGCCCATTTTAAATTTTGAAAACGATACATGTTATCCATAGTTAGGCGCGTAGCTGACATGATTGACAGGTGAGAGCGATGTAAAGGTTTGTCAAGAGGCTTAAAACCCGCCTCAGCTCCAGCTCAGCTCTTGTTAGGTTGACTGAAAGTCAGAGTTTCCAGCATGGTGGCTGCTGCAGATGAGCCTCCAGAGCCCCCTGCAGTAACAGATAGCTGTCTAGTTGATAAGTCACTCAGGCTTCGTCCATTAATATTTACAGTCTATGTGTGTGTGACAGAAAGTTAGTGCTGAGTTATTATTTTTTTTAACAAATCCACTACATGATGTTTTTGCTTAAACTCTGCCATGTAGACTATAAAGACTTATTCACATTCACACTTTGTCATGGCAGGAAGAAAACAGACACTCACTTGTGTATCTGTATGAGACGCCAAAGGGAAGTGAAAAAGAAAGAAAGAAAGAAAAGAAACATCATCAAGCACTGGGGATGACTGCATGTTGCTCATTCATATGCTGAAGGATACTTTATGTGTCTAAATGAGAAGCAGAGGAGCGAGGAGGATTATATGGGATATATATGACTTAAAGTGAAAAACTTTTCAAAGTATTAACATAGAATGAGAGCCGTCTGTAAAGAGAGTTCCCATAAGTATAGAAAACCTAGTATATAGAGTATATATCAGTGTGTGTGCCTGCAGCATTTTTAGGGATTTGAGCCATCTGATGACAATATACCACCATGTTCACTGAACTAACAAATGCACGAAGGGTGCATTATGGGAGCAGTGGGGCTTCTTTTTATTCCATACATTTTTTTTGGACTATCAGGGTTTGGGAATGATGTGTTTTTGATTAAAATGCTCTAACAAGCTGATGCACAAATGAGGTTTCAGTCCGCTGACATTGTTTCAGCCTGTTGGGATTTGGAAATAATGGCCTGTCAGAACAATGGCATGGCGCTGGGACAAGATGATGGAGAATTTAAATGTGACTCAGTTTAACAGTGTGGAATAAGACGCTTTTTACAGACTATAAATATCCTTAAGAGGGATACAAATGAAACAGTTTTTTTAAGTGCTCAAATGGAGACTTTTGTTTGGAAAATAGAGAAACTACATCTCAGGAATTTTCAATTTTCAAATTTCCACAATTACCCAGTTTGGGATCAATAAAGCAATTCTATTCTATTCTATATCAGACATTCTCCACCCTCTCATCTTTTTTTTTCAGGGTTTGGAGTACCACCAAGCTTTCAACAAAGCGACTACAGATAGTTTGATGCAATATGTCCACATAGTCAACGGCCAGACAGTGTCAGCTTGTCCTTCAGATGCAGACCCTGAAAGCACCAAGTGTGGCTTATTAGGAGAGAATTGTGTTATTGTTAAGGGATGTTGAGTAATGAGGGATAATGGATGGATTGACAGATGGATGGAGGGAAGGAGGGAGGGAAGGAAGGATAATGGATGGAAGGATGGATGACAGTAGAGATAGATAGATTGACAGATAGAAAAGTCCTGGGTGTGAACTGCAGACAGTCTTGGTAAGACTGTGGCTATTTAAGTGACACAAAACAACGTTGGCTTCTTTTCTTTTCAACAAGATGTTCCACACATCTGCTTGCTTGTTTTTGACTCATTGATTCCTGGTTCTGTCACAAAATACATTATGTTGAAGTCACCCACATTCAAAGAAGACGTATCTGGTGTTAACACTGTTATATTTAGTTTATTTTCATCTAAGACAAAGAATAGAATCCTGACATTTGACAGCTTGGAACCAGCACATCCATGAAGCTTTGTCCTTTAAAATATGAACTTTATATCAGAGTTCAGATGAATGTAATCATTTGAACAGCTCTGCAGAGAACAGACTTAGTAAAGTCATAAAAGCCAAATAGATATTGAGTTTACTGGAGCTAGAAAAGCTGTGTTTTATAAGCGTCTAACTTTTTGACCTTTTTTTTTTAAGGTTTATTTTTGGGCCTTTTTATGCATTCATTTTAGAGATAGCACAGTGGATACAGTCAGAAATCAGGGAGAGAGAGAGAGAGAGAGAGAGAGAGAGAGAGAGAGAGAGAGAGATGAGTGCCACATGTTGGATTTGAACCCGGGCTGCCAGCTTAGAGGACTATAGCCTCTGTGGATGGGGCGCACTCCCCCTTTTTTATCTTTCAAAATCATTCTAACTCACTTTCATCTAACTTACAAAGATGAAGAATCTTCTTCATCTGTTTTTTGCTTGTCATACGTCTTGTTGTCATTATTGACAGTGTTACCCTTTACCTTGAGATGATTGAATCATGAATATGTTTTTTTTTTTAAATATCTGTAATGTGTGTCCAGTGAGCTTAAGTTATTACCATTCACGTTTTGCTTTACACTTTGTTCAAATGTGTGTTGATTTTTACTTCTTTAACATACATAAATACAACAATACAAATAAAGATCATGAAAAAAGGGAAATAAACTATGTTCTCTCTGTTTGATCCTCCAGCGATTGTGGTGGCCGTATTTGGGATCTGCTGGGCGCCCTTCCACATCGAGCGGCTCCTGTGGAGCTCAATCAGCCAGTGGACCGACTTGATGCACAACATTTATCAGTATGTCCACATCCTGTCCGGGGTCTTCTTCTACCTCAGCTCAGCAGTCAACCCCATCATCTACAGCCTGCTCTCCACACGCTTCAGAGAGTGTTTCAGAGAACTCATGTGCTCCCCAACCGAGGACACGAGCTCTGTCAGAGACTCACCGCCGTTCCCTAAGATATCACTGGCTCCCTCTGTCTCATCAGGCTCCAGATGTCAGTCGGAGGGTAAGCACTCTAATGCTGTCATCCCTCTGCTGTCTCCTAGCATGACACTGAGCATGGACTCTGCAATCCTCACATGTGCATGTAAAAAGACGACCTGCAGAACCTCTATGTTCTGAGATTTGATTAAGCTAACAGGCATCGAATGCAGAAAAGTGTTTAAGGGAATAGTTATGACATTTGGGGAAATATGATCTTTTTCTTTCTTTCATCCAGCATGATGAGGGGACGGATAACTACATGAAACTAATGCAAGCAGAGTGTCCGCCTAACTCAGCAAAACGTCCGGAAACAGTGAAAAGAAGTAGAATCTGTAAAAAAAATGTTGTTAATAACAGATCAGAAGACATCTTACAAAATGGTGCAAAGTAATGCAACATGCAGAACACCTGTCATTGCTTATCGGCCTGCCCACTCAGATCTCATTTTCAGGCTTGGTGCTTAAGTTGTGGAAATAGCAAATCTACATGTGGACATCTGTCCCTATGGGCATGTTGGTAATTAAATGAGGATGGAGTATCATTGGAGCATTGCTATCTTGAGGCAGCTGAAAGTAACTGCACCTTGAAACAGAAGAAACCGGATCTAGAGTCAGTGGTGCGGTGATGAACTTTTGATTTACATTGATTTCATCCTCATCCTGCTGTTTATATTTAACCTATCAATGCAAAGAGACCACCAAGAAGATTTTAATTTTTAAATACTTATCTTATACAGCCCTGATTTGGGCTAGGTGTTGCCATCATTGTGAGTTGCAAGTTAGACATTTAGAGCAAAGAAGAATCTTTTTTTCTTCTTCAGAAACCACACATGTAGGGAGGCACAAGATCAGCAAAGATAACATTTTGTCCTCACACTCAGGGGACGCCAAAATCGACAAATCCTTAAAGTTCTTCACAGAAAAACAAAGGCATTAAATAAAACTACTTAGCACCTTAAATTTACTGAAGAAATACCATTCAAAGTGTGAAAATGCTCTTGAAAAAAAGCACACCAGTGTTTCTCAACATGTGGGTCGGGATCCAAAGGTACAAAAGGAAAGCACTTTTCCAGCATGTTTGTTTTGTTTCTTTGTTCTGTCACATTTTGTACTGTCTAAGGTCCAAACTGCAGCATTTTTCATGGAACAAATCTGATTGGTAGAAAAATATCTGAAATGCAGTTTGCGTGAAGGAGCTGGAGGTGGTTTCCTGAGGCTGGACCAGTTGAGAACCATTGCACGAGACAACATGCTATCAATCATATAGATAGGGTCCTTTACAGTATGCTGTCTGTTTATTACGGAAGGGGAATTGCATTCACCAAAGAAAAAAAATGTCACATACCGGCCACTGCTTCGTTTGAACCACTGCAGTTCAAATGCATTTCAAATGCATGAATTAATATCCATGAAGCATCCCGTATGGGTTTAACTCCTCCTGCATTAGAGAGTGAGCCAGCAGGTTAGACTCTCTGCCTGAACAATCCCAACGACTCGAGATGCCTGCACAATGTTCACATACTAATATGAATGCCACCCACATTAAGTGACGTTAATATTTCTGAGTGTCTCATTTCGAGTTAATTGCCCACTCAATTATCCTAGCGTTAGCAATAAACGATAACGGCCTTTGCAAACTCTTCTGATCCTGATCTCGTAATTATGAGACAGAGATATTGTGTCTAATTTTTTTTTCTTTGGTGAGTGCGATGCACTTTTGTAGTTTATTCCCTGAAGAACATTTTTGAGAACAGAGTTGAAGATTTTACTGAAGAGAGCTTTAACTGGTGAAGAGAAAGTGAAGAAAACTTTTTTCCAAAACTCATTTTATCGTTTTAACTTAACATGTCATCAAGGAGCTTTGACTTAAACTTAATCCAGGTGTTTGGTGTTTATTTTTTATAAATTACATTGTTCAACAGTGCCTGCATATTCCACCTGCTGTCTTACTTTGCTGCTGAATGCCTTAGAGGGGAAGCCAGAGAGAAAGTTGGACAATCTGATGTATGTTTTAACTTCCTGTACTTGATTTCTTTGATGTTATTTGGGGGACTTCTTGTGATGCTGGGCAGCAAAAACACGTCAAACTGTTCCGTTTGTTTCAGTGGAATTGTAAACTGAGAATGTGATGCTTTACTGCAAGCTTTTTTCTGGTCTTGTTTCGTCTCTCTTGTCGTACGGCCAGCAGTCGTCCTGTCCATGATATGATTGATTGCTAAACACTTGTAGAAATGTTCAAAGACTGATTTTGGTGTTTGTGTCTGTTTAAGAAAAAAAAAACACAAATAAATGTTAAAGCTGTCAATATGTAAGGGTTTCTTAATGTGTATGTCTAGTTTGTGTCAGGGGTTTTATTGTGTAATGCTGAGGAGTTAAGTATTCATGACTGCATTAGCTGAATGCTGAATGAGTTTCATCTGACATTTTATTTAATAACAACCATTAACATCGGCAGAAAACGAACACAAAGCATAATTTCCATTTTTTCTCTGTTCAACTTACAATACAGCATGAGCCAAATTATTCTCTCGTCCCATCATCCATCTGAATGAGCTTTTATCCCTTAGCGGTGACAACAAATTACTAGGTTGACTGGCTGACGCGGTTAAGTAAATAGTCTGATGAAGCAGATAGATTGTTTTTTTCCAGCAGATTTACTCCATCGCTCATCGCTACTTGATGCTTCAAGACAAAGCCATTTCCATTTCAGTCACACCTTTCAGACGGGCAATCTCAAATTAAGGGTAATCCTCAGCCTTATGGAGGTTATTTTTTGTGCTCTTGAATTTGCCGTTTCCCTGCAGCAGTCTGGGCCGTGCATTAGACGCATTGGTGTGAGAGTTCAGGGCATTTGGAGTCCATTTTTAGGGATTACCCAGCAAAGAGTCACAGAGGCAACTGAAAGCCTCTCTGTCCTTAATCGCTTCTTACTGGGAAGCCAAAATATTTGGCCTTAGTTTCAGGATTGTTGACATTTAAAGCAGTCCAATACCTGTGTAAACACATGTTTAAGGGAAAGTGATGCATATTAATGTTTAGCACAAAAATGTCCTAATTTTTTTTGCCATTATCATAATTTTTTGTACCACAAACATTTTAAATCAGTCTTTTTTTCTTTCACCAGAGGAGGATAAATATGTATGAGGCGGAGAAATGCAAATGGTCATCCAAGAACTGAAAATAAAAATAATATAAATATTCATGTCCAAGACCACGAGATGAGGACAGAGGAGACCAAGACAATGTGAGAGTGGTTGAAAAGAAGGCGGGAAAAACACAAGCACTGTATCACCATAATGTGAGCGTTCAGTTAGGAGGCGAGATGAAGGAGCGGAGAGTGACAAAGACCGCCATGAGACATTAAATCATTTCTGTGAATGACAAATCCTTTTTTGTTCTCCTTAAATCCAGAGCACAATCAATTTTTGACAACTTAATTAAAAAGTCTTTTCAATTTAGTCACTCAACACCCACAGGCCTCTCTTTGATTACAGATTCTCTGACACCCCAAGGAGACACCATTTGTCTTTAGGCTTCTGCACAGCTGCAGATCAGCTGGAGAAAGTTGGCTTGCGGGCTATTCTGACAACATTATACGTGTTCAGTCCCGGTGCATCGAAACCAGTGGACCGTCCTCGCTTGTCAAATGTGTAGAAGTTGAATAACTGTCCGTCCTGTGCTTCCAGAGACACAGAGGCGGTGCCGACTCTCAAAACACACGGGTACTCCTTTTCAAAAACCACTCTGAACACCCGATCTACCAGGTAGTTGAGCTTTATTGTCCTGAACTTCTCTGGGATGAGCTCTTCAATCTGAGGTCCGAACTGCTGCATGATGAGAACCCCGTCCTGCCCGGCTTTGATCTCATAGAAGGTGATGTTGCTGTAGGTGTAAATGCCGATGTAAGGTTCAGGGTTTGGCGGGGGAAAGACGACCTTCCTGGCCTCCCTGAAGGCTTTCTCTACGGCTGGGATGATGTAGCTGTAGGCCTTTGCGACCAAATCTTGGTTCTGGGTCCGGCTGCCGGCCATTAGCACCACCAAACCGAGCTTCAGTCTGGGCACCAGGGAGAATGTAGCGGAGTAGCCGTCTAGATCGCCGTCTTTACGCACCATTTCGTACCCTAACAGCTCGTTAACCTCCCACGGCGTCCCAGTGCGGTTAGCAAAATAGTCCTTATCACACTTGAAGACTGGTGTAAGCATTATCTTGAGCGAGTCTGGTTCCAGCAGCTTGCGATGGTAGGCGCTCAGAAGCATCATGGCGAGCTTGGCAAGGTCTGCAGCTGTGGAGAACATCTGACCCGAAGGTCGGTACCAGCCCAGGTCATACAGAGGAGCTGGTTTCCCATTGGAGTAAACTCCCACGGCCATCTGGGCCTGAAGCCCCGGTGTGATGTCAAAGCTGGTGTCCTCCATTCCCAGTCGGTCCAGGATGTTGTCTGTGATCCATCGCTGATAGTCCACGGAGGCCACTCGCTCGGCCATCACATGAGCCAGCAGAGAGAACGCCAGGTTACTGTAGTGGCATCTGGAAGGAGGAAAGTTAAAACAAAGAAGAGTGTTTAAAAATACATGTTAATTCCAAGGGAATTGCAGCATCCTACCTATCACTCTCTACTTGGTCTCTAATTGGCTAGAACACGTTTACTAAATATGCAAGGGGAGTCTTATGTCATTGTTAGTAACAGAGGCCGTTTATCCTTCAATGGATGGGACTTTTCCATCTTTTCAAACAGTCCCCTGTGGTCTAAATGAAACATCTGTGCTGTGCTTTGTTCAAACTATAACATGAATCAAGCGCCAGAGGAGGTTTGTGACCCTGTAGAAACCAGCTCTCTCAGAACACTCCGTTTTGGTGTGTGTGTCTCTTTAAATGCAAAGAGCCCCCCCCTGAGTTTTCCTGGTAGACATCAATCCGCTGTAGCAAGATTAAAAATGGCGGACCTGCGCAAAAGTTTTGCTCTAGGCTGGGGATGGAGTTCATGGGTGGAGATATCAGAGGAGGGGATTTTTTAGCTGAGCAAATTTGAAACGGAACATTTTTCTCTGTGTTGTAAGACTTATGCAGACTACAAACAAAGGACTGGATGGGTTTATTTCACATTTTGTGGGTCAGTAGACACTCAGGTTACCCAAATATATGTTCAAAAACACTGTCAAAGTGGATTTTTCATAATATGCTCATTTGGTGGAAAATTAAGAGTATATTTACTTCTTCAGGCACCGCTACACCACTGGTTGTAACCAAGAGAATGATGAATTTTGAGCTACTGAAATAAACACAACATAACAGATCTTACTTGGTGCCCGGGTCAGCGACGAGGACATCATCCTGCAACAGGTTGATTGCAGTTTGTGTTTTTCCTTTCCACAGCAGATTTGTGGCCCTCAGTCTTCTTGGTAAACCTGAATCAACAATCAGAAAAAAACATTCAAACTTCAAACTCCACAAAAACTTTAACAGGCAGGTTTTATAGACATGCACAAGGACAAACACATTAACTATTAATGGCAGCCTGGTGGGTTTGATGTTTTATTCTATGGGTTCATGACATTTCCTCTGAACATGATTACTATGATCATCCTTCGCCTCGGTGGTGACAGAGTCGGGGGAATTAAAGATTAATAACTGGTCTCGCCTCTGGCATTTCTCTCATCTGTTGTATTAAATCTTCAGGTATAATAAATTGAAAGGATCATTCAGACAAACAGGTGCCTGCATGACCAGATCTTTTGCGTCATCAATATTTGAATGTGACTCTGGCATAATATATTTTTGAAATGAGCTCAGATATTGAATGTTCGATAAAGGTATCCCCATTTCAATTTCTAAATAAAAACCAGAAGATTATTTTTTTCATTTTTTGCCAATCATCAAACCTCAGAGGAACTTTCTGATCACAGAGGTTTAGGATGATATCTTGTTTATCCTTCACAGACTCAGGTTCATTTTCACAACTGATTGATTGATGATACATGCTATAGCAATAGCAACTTCTTAAGCCAGGGGTTCAAGTCTTTCATTATTGTGTCAAATCTTTTAAAGACAAGTCCTATAAACACCAGGAAAAACAGGTCTTATATAAAGTACTCATAAAATAAATGTAACTCTTCACTTTGTGCTTTAGAGCTGTTTTCACATATGCACTCCTAAAAATATCTAGATCATTCAGGAGGACTGCTCCAGATATTATCCTGACCTGGCAGTTGACATACGGAGACTCAAAGCTGGAGACTATCCCTGTCAGAAGGGAGGGGGAGGGGGGGTTGTCTCCTGAGATAAGAGGTGACGTGAAAAAAAGACCCATAAGTAGCAGATGAAGCAACAGAGTCCGCTATATGATGCTATAATGAAAATATTTGCCCTTATATCAATGATGTGTAGTCCAATGAAATCATACTTTCAAAAAAATTTGGCTCGAGGCTCGAGGTGAATTATCCGGATAATATCCTGCTGAATTCTCACATCAGCTCACTCGGAAACTTACTGCGGAAAAAAAACTAGGGGTCTTTCTCTGGTTGAAATATTGCTGTTGGTTTCAAACAGCTGATTGTGTTCACACTGGAAACGTGTGAAAGCCCCATAACTGTCTCTGACTTATTTTAAACAGGGTTTGCTTTGGACTGCTTCATCTCTTTATTGTGTCTTCTGAGTATCATGTACGTCATACATTTCTATTTTGTGTTCTTTATAGGGCTGTCAAACGATTTGATTTTTGAATCGCAATGAAATGCTGAAATTAAACCCGATCATGATTCATCATATTTTGCATCTCAAGAAAGTTTTTTTTATGCTTTTATTTTGTAATAATATACTGTCCTAATACAAGGGTACTTTACTTCCTGTTTGGATACAAATATGGTTTTATTTTGAAAGAAAATAAGGCACTTGTGTTACAACTTTAACTTAACCACAGAAAACAAGAACTTGTCCTGGATGGAAAATGACTTGAAACCAGCTGAAGTGAACGTTAAATAAGTGAAATGTTTAATGTCACAAGGTGGATATTACTTTTGACTCCTCAACTGAGCTATCTGGGAGTTTTTATTTGTGTTATTTGTATTTGAGTTTTATTTGAGACACTTTGTTAGCCGTGGCTTTCATAACGCAACCTGGCTGTAAGTAAAAATATAAGATTAAACCCCGCCTGTCCTGTAACTCACCTCACATGAGGCATCGCTAGCTAAATAACATTTAAACACAATTACAGTTACGTAAACACTGCCCTACTTTTGATTTTGTCAAATTGAAAAGGGTTTTATTTTCAACAAAACAAACGACCGAAGATGTTCTGCAGACATCTGTACACCTAAGGGAACCTGTGTCGGATTAAATCTTCAATCCTTGTATCACATCACAGCCGTTGAATTAAAAAGGAGCTCCGAGTAATCCTTTGCGTGTTTACCTGAGAGCTGACTGGCCATCCTGCGCAGGGTGACTGACGAGGAACGGATCTGAACCTCCCCGCTGTCCAGAAATATCAGACCATCTGTCACATATTTCAGCTCCGAGTCCCTCGTCTTCCCCAAAGGGTTTTTGATCGTGAAGTTCTCCACATATTTCTCCAGAGGGTCGTCGAGCGAGCCGATCTTTCCGTCCTCCCAGAGTTTGTAGAGCATCAGCGTCGGGAAGATTTTGGACAGGCTGGCAATCCTGAAAGACAAACAACAGAGCGATTGTGATTTGTTTTATAATCTGGCAGGAGACATGTGATGAGTATCTGCAGTTTGATTTACTGCAAAAACACTCAGGTTTTTCTTCCCTGCTTTTCTTTTTACTTACTATCAATTGCTCACGTTTCATCTTCCTTCTGCCTGACTGTTACCTCATGAGAATTGCTTGAAGGGGATTTGTCTCATAAAACCTAGCAGCAACATCTGGTGTTGAAAAATGAAGCCATGCAAAGGAGCAAAGAACTGCACCCCAAACAAAGCTCCATTAACACCCATGTTCAAACACCAACATGTTTACAGCCTGTTACAGAAACCAGCTTTAGCCTGAGAAGCTTGTTTCTTTAATCGAACACACTGGACAGGGGGTACATTTAAAAAAGTAAAAGTGTATTGATTGATTAATTGATTGATGCACAGCGGGAGTCATGCACAAACACAAATAGCAATATTTTCTCCTGCTGGTTCTGCCGATCACATCGTGCCCATGTGACGCTCAGGGGATCTTGTCATCCCCTCCATTACGCCTCTATCTTATATATATTGCTAACAAAAACTCACAGGGGCCTAAATTTAGAATCTGAATAGGACTTACAACTTAGAAGAGATGAAGTCGAGAACTTACTCTAACAGTTTGAAACTATAGAGCCAAAAAATGAAGAGGCTTTTTTACTACATTTTCTTTCTCCTAATTTGATCCAGTTTTAGTTTTTTTTCTACAAGCTATTTGACATGGATGACCCCACCGCTCAAATGCACTCCTAGGTCTGCTTCTACTTGAAGCTCAGCTCTGGTCATAACTACTGAAGCAGCTCTAAGCTTCTTACAATGCCATAATGAGCTTTTCTTGTTCTGTGTTTGTACATCTTAAGAGGGAAGTTTTCACATATCAAGCACACAATGGAGTGCAGTCCGACAGAAAGTACTTTAAACTACGTTTCTACCTTTGAAATCTATCTCTAACAATAAAAAAGTAATTCTCAGAGCTCCCCTGTGATCTTAAGACGTAAACCTTGATTTCAAACATGGGCAATCATCATGTCTCAGCTCAGTCATGTTACATTAACTGTGAACTAAACTGCTAGCTCTGTCAGAAATGATCAACGGGGTTAAAATAGAAAAGCATTACCGTCGTCCCGCTGTGAATGAGACAGACCTTTAACAGCACGCCTAACAGAACTCAATAGACCTTTGTACTACTACTGTTGAATGCCACGATTTCAAATAAATGTGCTGCAGGTGCACAAAGTCCGAATAATAGCCGTCTTCAGGTGCAGATTGATCGGAGCTGTGTGCTGCTGTGCGTTCATACATTTACGTTGTCAGCTGGCATTTGCCTAACAAGTGTGACATATCGTGTAGTTTAATGAGGATGTTAAGGTCATTTGTGTTTGATTTTTGTGTTTCCGTTCACACCCACATTATGCTGCAACGTGGACTGCAACGTGGACTATTGCCTCTGTACGATATGACACGATACGATACACTTTATTGTCCCCTTGGGGAAACTTGTCTAGGTCTCAAATGTACATGGGGCGCGTGACACACTCACTATAGGCTATCGGCACTCCGTCCCTGATTTTCTTTAAAAAGTGGATTGGATTAACTTTAAAGCAACACAGACTTTTCAAGATGATCTGGAAAATGTGGATTACCACTGCAGCAAAATGGGACTTCATGCTGTATTCTTTGACCAGAAGCGTGTGACATCTTCTAATAAGCACTGCTCACCAGCTGTCAGCAGATGTGTTTTTGCTCCACTCTAACTGTGTGACGGCTGGTGCCGGTTTTTATGAATGAGAAGCTTGAATAGAAAAGGGGACAGTTTTTCCCAAACATCTATGTAATGGCTCATTTGAATACATGCAACCAGCCCCGACGCATGAAGCGGTTTGCTCTGCAGTGCAGTTCAGGGTGCATTCGACCCCACCATATTGTGTTTTGTGTCTTTTTGATTAATTTGCTCAGCTTTAGCAGGCGCAAAGACAGGACAATCCTTTGGTGAATCAGACCCTCAAACTTGTATCTGGGGAGGTTAGTGCACTGTAGTTAACTCAGCTGAGGTTGTTTTTTTTGGTATTAAAAAAGTTTCTTTCAAAAAGTAAAAACAAGTGTAAGCTCAAGCTTGTTTTTGTTTATGTCCCATTTCCCTGGATACACCCGCAGTGTTACATGCTCCCAGCTGTTACACACTCCCAGCTGTTACTTTTGCCTTTTTCACGTAGTCATCAGACATCCAGGGGAAACTCGATCCCCGTCAGGCTGCAACATCAATTACACATCAAAGTCAGGAGCATCTGTGCAGATACATGTACGCTGGCCGAGTAATATTTACAATCACAGCCTATGTCCCCATAACAATGACCCAAGATGATGCAATGGAGCTCATCATCTGATTAAAACGCATTTCTGACTCAGCAGCACATGAAAACAGTGCGCTTCATGTTCCAGTGGGCAGCCGCAGAATTTTGTAATGAAAAAACAAGCAACAGTGAAAAAGCCCATTAACATGAAATGTATTAAAGACACTTTTTTCCTTTATTTTTCTTTGCAGAAGCAGCAAGTTGTGTCAAATCACTCGTTGAAAAATTGCAGAGGAAACACCCATAGACCAGACTGAGATACAAGCAAAGGTAGTCTCTTTCATTAAGCCACGTCCTTGGGTGCTTCGGAATATAAAGTGTCTACTCAATCTGACAGCAGACAGTCCCTTCTATCCGGGCTTTATTCTGTTAGGGCCTACTGTTCAGGAGACCAATATTTGTTCCTACTTGGTCTGATTCATGGAAGAGGCATAATTAGTCCGCTTCATGTCATTCAACCCCAAAACCCAGATGTGATATGCACGATGGCTAAGTAAATATTAGAAAACTCCACATTCCATGGAAACAATTCAACAACTTAACATTTGAAAGTCGCGTTTACTGAACTGGCCGCATCCATCCTCTTTTTATTATTTTTTTCATCCTCGTTTGTTTTGATTTGGCGGCGCATGTGAAGTGATTCATTTCGCATCGCATTGTGGGTGTTAAAATACAATTCATTCAGGATGCATCCAAACCACACTGCACAAAACCCGGAAGTTAGCATCCATGCTGAAATGATCAGTAAACTGAGGTGGACCCAAAAAAAACCCCACTGAATGACCACGAGGGTTCAGTCTGCTGAAGAGTCTCGCGTCCATACTGCACTGTGGGATTTCAGAAAGAGCCCTTGACTTTCATCAGTGCTGCTGACATGAGCGTTCAGTTATGGACAGAGAGAGGCGGAGAGCAGATGTTTTTTGATATCCTGAGGTGGCGCAGTCTCCCTCCTCTGGATATATTTAAATCACTCCTTGGTACACTGAAATCATCTTCAAACATGAATCGAATCAATGACCAATGATTTTGAATTCTAATATAGTAATTCTAATCTAATTCTAATTCTAATTGTATAAATAGAGGGACACTTGTGACATTTATGCAGTAGATTTCACTCCAGAAGTTGACTCACCTGTAGATTGTGTACTCATTTGGGGCTCCTGAAAGCGGGTCACTGATATTCCTCTTCCCAAAGTTTCCGGTCCACAAAACGGTGTCGTTTAGGATCACGATGGCTGACAGAGAGGGAAGGCTGATGGGGTTTATGGTCTGTCGGAGTAAAACATCCACCTGAAAGATACACAGCAGATTTTTAAGATTAATTTTCGGCCAGTTTGTCATTAATCAATAGGACCGTGGATAGAGTCAGAAACCGAGGACCGAGAGTGAGAATTAACGTGCGGGAAAAGGAGCCCTGGGCTATCGCAGAAAGTTAGAAGTTAAATCTCAAAAGATTAAAGTTAAAGGAAGTTAAATCTTCCTGAGTTGAGTTAATTCCACTTGACCCTCACAGCGGGACACCATTCCTGTCGGACAGGAGGGGTGCAGTCTCAGGCACGATCTCAATCTCCACCCTAAAGCCCGAGCACTGGAATCTCACTGACTGTAATGGTGACAGGTCTGCAGTGCATGATTGAGTGTGAGACCGCAGGGGTTTGAGACGGTCTAATAAGTGAGAAATGGGACACACTCATCATATCTTCACATGTTGCCAGGAAACAAGATGCCCCATTAAAAAAAAAAGGCTCGACTCCAGTATGTGTTTGAATATCTTTCATTACAGTGTTTATATTTTACAGCACACTCTCAGAAAGTCATGAAAACATAAATATTAATACTGTTTCAATATTTGACTGAAAACACAAACAACTCTTTGATTGTGCTCTAAATAACCACATGAGTGTCAATACACTATAGGCTTCATTTTGTCACTTTAACCTATTTGAGTTTTCCCACCACGTTCATGCTTGTTGCGAATTAATGTTTTTTTTTTTTTTTTTTTCAAACCTTAAGTAATTCGGCTTCAATTGACGTACATGTCTTTACGTTTTATGGGGGGCTGGACATGAGGACCTTCTTTGCAAGTTTGCAATGAACTCTGGGTAAGTCCCACAGGAGATGATTAATTTACACTCGTACAGTCTGCATCACAGCCCTCAGGCATTTGAACATTTCACAATAGGACATTGCTGAAGTACTTAACACAGTGCTAACTATTTTTCAGAAAGTATACAAACTTTGATTTTGAAGTACTTCAATGTGGGTTGGACTTCAAGGTTGATGTTATTGGAGCTTTTTAAACTATAATATGAAAAGATGACACATCTAAAAATAAAAGCACCATGGAGAAGCTTGCATTGACTTGTACTCAACATGTAGACAAAATTATTATTTTCTTATTCAAAGTTAAATCATTAATCCTGACTCGTTACTTTATGAACACAATGTTATCGTGTCGTTCTGTTTTAGGCTGTATCAGACACTTTTGACTCGGACTTCCGTGTTCTCCTCCTGTTTGGCTCTAATTAGTCACAACATGACCTTGCCAAGTTCCTCAAACCATCATCACGTGAGCTGCTTCAGGAACAATAGAAACAACATTAACCTTGACCTGCAGCAGTTATGTCAAAATGAAAAACAAATGTAAGCTGTTTCTGACAGTTTGTCTTTGCTCGTGGCTGTTAAGCTAAGTTTAAATACTTCTATCTGTATTCACAGGAGGCGAGGTTTAATTCCAACAATGTGTGACAATTCAAGAGTCCAGCTGTGTTTATAACTTTCTGTTTAAGCCGACACGTCACTAAACCCCAAACCCCGCCTCTTTAACCCTGGAAATGATAATGATGCAAAATATCGCTGAAAATAATTCCTGATTCGGCTGTTTTGGAATTTTACAATTTTTAAGCATAAGGGGTTTTAACTCTTTCGAAGCAAGAATCAGGATGCAGATAACGAGGACAATTATGATGACGAGGATGAGAATGACGATGACAAAGATGATGAAGATGATGACGAGGATGGTGATGATGATGATGATGACGAGGACAATGATAATCAGAACCATGATGACGAGGATGATGATGACGATGATGATGAGGACAATGATCCCCATGAGGACAATGATCCAGCCATCCAAAACTTAAAACTGATGTCCAATTTAGTGGAAAAGTGATGCAGTGACCTTTTACATAAAATTCGGACCCAGGCGAGAGCGAGATCAAACCTAAGTCCGAACCCAACATTATGAAGTTCTAAATCAAGCTGTTTTCTTCATGTTCCAATTGTAGTCCTTAAAGTTTGCAAAGTCCTCTTCAGAGAGTTTGCTGGGGGTTTCTGTTGGTGTCCGCCCTTAAATCCTCACAAAAGTTTTGCTGATGTTGCATCTACTGCAAAATGGCCTCCCTACCTCCATCTCTCATGACCGGCCTCTTCTTCTTGTGACCGGGTCATTGTTACATGAACCAGCCTTGTTGTCATTTTGATAGATAACTAATACCTTCTCCCCCATCGTTAATGCCAACTTCAAATTCACACACTTAAATCACTCGCGCTCTCTCCGCATTAAATGAACTGCTATGGACCTTGAACTCTGTCTTTGCCTTCAGGGTACCTGGCACTAAATGAGTCGAATGTGGAGAACACCTGACTCTTGCAGAAGGACAGACTCGACAACGGCATGCTCTTGTGCTGAACTTTCTTTATCCCTCCCTAAGGGTTCCTTCCTGTGTGCTCTGCTAAATGCATTTTTACCATGCAGCACAGTTTCAGTTTATTAAGATACAGTTTACTGAGATACATATGATTATGAATAAAATGTTGCTTATAAGAGCATATAAGATACCAGTCTACAGTTGAGACACTTCAGTGATCGATCATAATTTTTCTCTAAACCTAAAATCATTGTGTTGCTAGTGTTCCTTAGTTGTTACTTGATGTTACAAAAAACATCAAGCCATAAAGGTTCTTCTAAAGGAGCAGAGATATTACTGTCCCACATGAAATTTCTGACCTTCCGTCTGACCATCTTAACATTGAAGACATTACTGACACATTCACCCAGTGGACAGCATTGTATGAATTGAGTTGCATACTTCCACTGAAGTTTCTCAAGTGAAATTGTTCCATCAAAACACATTAATTTTGTAGAAAACTTACTGACATTGTTCCCTTTTTTCTAGATCCTTGCTTGTGTTGTACTTACTCTCTGATGTCCGTTGCTTTGAATAAAAGCGTCTGCTAAGTGAATTGTAGAATTGTAGAAAACAGCTCTCAACTGACCACAATGTGTAAAAGGGTTACCAAGGGCTATTTCAGTGTTCATACTGGGGAAAACAATTAGCCTTAAAAAATGATGTTTCTCTTAATTTTTTATTCAAATGTTGGAAAGAAAATCAACCTTCAAGCCTAAAAAAGTGATCGTAATCAACAATTGGATGATCAATAAAAACTGCTGATGTAAATATCATAAAGTATGAATGACATTTTAAAGATTATTAACCACAGAATTAGCTTGTGGAGCAGGTAGAGAGGACACTTTCAGATCTTATTTTTCACAAATGGTCATATTGAACATATTATTCTTTACCTGACAAAACCTCTGTCAGCAGGTCCACTTATGTAATTCACTTTCATCTCGTTAAAGAGGACTTGGTTATGAAGGCAAACAAGCTTTGAGAGTCATTTTCAACATTGAAGCATTTTCAGACGGGCTCACAGCACCGCATAACTGTCACAGTTGTCTTAACTGCTTATGATGCATGTTTATAAAATTGTCTCCTCTGCTGGCACAAACCTCACGCATGCGTGGGTTCTCTCTGTGTACTCCGGCTACAAAGACGATGCTCATTAGGTCAATTGGTGACTCTAAATTGCCCGTAGCTGTGAATGTAAGTGTGGCTGGTTGTCTGTTTCTATATGTCAGCCCTCTGATTGACTGGTGAACAGTCCAGAGTGTACCCCGCCTCTCGCCAAATGACAGCTTGGGTCGGCTCCAGGCCCCCATGACCCCGAACGGGACAAAGCGGTATAGATAATGGATGGATGGATGGATTTTTATTGATGTTTCTTTTTTTTCTGTCACTCACCTTCTCCTCTAATGTCTTAAACTTGAATTCCTACCTTTGTGTTTCCTCCGTGTGATTGCATTCACTCCCCCTGATTACTCAGCCTCTGCCTGAGGTCTGATTAGTTTCAACTTTATGTGCCATGATTGACTTTGTTTAAGCACCTTGTCTGTAATATACAAGCTCTCCTGATGTTTAACTCGTCTGCACCTTAGTTTTGATTTTCTGCCTGCATATTTCATTAGTTTGCGTCTATTGTTTTTTTCTCTTCCTGGACCTTTAAACACAGGCATGGTGTTATTGCCTTTATTTCTTATATTAAACTTTGTGCTGGACTTATTCTGCCTCGACTGCTTTATGACTTCTGCCTGTGTAACCGTTTCTGAACTTAGATCACAGGTGATACTGGTATTCTTTCATCAATTTAACAGTCACACTTAAATGCAACATCTCGCTGGGCTTTTAGACTTGTGTGCAAACGTCCTGTATTTACAGCACTGTGCACTTTTAAGTAATAATTATGATGCCCCATTTCGTTAGTTATAAGTTTTACTTTACAAACTGTACAATCTGTATTCTGAATATATTGTTTGAAGAATAATGTATTTTGCTTGTGAAGAAAAATCTGCGGGCGAGTCAAAATGTTCTTTAGAATATATTTAAAACCGATTAAATTATTTTCAAAGTTGCTCACAAGAAGGAAACTAGAAAGACACTTGAATAAAACAGATAATATGGGATTTTAACTTCAAATGTACGAGTCCTTTTGATGCTCATATTATTTTCTAATGTGCACTCACTACCTCTTACGCTCCCTTGTGTGCGCAGAGGCTCGACCTTTTCCGCTTACCTACTCGGTTATTCATCTGACATATCTTTAATCTCCTTCTGTCGAGTGCAGCAGCATTTGGTGTGAAGGATTATTGTGGTGGGCCTATAAATGTTCTCAGACTCCAGTGTGGGTCGGATAGAAGTGTACGACCGCAGGATTTAAATCTGGATGCACGACGATGCACGACGATAAACGACTCCGCTCACCTTTTCCAGGGCCTCTTTCAGGCTCGGGATGGGATGCTCCAGCGGCAGCGGCTCAGGGAAACGGGGACACATCATCTCTGCATTGGCGTTGCGACCGTCCTCTTCTGCTGGGCCACATCGGGAAACGAGCCAAGAGGGAAAGGAGCAGAGAAAGGAAGCACAGGGGGGCACAGGCTGTTATAATACCCTCTTGGTATTTACTAGAATAATCTATAGCTGCAATAAGACCAATATAATGTGGTTTCAATGACTGGCTTGGGGCTTCATTAATTTTCTGATGAACCCTGTTGATAATACGGGATATAATATAACAGAATGTATGACACAAGAAAATGAGATGAAAAGAGATGCATCATGGTCTCACTGTGAAATCTGCATGAACACAGACATTTCAATACATTAACCCTTAGCTTCAGGCCAGCGTTTGCCTGTTCATTGTAAAGAAGAGTATGCCAGAAAAATTAGATTCTGGGACATAAAGGATAATTGAATTGAACCGAAAATATGATTAAGAGCCTGCAGGTCTGTTCTTTATTAGCATCAATACTGTCACCTGATGTTCCTCTACTCCTGTATAGAATCAGATAATACACATGCGTAAAGCGACTTGGTCTTTGTGCTCTGATCAAAAGAAATGACACCAAAGAGCCTCTTTTGATGTAAACAAACTTATCACTCCTGCGTGGTGTTTTAAAATATAAAACAACATGTGGAATAAAGAGGAACAGCAGGAAGACTGACATATTTCAGCTCTGTGTTAGATGTTTACACTTCTGGATTGAACAGTTGATGTCACATCTCAAATGTTTTCTATAGTCTTTAGATTGTCTCTACCAATTATAAATGTTCAACTTACTTAAGGTTACGGTTGTTTACTCTGTTTTCAATGGACTCTGACTTTTGAAGCCAAAATCACAACCTATCTGCTCTAAAAAGCATACAAATATTAACTGAGTGTGTGTAAATATTTCCACTTGTGTCACTGGTTGTGTGTGGGTTTTAAGGCATCCCCACATGGCGGTTTTGGACATCCATCAGTTTGCGAGGCAAAGGGCAGACCAACAGGTGTTGCAGTCATGGAAACAGGCAAGAAAACTGGTTCAGATAGAAGTGATTGTACCCGACCTAAAAAAGCCTCTGAGCTCCTCGACCAGAAACGTTCTCAAACTAGGATCACTATTAGAGATGCTTTTGAAAAATTATGAGAGGTTGGAACGCAGAAAGGTTTACAGACTGGTGCAGAGCTGGCTAAACACTGAAGCTTCTGTGTCCGGGGGGGACAGCTCTCTCCAATGTTTTGAATATGAACTGCAGTACCCATTTTAAACGCTATGCGAGTTATTATCCTTTAACTCAGAATTAGGCTCATTTACTGATCTAGTTTTATACACTGGGGACCTCTTCATTCATTCAGTGTTGCTCACTGATCAATGCTAGTCATAAGAAAGTTTTCAGATTTAAGGAATTTAAACGGCTTCAGTTGTAAATCTGTAAGCATCGTCCTCTTCTTGTACTTAGTGAGTAGATATGATGCTCCCTGTTCTATCACTGTCATCACCAGATAAGATCACATAATTAAGCGATTCTTTTATCTCTTAATTGCAAGATCAGTGTCTTATAATTATGAGATTATAATCTATTGATAATCAAAGTTGTAGAAGGGATTAAAGTTGTATATTTCTGCATCAGATAAGAAACAGCATCAAGTGTTACTTTGTGTTGTTTTATTATCCCACACAGAAGCGAAAGTAGCTGAACGTCTCATGTTCAGAAACTCAGAGACACTTTGAATTGTTTTTTTTTCTGACAAGATTATACTGTAGATTATAGAGTTGTTTCCTGAGGGGGGAAATGAGTCATCCTTTGAGTGCGTGTTGGCAGAGCTGATTAAGATGTTTAGGAGACAGACAGTCCTCAACACAAGTCAAACTCTTTTCTAACTTTTCACCTTGAGGTTTTCAACTTGAGTGCAAGATCTAAGTCAAGGGTCTGAAATACAGAAGCCCTCAGTGGAATGGACACGCACCCTTACATTTTATTTACACTGTTTTCCTGTGATAGCAAGTTCTTTCTGGTAGTTTTTTCTCGAAATCTCAATTTATTCAACTCATATCCCCAGAGCTGCAAACAAACTCATCAGTAGGTTAAGCTCTGTGGGCAGAATTGCAAGTCTCCATCTGTTGTTTGTTTGTAAATGTGTGCATGGTCTGGGAGGACTGTGGAACTGAATTTCCCTCTGGGATAAATCAAGTTCTCTAAGTCTAAATCTAAGATAACACAAAAAGAACAGGCCCTTTAACTAGAGCTACAGCTAGTCTATGGCTACAGGGTGGCTGTGTTGCAGTTTGAGCTCAATGTTTGACCGGCATCAAGGGCCAACATGTTAAACTTGAGGTCATGCTGCTCACTAGAAGAAGAGCAGAGTTGGTGCAGTTGCTGTAAACCAGCATTGTAAGGAGACAAGAGGACCAAGTCATCAGCATACATCAGAAGAATTTAAAAGTCTATCACACAGTGTACATCCAGCCTTACAATCTTAGCTGTTCAGAGATATCATCCATGTCAAAGTTTCAAAGAAGAGGTGACAGGACTCCACCCTGTCAGACCCCCTTAGTCACTGAGAAGGGTCCTTTATACTCCTTCCCAAATGAGCCGGGGCCCCTTACTTTCGTATTTTTTTGAACAATTAATTGACGATGATTTGTTTTATCCAAAGCTGTTATTATATCCAGAAAGCACATTAATACTGTAAGTTACGTTTCAATTACTTGCTTACATCTCCAACATGATGGAGCTGATAGCATCTGTGGTAAGACATGGTGAAGTCTGAGTCTAATCAAAAATTCCAGGTATCCCCGATATAATTTCATGCCTAGAAGACTCAGATATTTTCCCCACAAATATTCACGGCATGTGTCACCTCAGCTCCTCCATGTGACATCGGCTTTATTACCGCTGAAGAGCTAAAAGGGCGCCCGACTCTGTCAAACTAAATTTGTTGCAGGACCAATTCAAGCTCTATACCAACTATTACTTCACGTCTTATTTGGGTAACCTGAGTGTCTACCGACCAACAAAATGTGAAATAAACCCATCCAGTCCTTTGTTTTTTGTCTGCATAAGTCTTACAACACAGAGAAAAATGCTCTGTTTCAAATTTGATCAACTTGTGATGTCACAGTGGGATTCTGGTAAAAAAATAAAAATAAAATACCATACCTCTCCCCTGGTATCTCCACCCGTTGACTCCACCCCCAGCCTGGAACAATACTATTTCACAGGTCCGCCATTTTTATTCTCTCTACAGAGGAGTGATGTCTACTGGGAAAACTTAGGGGGGGCTCATTGCATTTAAAGAGACACACACACCAAAACGGAGCGTTCTGAGAGAGCTGGTTTACACAGGGTCACAAACCTCCTCTGCTGCTTGATTCATGTTATATTTTGACCAAAGCACAGCACAGATGTTTCATTTAGACCACAGGGGACTGTTTGAAAAAGTGGAAAAGGGGTATAATATGTCCTCTTTATTGGAGTGTACTACTACAGTTCATTGCTCTCGATATTTAGCTGAGGGTTGGTTTGAAGGCCAGTTGTCTGTTGTGAAGGCAGCGTAAGTGTTTTTCTCTCTTTAGCTCGACTTTAGCTCGTTAAGTCTGTGTGGGTGCGTCTGTGTGTGTGGGAGTGTGGAAGATAAAAATGTCCTACATGAACCAGAATGATGGTTATTATGTGATCTTGGATGCAATCACTGATGATTAGTTCTAACACTTTTTGGAATTATTCAAACCACAACAATCGTCTCATACTGTAGTCCTCTTTGCTTGATATTTGACCAGTTTTGTCTTTGACTGCTAGCACTAATAATAACACAGACAACACAGAGTCATGAAGCACACCATACGCTAACAATCCAGAGAAACACAAAGTAAGTAACACTGCAACTTAACGACTAGCATGCTCCAGATGTTCTGCTGTGATTTAGTTAAGATCACATGCTTGGTGTACTGCCAGTTTCCCAATAGCATAGCACACGTCATCTGGTCTAATGACCACACCATCATTATGAGAGATATCACCAACATAATACTCATCATTCTTTACACTGTTAAAATATCATCTCAAGACAATGAGATAAAGAAGTTGAGATCTCAAGAATACATCTGGGGAGTACTGGTTATAATGGAAAATGGAGGTAATAGATTTATGGGTGCAGCTCTGCTCCGTACTGAAATACACAGATGCACACATTTCTTTTAATCCACAGAGAGATTGGAGGTCAAAGGTCAACATAATTGCCTTTTTATAAAGTTTCAAAATATGTTTTAGCTTTCAGGTTTGAATAAAGTCCAGTATTAAGGAAGTAAATGGCCAAAAAGGCCGATCATTTACATTTAAGTTGACCTCAGTAAAAATAGCGTCTGAAAAAAATTAGGAAAAATACAATACAAAACAAGATAACAAGAGCGTTCCTCACATTTTGAGAAAACATTTCTTCCCCCTTCTGACTCAACTATACTACTACACTATACATCCCATGTTGTCACTGTGTTTGTTCTCACCTGCCGGAAGTTTTGGGAGCTGATATTGCCAGATGAAGCAACCTGTCATCACCAGAGAGAGAACCAGGAAGAACACAAATCCCAGCTGGCTCCATTTCACCTTCATCTTGTTGTTTTTTGTGATTCCTTCGAATTTGATGGTGGGAGCAGCAGGAGCAGCCTCAGCAGGAGCCGGCTTCCAAACAGAACAACAAAGAAAAAAAAACACAAAGTAGGTTAGCAGAAAATGTGTACAAAAGTTGAGTCATACTCTATTAAAATTTCCACTATCTGTCTTCTCTCTGACCAGATATTCTCCTCCATGTTATCTGATGCAGGAAAGCAGAAATCCCCATCACACAAGTGATCCTGATGCACTTAACTGTACTCACCACCTGATGCTTCACACACAGAGCTGGGAGGAATGGATTACCAGTAAAAACAGAAATCTTCTTATGGCTCAGGCGACATCCTGCGAATTTACAAAGAGTGAGCTCTACTACCGAAGGGATATCTGCATCCCAAATCTACTAAATGGTATCCTGTAGATCTTTTTTTCTAAATCAGGAGAAAGGCACAGACACGGAGTCCCATCTCTGATTTCTCACTGACTGTGCTGTAATCCCAGGCCCATCAGCGCTCCCGTCTCTCACAATTCAATTTCCTCTCCTGCAGCCACAGGCCGTTGACATCATAATCCCCAGATTTACTCCACCAAAGCGGTCGGGGGGGGAAGTCGTAATCCCTAATCCCCGTGAATCAATTCACTCCAGTCCAGCCTCGCCTCCTGAAGCCCACCAGAGAGCCGCACGAGCTCACTAAGATGGCACCCAATCAGCAGACACGGACGAGGGGGAAACAGGGTGATATACGGTGCTCCTTGTAGCCTGAGCATGACCTGAAAAGTGCAGTCACTCGGGCGCAGAGAATTTGGATCAACTGGATGAGGGAATGACGGATGATTTGGGACGTTGAGGGGAATTCAGATAACGATCTAGGAAATGTACTAACATCTACAAGTCCGTCAGTCTGGCTGCTGCAGGATTACACACAGACACTGATGCAGGATTACACAAAGACACACAGATTTGTTTGCTTATACACCTCCCTCGCCATGAATTTCTTGATTCTTCACATTGTAAAGACTAAAACAATGGCAGTATTACATTCTTGTAAAAGTAGAGTTGATATGGCATTAAAATAGGTGAATGTGTTAGCCGTCTTTGTTGTTCTTATTGGGGCACCTTAAGAAAATATTATCATAAACTCTCTAAAGCATGACTTCAGTCAATTCTGCAGCAGGAAGAGGTCATTTACTGCCACATGTAGAGGCCCCAAACCAGGAAAGAATGAAAATACTACATACACATCAGAGATGCAACAATTCTCAATATAATAATATGGCATCTGGAGTTCATACTCCCTGCATTGTATTTCAATGTATCTCTGAACCGGCTCTTTTTGTGTGTGCCTGTGAGTCCACGCGCTGGAATAAGGAAACCCCATGAGTTAATATTCAACCACTGTGCGCTAAAGTCGAGGGAAGCTGACAACACTGGAGTCAGGTTTCACACATTATTATGACATGGCGAGCTGTGAGGAGAGGCTGCAGTATGAGAAAGCGCCACCGTCTTTCAAATCGGTGGTGTGGGGACATTTCAATTTAGCGTGGAGTAAAAAGACAAGGAAGAGAAAATGGTAAACCCCCAAAAAAAGACTTTCTGCAAACATTTACACGTGTCGCCTAATCAAATGGAAACACTTGCAGAGTTTGGCGATGCCAAAGAGATGCTTTTGAAAAATGGAGAGAGTTTAGAAAGCAGAAAGACCGATGCAGAGCTGGCTAAACACTGAAGCATCAGTATCCGTGGCATGGCAACTTGTGTGCCCCTCAACTCTAGAGAGGAGAGGAGGGGGCGGGGGGGGGAAACAGTCGTCACAAATGTTTTGAATTTGGACTGCAGTACCCATTTTAAACACTAAGTGTGTCAGAGTTACATATTGCTCCTTTAAGGTGAGCTCAGGTGACATAAAAGGGATCAAAAAAGAGCAACATTTATATATTTTGTTGGGCATCAGAGAAGCTATAAATCCATGAGCTGGAAACTTTTGGATATAATTGAATTCAAAGGACTTCTCAGCATTTTGACAAATACCTTCAGACAGGTGATGCGACAGGTATTTAATTCACAGTGTTAGCCAAAACATCCAGAGTCCCTAAGTCCTGAAAAATGTCATTTGTTTCTGACACATGATTAAAAAAACATTCCCTTTCATATCTTTAGGGAGGCTGCTTTAAACAGAACAGATTGCAATCTGTCTTTTCCATAAACAACTTTTTGATTGAATCTTCAGAAAGTTTTCTATCATAATATCTCAGAGAATTTAATCTATCTCCGTCTTCTGGTGAGCCTCTATAAAGGAAACACTCTCTGGTGGACTTTGTACCACTGAGAACATCCAGTGACTGTCGATCCGTCACTCAGCTTAATCACAAGATATTAACTGTTGGTCCAGAGGTCACTGATGTATTTTGATGATGATACTGGAGGTTTGATGTTGCCATGTGGGGGGAAAAAAGTGTGAAAGCACGCTGCAGCTGATCCTGGTTGTATAACCTGTGATAGCTGGAGGGCACAACAGCTGTCCCATTGCACCAGACACACACACACACACACACACACACACACACACACACACACACACACACACACACACACACACACACACACACACACACACACACACACACACACACACACAAACTCACACAGTCCACCAGAGCACAAGTTATCGCAGTAATGTTATCATTAATACACATTTTCTGATGTATTTTGTGGTTCAATCCCTAATTTTCTTATGTGTGTGTGTGTGTGTGTGTGTGTGTGCGTGTGCGTGTGCGTGTGCGTGTGCGTGTGCGTGTGCGTGTGTGTGTCTGCTGTTATTTTTAGTGAGAAGTTTTACCTGTGCCTGAACCCCGTCCACTGAGGCCTCCACGAGAACTTTACTCCCGGCCTTGCCCATTGTTTCTCTACTCCAGCTGTTGAATGAAAAACAAAAAATAGTAGTTAAAGATTCTGCACAAAGCCTGACTGCTTTACTTTGGTTTTAATTTTGTAGCACCGTAGAGCTACAGCACATCATTTTTCTTTTGCACTTTCGATAACTGAGGAACTTTGTGGTTTGCTTGTTGGTTGCTGTGAATAGACGACCACATAAAAACCATCCGTCACACTATGCCTTAAGGCCTCGGTTCACTTGAAATTAAATGAAAAAAACAGTTTTTCTGCCATAATGTAGAGGTGTTTATAACACTACGAAAGGTCGACATTTTAGAGGGAGGAATTGCAAAACAACTCATCTTTTAGGCATCAGATTTATGGTTAATAATGGTTCAATGTTTTAACGCTTTAATTGAAAAGTGAAAAACAAGGTTGGCCATTTTATTTCCTGAACTTTGTTTTTCAGCGGTGTGTAGGTACATAATAAATGTTTTCTTCCAACAAATAACCACATCAAATTGCTTCTGTTTCCGACTGTTTTTTTTTTTTTTTGTATTGCTTTGTTTGTACTGTAAACAGAATTTTGTGGTATGTGTACAATGAAAAAAAAGAGATATTGTTCCATGGTTTTGCCTCCTAATGCAATTGTATAAAAATGACGCTCTAAATCTCAAGCTGTCTTAAAGTATTAGATACCTACCTCCCTACCTCCCTACCCAGCTCCTCCTCTTGACCCGTTTCTAGGCGGGATTAAGCCTCATCGAAAAAAAGCTCAAACATGACCACTCGTCAGTCCAATCAGCGATGGCTCTAATTATGCAAATCTATGCACAACTCTTGGCCTAATAAAAAAATCCAACCCCACACAGCTTTTACCACTCAAGGATGAGCTATAGAGACCAACACTGTTTCTGCAGCTGTAAACATGCTGTTTAAATGGGCATCTTTATATAGGTGTTAATGGGGATTCCTTGGCTTTTGCATCCAGCCTCAGGAGGACACTCGAGGAAATACATTTTTTTTGCACTTCAGCATTGGCTTTTTTTTTTTTTTTTTTTTAACTCTGGAGGTTGCTGCTTGGTTGTGTCCAGAGCAGAGCATAGCAAGATGATAACTCCTGAACACAGCTTTTTTACTTTGGGAATACGTCCTAATGACATTTTGTCATGCATAATAATAATATATGAATGATTAATAAAGAGCCAATGTATTTCTAAATGCATGCTCATATACAAGTAGTTAATGTTTACTATACATACCTTATGTCAAAGTATTACCGGATAACATACTGTGAGAAAGGATATGCAAATGTATATTTGTCTCTAGAAAGAGAGACAATTTTTTTATACTCATTGTGAATTTTTATATTCAACATTTACGACTCTTGCCTCGTAGCTCTTATTTCCTTATTTTTTTTTTTGTTCTAAAAATGTTTTGTGTAATCACAAAGACACAAAGCTCAAAGCCTCCTAAAGTATGTTGAAGCCTACTTGGCATTATACCTGATTCTGAGAAACATCACTCTCTGGGGAAGGAAAAAGCTTACAGTGTGTTTGGGGTTATTTTAAAATCAGGGTAAACTTTGTATTGAGGGATGATGCTTATAGGGACAAAATAAAAGCAGTTTCCAGCCGACTATAGGAAGTCACAAAACGTTCTATATCACGTCTGACTCTGTGTCCCTTTCCTACACATAGTTAGCCTCGGCCATTATTGGCAGCTTGAAAAAAGCTCCCAAACCCATGCTTCTACAAACTTAGTACACTGAATGTCTTTTTTTCCATTGCTCATTCATTGACTGCACAGTGAAACTTGCAGGGTCAGGGATGTTGATCTTACAGCAGTACAACTTGAAAGACAAGTTGTACTGTTTCCAAAGTTCACACACATTGCTTCCTTTTTGATTAACTCAAATTGTACGCAGGAAGTGATGTGGAGCTTCTCGTTTCGTCTGGTTAAACCTCATTTCATTCTTATCAAATGACTCATGATGGCTCTTCAACAAAACACCTTTTCAAACAGGAAACAGAAAAGCTCAGTGTATCCATAAAGGCATGCTTACATTCTCACTGTTGGAGACCTTGGAGGGTTATCTTTGATGAGCTGTGATCTCACAACTTTTATATCAGCCAATAGAAGGTGAGTGTTTAAATCATTATGCCACACTTCAACACATACAGTCCAGTGTTTCACAGGCTTATTCAATTATTCTCACTGCTTCAAATGCCCGCTTTGACGCAGCTTTGCAAATATAATTAAAGTAAGGTTACACCATGAGCCTAGTTTGTTCTTAGATTTCATTTTGAGCTGAACCCAGGTCCGCTTGTTTCCCACCGGATTAACACCTCTATGAAAATACATTTTTGGTTCAACACTCTTCCACCCTTTCTACCTGTAATATTAGAAATTTGATTACATTTAAATGTATGCACTGACTCGAGCAATCATTCACTCCCATGACACTTTGCTGCTGCAGCAGTGTTACTTTTTTTTTCTTCTAATAACCCACAAGGAGTTCGAGGACCACTTGTCACTTGTTGCCATGGTGAATCAAAGTCTCGGGCCCCATTAATGCTTTTCATAGTGGTGGTGCACACGCTGAACTCCAGGTAAATCTGCTCAGAGTTCATTGAATAAACTCAAATCAACTTGTCTGGAAACGCTGAGTTTCCAGACAAGTTGATTGACCCTCAGGGTGAGACTGAGAGTTTGTTCAACCTTCTCTCTGAAGTGGGCCACAGGAAGTGGCTGGGTGGCAGCTAACAGTTTATATCATAGAAACATGGCAAAATGATAAGCAGAGTATTTGATTTATTATTATGGATTCAATGTAAAGAGTCTACTGTAAAGAGTCTTTGGTCTGAGGCAGGGATTAGGAAGTTTAAGAAAGAGAAACAATCACTCTAAAACCTCAGAGCAGTGCAGCTGTCTGCTTCAAAACATACAAATAAAGACTCTAGCATGATGAGTCCCACAGTTATTAAGGACAGTAAACTGCACCACTTCTTCATTTGGTGGCTGTTATGACTGGGAGTCGTGACTGTATTAAAGTGTGTTTGTAATTGGATCTGCCTTTGTGAGGCTTTGTGCTCCTTTTCTTGTCTGTACGTCTGTCTGTCTTTGTACTGCGCTGCAGGTACCCACTCCATATTTTGGAAAATGCTGACGGTGTACGTATTGCGTGCCTGAGCCTTATTGGAGGAAAACCGAAGGTGCCAGTTTTAAAAGGGGGCTGCGGAAGCTGCAACGCTGCCCTCCCAGGGAGTTACTCAAGATGACTGTATTTTTCTTTTTCTTGACTTTATTTGAGGTAAGCTAGTTTGGGTTGAGACTTAAATGTTATGTTTATTATTTTGGACGGTCCTTGAAGTTTGATTAATTTGGGGAATAGAGTCAATTAATAGATTAATGTGAACTGAAAATGTGTTTAATTGCTGTTCATCATTGGGAGTGAGGAAGGAGAAGGTCTCTTTTATGCTACGGCTGGTCGTCAGAAAAACTGCCGGGTTGTGAAAAAAAAGTGTTGGATCTACTTTTATTGGCTCCCTGGATCAAAAAGTTGTGACTTCTTGTAAAGACTGGATAAAAGACTGCAATCGTACATGAGGATATTTTTGGCACCGTTCACAGTTAGACCAAAATGCAGCTTCCACATTATTAACCCGAACCACCCTGCATTCCCACATCTCCCCTGTTCTTGCCTCCCTTTTATTGGCTGCTTTTCAAATTCAGACTGCATGACCTCTGCCCCAGTTACATTTCTGACCTCCTCATTCCATTCCTCCTCCACTCAGATAATATGCTCTCTGCCTTCTTTTCCATCCCCCGCTCGCACTATAAAAGAAAAGGTGATCGTGCTTTCGCTGTTTTAGACCCCACTTTCTGGAATCAACTCCCACAAACTATCAGATTTGCAGAATCTTTGGACTTTTGGATTTTTCAGTCTGTTGTTTTCTGCCTTTTTGTCAAAGGCTGAGGCCATGTCGACTGGCTGATAAAGAGACTAAAAACTTAAACTGTGATTTTTGTTTCATTCAAGAGCCACATTACTTCTTATTTGAAGTTTTGCACACTGTGAAAGGAGGCTCTACCTGCACCACAGTGCTCTTATTATGTGTATAATGAATATCTGATATCCATATATGCAAATAAGGGTCAGCTAGTTAAACTATAAGTGACAAATAATAATGCATGTTTACTTTCAATTGACTACAATTACTTTCAAAAAAAAAAACATGCACAAAAAAGGTTGACATTTCCAGGCCTATCGAATATTCATCACGTCGCTTAAAACCTGACCTGGCATTTCAGTGCTTATTCAGAGCGCAGGAGGCGGTGAGCTAAAGTAAGTTCCTGCTTACAGAGCAGCTCCTGATGTGCTGACTCTTCATCAGCACTGTCACCAGGTTATTAGGGGTTATTTTTGTGCAGCAGAAAACTGGCTGTTTGCAGCTCATTGTGTTGTAACTGAGTCTGACAGAGATCAAGGTTAACAAAGAGAGCATTGCCCTGGGTAATTTATTGTCTAGTCTGGAGACTAAGGCAGGTTATTCATTCTTCCAAATTGTTTTTTTCATTACTTTAGAGGAGGCTAGAGTTTCCTGATGGCTCATTATGCATTATTGGTAAATACTTTATTAATCTCTGTTTATTAATTCACATTGCCATTACACTAATCTCATGTTAACAAAATCGCAGCACAACGACACCAAACGGAGGAGAAACCTGCGCACAGTGTGACAGTACAAGACCCAAGTTTTCCCCGACTGCATGTAAACACCTTAAACTGAGTTTCTGACAACTTTAACTTAAAAGGAGTTTTCAGTGACCCAAAACACAGTTTGTGTCTGAAAGGCTACGTTTTCAAAAATACCCATCTAGGCCTTTGTGTGAGGGAGATCACGCCGGTCACTCATTGAGTGTGTGGAGGTAATCATCACAGTGCAGTGTCAGGTGTGAGTGTGACTGATTGGCCATGATTTGGTCCAGGTTTGAAAAGCTGAAATATTCCCTCTAGTTGCAGCACTGTGTGCTGACTCATTTTCTGTGATTTTCTGACTCATTCTGTCACTGTTAGAGCCAGTGAAAGGTTATCTGTGTTTCTTGTGGCTTTTAGAAGTGTATGATTCTGCATTAGCGGTGCTTGATTTGGTTACTATTTCCAGCCGCTCTACAGGAGTGGTTTATTGGTGCTGGCAGTTTCTGAACTAGCCTGTTTGTTTCTTTGTAAACACAGGCCTAGTGGTCTTTGTGTCTCAAATGTAATGAGTCTATTTTCCTTCTGTTAGTCTAGTTTCTTATCAGCTGCTCGGCAGCGGTGGTTTTGTTTCTTCTCATCTCAGGGCTATTAAGAAAAGGGAGCCTATTTGTTGGGCTTGTAGCCACCCCCTTATTTAATCACTTTTCTCGATTTCTTGATATTCTTGATATTTGGGGATTATCCTACCCCCGGGGGTCGCTTAAGATCAGTATGCTAACTACCATAAAGTGTAGATTGGTCTGATAGCTATCACACTATTTTTTTTTTTTTTCCGAACATACATTCGGGTGAATTAGCGGTATCACAACAACACAACTTTCTAGAGGGACTGGATGGAAATATTAGCGACAGCATGGCCGTATTTCACGATAGATGTGATTCTACTAGGGATGCTTTTTTAAACCGTCAAACAGGATTTAAAGTAAATGTAATAACCGAAACAAATAATACGACTTATTTCAGGTCAGTGACTATCATTGGTAGATCTGTGATATGTAAAATGTACACATACACGAGTGAATAATATAAACTGTCATCATATTTTCATTTCGATATTGATGCTCTATAATGTGATGAGCCTTAACCTTTGCTGTGTTGTTGATTGGTCGGTTCACGTTATAGATTAGAACTCACAGGATGACATTAATGTTTGTTATTCTTGCAGTTTTTTTGTCCATCAGTTACCACAAAAACTCAGTTCATGCATTGACTGGACACCCTTGTTTTTTTATATTTATATAATTTGGATTTTTCTCATAAATGATGCACCCTGTGATATTTTCTTTGTTTTTTTGGTTATTATGAAATACTATAATCTCCCTATTTTCACATTATTCATTTGTTTGTTTTTCTCTGTTCTTGAAATGCGCTCTGTTGTCGGCTGCTTTGACCCAAATTCTGTCAACGATCATGAAAGTTTAATTTGAGCGATCTAAAATTATACAGTCAGCCATTTTCCTTCTCGTTTCATGTTAATGCAACTCGTGATTAATACTCGTCATATTGAAACAATATTATCGAAACATTATTTTGTATATATATGCTGCAGACAATCCCTCATTACTATTAATTATCAGGCTGATTGTGAGATGAGACAATTTATCAGCCTTAAATGTGCAGATCAAACACTTTTTACAGCATCATTTGATGTAAATAAAGATTTCTATCTAAAGGTTTAAACAACTTAAAGTGTTTCACATGTCGCATTGAATTAAAACTTTCCATTTCAGCGTATAATTACGTTGTTTCAAATCTCAACTGAAATATGTGTGTTCGTTAGCCAGCGTGTTGCTCATCACCTCAAAGTCAGATATTCAGCGATGTCATGAAATCAGATGACGACATGATGAGACTTCAATGGGGGATGTGTCCACTGATAAGATGCAGGCTTAAAAACAAGTGATCTCATCAGTCTGTCACCTCCAGTCAGTCAATCAATTACAAGAAAAGTACCTCATTATTTAAAAAAAGATTTAAAAAAAACAAAACAGAAATTTGATTCTGTCATTAATATGAGAAATGTAGCAATGAAAGAGAAGCTGAATACCAGGTACCGCGACATAAAAACCTCTAGTTTAGCTATAAACATGATACTTACTACCCTGTTGTATTCAGTTTGGTGCACCAAAAACAGCAACTTGCAGCTAAAATTACGTTGTTTTTCTGCAATGTCCAATCCAGCCCTTGAATATGCAAACAAATCCCCTCTGACAATGACCTATTTAGAGTTAAAAAAAACTGTCATGGTTTCAGGTCAATGCAGAATAATTTTCAAATGCATGCGCCACACAGCGTCAAATATCGAGCCTGTGGACAAAAAAACCATTATATAAGCTGTAATGAATCTCGCACCACTTTTCTAGGCCGTGAAACATCCTACATAGATCAAGTCCTTGAACACCTACCTCAGGTCCTGAATCTATACCCTGCTTTCCCCCCTCCTGTTCATCCAAACAACAGGACAAAAATAATATTCCACTTTTGTTCCGTGTGTGTTTGGGAGCTCGTAGCGGGATCCTGACAGATGTTAGAATCATGGTTATGACTAAATCCTGCCTGTATCAAACCCAGCATTCTGGATTAACCATCGTAGCCAATGGCCACATCTGCCATGGGACAAAAATGGGTGCCCTCCTGGTGTGTGCGGCGCAGGGTTTTGTGTGTGTTTGAGCTTCTTTTTTTTTTGCGTGTGCGTGTATTTGCATGGCATGTGGTTTTAAGAGGACAAGTGGTTTTATAAGGACAAGTTCACTCTGCCAAACTAAATCCAACTGGTGTTATCTGCTGAAAGTAGTGATAACCGTTGGGCCAAAGACTAATGAGGTAAAGGGTTTGAAGTTGGGTTTATTCAGAGATTTAATCTGTATATGAGAAAAGAAACACTCACACCCCTATCCTACTTTTTTTTTTTTTTTACAAATAAAAAAAATACTTTTTCATATTTTGATTGTTTGGTTACTTATTTTGGGGTATGTATTTATGTTTTTGTATCATGTTGCTTTTACCATTTCTCTATGTATTTGTAATTTGAGTGTTTTTTGTTTTTTTGTGTGAATTTCTTTGCATAATCTTCACAAACAAATTCATCTTCCCACCTCTGAAGGATAGCATTATTCTGATTCATTCATTAGTCTGATTCCTGAGACGTCCAAACTAGCCCTCTTTCTCTTGACTCCAGCTGTGTTTAGGACTCACAAAATGCGTCTGACAAATGTATCTGCATTGTTCTCATTTAGTGCTGAATAAGTGGAAGATATTCTTGTGGGGCAGATGCATTTTATTTCAAACTGATAGACAAAGATATAACAGCTCAGATTGGATTGTTGTCAGCGACAACGGTAATGCAGAAAGAGGTCATCTAACACGCTATAACACTGCAGTACAAATCAATTGTTTTGCATGCCTTCAAGCATTGAGGAGCTTGACACTGCAGATCTGTTCCTCTTTGAAATAATGAGATAGAAGAGAATAAGGTGAGGGGATGATTATGCAGATGGTTCGCTTATTGCAAGCAGCTGCTCTCATTGGCTCCTTTATGAGAAAGTCTGCTGTATTAAATATTCTTCACAGGCTAACATTAGTGGCACACCTTCATCACATATTATCCATTATCTGGAGCAGCGTTACTCAGCTGGTAGGTCGTGTGTTCCTGGAAAAAAGCTTGTGAAGCGCATTTTAGACATGTTTGTTTTGTACAGTTTCTTGCCTCCATTACATGGTTTGAAGTGTGTACTGCACAATTTTTGATTGAATAAATCGGATTGGTTTTAAATGTTTTCCAAATTTGGGTTGCAATTTCTCATGAAGGAATTATTGGTGGGTCCTGAGGCTAGGTGAGTTGAGAACCACTGATCTGGAGGATAGGTCTGTATTACATAGGGTTTGATGATAAACAAAGACAGGGGACATACAGGCTCAAGTCCCAGCATTTCTATATAACCCATCTAACAGAAGCCTCTTAAAGACATGACTTTTTTGCTGTTATTCCACCCAACTGGTCCTATAAGAGGTAGAGAGGGTGCCAACATTGTTTAAAGAAGCGGCGGCATGATATAAGTATGTAGCTACCACACAGTTTGACACAGAGATGGAGGGATGCATGACAAGCAAGCTGTAGTTAATATACTGCAGGGGATAGTCTTGATGTAGAGCAGGTATGAATATGGTCTAGAAGGGGACAGGAGTTAGAAATTGTACCTGTATGGATGGCATCTACTTTTTATTTTTAACATGAAAACATATTCATTGCATGTGTCCTTGTTTCATCAATGATTAAAATAAGCAGCAGTAGCAGCAGGTGTAGATGATATTTATCAGTCTGGAAGCCCAGAGTGTCAGACCTACAAACACACAACAGAAACATTAGCTTTGTCACAATTCAGTGGTAACATCCTCCGAAGGACCCGGCCTTGGTAGAACTCTCAAGCTGATCTGAAATGAGACAGAGCGGTCTACAGAGGATTCCCTGTTTGCGTCATCAGCCACCCCCACCCTTACCCTTCTGTTTCTACCATCCCTGTCACCTAGAAGTCAACTAAAGGCCTCTTGCTTTTCCTAATATTGGTATTGGTAGTTACTTGATTGAGTTGAAACAACTTACATACATTCAAAGTGTTTGACTCGGCTGATTCAGAGTCCACCAGTTCATTTGAATTGGCTTGCAATAAAATTTTGGATATGTTGGGGCACCAGGGATGCACAGGATGGATCCTTCGTTGGCACATTTTTTGGCCACATTTCAAGAAGCCTTCCAAATGGGACACCCTTCGCTGCACCACTGTGATGTAATCGGTCTTCAAATGTGCACTCCAAAGGAAGCAGCCCTAAAGTACAACATCGAGACAAACACAGGCTCTCACGATTCAGTCAGGGGGGAGATTATAACCAAGGAAACAGGAGAGACACCAGAGGCATTTCCCATTTTTCCTTAATTTTGCTTGACCATTAACACTCTCCTACCAAAATCTGCCCTTTATACCTTTCCTACTCCTGTTATCCTGTTTTTTTCTCGGCCGCCCATGAGTCCTCGTTTTACTATTATAATCATTGAAATTATCCAGTCTGCCTGGTAGTTTACCTATAGGTCCTCTGGATGGATGTCATGCTGAAAAAGGTATGAACTGAAAACCCTCCCACTACTGATCTGTGTCCTTAGTATTTATATGTATCTGTGCAGCCACAGAAGGGCATGTCCAAATATCTATTATTAAAAGTCACAGAAAAGCAATGCCCTTACAAATACTATATTTTACTGGAAAGCTTTTGTCTTTCCTTTGCCTGCTTTTTTTTCCTGAGGTGCATTTGCATGAACATCACATCCAGCTGATCTGCTCTCCATTTAATCAATTCTCTGTTCATTAAATATATATAGCCTATATATAATGTATGATTAACTTCCACTCTGTCCGTCCATCTTTGCTGTCACTGACTTCAGTAATCCTCAGACTATAGCATTAACAGACTGATGTGACTGGAAATGGAAATCCGATCCTTTGTTTTCCATCAACAATCAGAGACACTGCTCATGTGCATTAGTGAAATGCTTCATTGACCTTTTGTAGAGATATAAATAAAAAACTATATATATAATAAGGTACAGTATGTCGAAGAATAAGGTTTCTACTACGTTCAAAAATGTTGCTTTACAATTAAAAGACTAAATCGTTTTGAGGTCTTTTCCATTTATCTCACAAAACATGAAGACAAAAATAAAAAAAAGGTTCTTCAATGTGTTTTAATGTTACTAATTTCATGATTTCAATGTTTCATGAAATCACCTCCTGCAAACCCAGCTGGCCACAAGCATCATTTGTCCAGAGGTGGACCATGACTGAATGTGGGGATGATTTTTTGACACGATGCAATTTCACAGAACGTCTACTGGTGAACAAGAGAGGACAAAGAAGAGAGCCTGCAGGGTCCTGAAAAACACCCTGCACCTTTGAGATAGAACAAACCGTCCTCTATTTACAGATACAAATAAAGACAGGATCAATAGGTGTGGGACCAGAGTGTGGGACCAGAGACCAAAGTTCTAAGGAATAACAACTCTGTCTGCTGGCATTGGTTCTTGTGGAGAGCAATCTGCCATCTAACCCCTTTTAGCTTCAATTCAATCATTTCAACAGATATCTGCATGAAGGTGCAGCTAACGATCTATTCTTTGGCATTGTTTCCCAACCTAAAAAAAAACATTCTAGCTTCACAAGTTGCTGGTCAGACTGTAAACAAAGGCACACATCAATAAAAAAAAAAGTCTTGGCTGGAAGTCTTTTGTCGCTGCCTGCTGGCTGCACCTGAAGCCTGAAAAAAATTGGCTGTTTCCCCCAGTGGCTTTAAATCTTATGGCTTCCCAGATTGGTCTGAAAATAACAACTGAAGGGCCGCTGGTGGCACAGTGGTTAGTGTCCCCATGTACGTAGGGTATAGTTCTCCAAGCATGCGGCCCGGGTTTGAATCTGACCTGTGGCTCCTTTCCTGCATGTCATTCTACAATCTCTCTCTCTCCCTAACTGACTCTATCCACTGTTTAAATGAACTATATTTGTATCAATTTAATTGAAGCAAAAGGTTACCTATGACTATAAAAAACTCTTCACTGATTAGGTCACGTGTGGGTCCAAGCTAGTGAGGAGAAGACGTGAAGAAACAGATGACATTAACACGTTTTCTACAGGGGCTGCTGAAACAAGGCTCATGGACAGTGAGGTTAGTAGAGACACTCTTTCAGCTCGTTCAGCTCTCTGACTCCCACCAAAACAAAGCTCCGCAGCAGACTGGATGTTAGAAACATGCTGCACCTGTCACTCACACATAGCGCCACGCAACGACCCGGAAAACAGGCTCAGGGCTCACACTGAGGGTGAATTAAGTTTTGTTTTTCGAGTGTTTTCTACAGTATTCAGGTTTGACAAAGTTACATGACATTAGTCAAGGATTACCATAAGGTGTGTAATAATCCCCCCTGCCAACGAGCCGTCGGAAGTACGACAGCTGCTGTCTCGTCCGTGCAGTCAAAAAGGTCGGCGAACCCCTGGTCTATCGTGCAAAGTCTGCTGGTGCAAGAATGATGAACACCTCAGTTTGTCAGTGATTTTCAGGATGGGAGGGGCCTAAGCTTGGGGGAGTTCAACATCCTGGAGCTCTCTGCTTTGATGAACCTGCATCCGGTCAGACAAGCGACGAGCTGGATGTGAGTGGTCACCGAAGATGCTGTGTGACATGTGCAGGCAGCATGAGGCGTAGATTGGGCGTGCGTCCCAATGACTTTCCCTCTAGTTTTTATGACTTGATGACTTTCTATTTCAAACACATCTCTGATGTTCATTTACAAAAAAAGATACCTAAAAAGATCAGACATGTTTGGCTCACCCGATTACAGAGGCTCTGGAAGAGAGCACACATTACCGAGATTAACAGGCTTTGTTTTATGCAGGTTATACCCCCCTCTGGTGGACGATATAAAAACTACATCTTCATCTAGGTAGCATACCAATATTACAGTGAATGTTTCTGTTAAACACTGATGTGGATGACAGTGTGGTCTGATGTTTTTGCATTTATATTTTGTTTTCTGCACGAAAAGGTTTCTGAAGATGATTGAGGTCGAGTAAGACATCATGTGATAACTTTGATGAACTTCAAAATAAATGTCAGATCTAGTGAAGCTTCATCTGTTTGAATTTTTTTTTTTAAAGCTTTGCACACACTAATTGAGTTATGGATCTGTTTGTGCTTCGCTGTTCATGTTTTGATCCCTTTGAGCTCAGTGACACATTAGTGCCATCAAAGGTTTCATTTGAAGCAAATTAATTTACATTTTGATTCTCACCTTGAGCTCGTAGTCAAACATGTTGATCTTAAGGTACAGAAGAAATGAATAATCTGTAATGAAAATCTCTAGATTTTGTATTTAGCACTGTGATTGATCAGAGCTGGATCTTAGAGTGCATGTTTGGTTAGCAATTGAGACACGAAAAACTTTAAATTTCTTAGGATAATGTTTAATTTACGATATCTTTACAAGTAATCTTTTTATTTTATTTATAATTTTCTCTTTTGTCAAGCAGAAACAGGGCTTTAATTCAGGATCAAAGCAAATGTAGGATTAAACCACACTTGAGCCAGACATCCAAACAGGAGGGCTGCAGGCCTGTTGTGGGGGTTCAATGAAATAGTTTATTATTGACAGGAGAAACATGGAGACAGATTTATCAATGAGCAGACCAAATCAAAGTAGGTACCGCCTGACCACAGTGTCTCAATGTCACCACACCAGTGCAGGATCACAACTTTTTAACATATTCTGCTTCATTTCATTCCCATTAGTTTTCCACCATTGCATCTGTTTTTAACTTATGCATGTGTTTATTAAATCACTTTCATGTATTTATTTAAATTTGCAGCCTGTTTCTGCTAATGGAAATATTCTGGGCCATTGCTGCTGCACGCTTGCACTAGTCATTCACCATATAGTAGACTTGAAATCAAACAGCAATTGTCTTCAGATTTCAATATTTATTAAATCCTTGAGGCAGGTGGACTGGGTTCAATTTCGACCTGTGGCTCCTTTCCCGCATGTCATTCCAAACTCTCTCTCTCCCCAATAACTGACTCTATCCACTGTCATCTCTCAAAAAAAGGCCTAAAAAGCCCCAAAATAAACCTCTAAAAGTATTTGATTTAATTCTTTATTTAACTGGGTTTTTTTTAATGCCTCGGCCATGCTCAGGGCGACCTTTCAGATCAGACGTCATTAAAAACTATTACTTTTCTAAACGTGTCTTCATGAAGTCAGTGAGGCCAAGGTCATCATCAGATAAGATAAACACACACAGGGATTGATGAGTGACATGTTTAGACAGACATACTGTACATATCCTTCGGGGTAACATGCGCTGACGTTGAACAGCCTTCCAGTGCCGATTTAATGAAACACTGATGACAGAAACGGCAGCAGCCTGAAGATACCGAACCTCGCTCTGTCTCTGCGTGTCTTTGTACTTTTGTATCAAATCTATGTGGACGACTTCACGGTTAGTTAACAGAAAGTCTGCTCTAACTGAAGACACTCTGACATCGTAGTTTTCTCCTTCAGGCTTAATTGAATGTAAATAAAGACATCAGTGGTAAAGAGCAGCTTTAATCAACTAAGAGCATTAGCCACATTAAATCAGTTTAATCTCATTACAACCTGGAAACACTTAATCGTGATCGCGTCACCTCTTGGCTTCACTGCTGGAGCTCCTTACAGCCATAATAATATTGTAGTATATAGAAGGACATAAAATGTATATGACGTATGTGAATTGTCTACACAGACAAAGATATCTATCTGCAAACTGCTTGCACAACACGTTAGGTTGTGAATTGAATTTGACTTGCGGATGATTGGTGATTGATACTTTGGTTATGTTGAACACTGTTTGAGTGTTCATCTGATCTGTTTGATTAGCTGTCTGTTAAACTATTAAAGAATGTATATGTGTACCTGTATGCATACATGTTGCCAACTCAACTCAATAAAAAGTTGTTCACAAAAACATGCTTTTGGTTGTTGTGGTAAATGATGTAGCCTACTATTGCTTCTAATTATTCCTTTAATTCTGTTGTTCATTATCGAGCTTCATTAATAAAGTCTTATGACATGACGTGCAGCATTAATAAAATATCATGTAAAGCAGCAGTTGTGTAACCTACCCCCTCTTGTGTCGTAAAATGAACCAGGGATTGACTTTTGGCTCCAACCCGTCGCTTAGCAACAACAGACAACCAGGTAGGAATAGGATATGGCACACTGGAGATTGCAACAAGGGGCTCACCCCTCAAGTCTGCAGGGGCACCAACAGAGGGCGCTCATGTCACATTTAAAGGAACAGTCCCAGTGAAACTAATAAGAAAACTTAATAAACCAGGGATTGGAAACTTATAAGAAAATAATAACAACTTTATATCGTTTTCATCAGAATGTATTATATCAGCAATTTAATGTTTAGACCCAAGTACAAAGAGTAATGCTTAATTAAGAGAGATAAAAGAGAATTTAAGCTAATTTAAGCTACTTTTTCAATGAAATGAACAGAGTAATTTCCGTTTACTGAAGTATATTTGACTCACTTTTCTATTTTATTTCCCAAATGTATTAAGTAATGCATGTAAAATAGTTTTTAAGAAACAGGGCGCAGACAGCCTGTGGCAAGTTGCGTCTCATGTACAGGTGATATAGTCCTCTAAGCGGTTGTCCCGGGTTCAAGTCTGACCTGCGGCTCCTTTTCCTGCATGTCATTCCCCCCTCTTTCTCTCTTCAGATTTCTTCCTCTCTCCACTGTCCGATCAAATAAAGGCAAAAGCCCAAAAGTAAATCTAAGGAAAATCCTCCAATTTCTTGCAAAGAACAAAACGTAAACCTGTAATCAAAGATTATTATAGAAGTATTTATGTTGTTCATGTTGTAGTGCATTTTTGTTTATTGGTTATTCTGGTTAACATCCTTCATGGATTTATTGATATTTGAAATTGACTCGCAGGTCACAATAAGTGAGGAGGGAGACTGCATGTCGCCCCAGGCCTGCCAGTTTCCCGCCCCTGTTATACACAATAATGACCAATGACAATAGGTAAGTAATGACCAAAAGATGGAAAAAAATAATGGCAGTAAGTAATACGTATTGCTCTTAGCATTTATGCATTTATTGAGGCAGATTCTTCAGCTTCTGCATCAAATGAAAAACACATTTGTGTGACTTGTAACATCACATAAGAGAAAAACACCAGTTTAAATAATGAAATAAAAGTTCATTTACTACATTTACTTATAGCTACTTCAGTGTCTGGTAATTACAATTATTGTGGTTGAAGTAAAGATTATTAGCTAGACGTGTGGTTACTGGTTATACGCAGTGATAAGTCTCCACCACTAGATGGCGGTGTTGCTACACTTAGTTTTTCATTCTCTGCTTTGTCTTTTATTGAGGAGTCTGCTTCTTCTCTAAACCAGCAGAAATGAACAGCTTCATATGTGAAGTATTTTGAGTGACTAAATACCTTGGAACCAGCTTTTGTTCGATCTGAGCGTGTACTGTGTGACAATAACTTGCATGATGAATTATCATGGGACTGTAATATAAACATGCTGGTGATCCTCGATTGTGTACTGTTTACTGTCATGTGTTTCCCTGCAGAGAAGAAACTCTATTAAAGTAAATAGCTCTGGTGGCTTGCGTTGATTTTTGGCCTCCGAGACTCTTATTTATTTCTTTTATTTGATATTTGTGTGCCAAGTCTCTGCAGGCCTGCCAACAGTTGCCACCAACACAAAACCCTCAAGAGTTTCCATCGCTGATATAAAAAAAATTGCAATCAAATCCAGTCCCTGGGGAAAAAAGCAGGGTGCATGAAGCGTCCTTGGTTAGAGATGTTCACTATCATGTTGTGCAGCCTGCCAGCCCGCCAGCATGTCAGGCCAAGAAGGAAAAGTGGAAAATGAACTGCTGTGTGCTGCCAAAATGGGCCACGGTGAGGACGAGTTAATACGAGGAACTTTTCTGCAAATATACTGACATGTGACACTTAATTTCAGTATCAAGCCCTCTGCTTTTCGCCTTGACCTTTCTGTAAACTATCCACTCAGCAGACTGAAGGTTTAATAAGATGATAAGAAAAAAAAAACAGTGAGTTTGAAGGCTGTTCCTAAGAAGGGAAAAACCCTTGAACATCTGAAAGAGATTTTTCTTAACAATATTTCAGGACAAATACAAGAAAAATCCTCGATAAAGGAGCCGGAGAAAACACATTTTTCCTAACAGCAGAAGCCTTGTTAGACCATGCATCGCAATTACTTTTGATTTTTTTAACTCTATCCCTACTATCTCCCTCTTACCACTATCTCTTATGAACTGTGAACATCTCAGAGGCAAGAAAAACAGGAGGACTGCATTTGACTCTAACTTGTGTATATATTTTTTCTATTCTAATTACTCAAACGTCTCTTTCACTGCTCTTGGGTCATCATAAAGAAGCACAAATTACCCTTCAGCCCCTTCATGAGACAAACCAGGCCATAATAAACATATTTGAACTATCCTAACACACAGTCTAACATTAAATATGTTTAAGGAGAGAAGGAAACAGATTCTACCTTGTGGGTCTGAATCAGAGGGGTTAAAAAAAACCGTCTTTATTTGACGACTTGGGATGAGAACTTGTTGAGGCCACGTAAGTGAATCAAGCAGTTATAGACGAGGGGCCGTGTTCACAGACATTCTGAGAATACTCTCAGAGAGCTCCTAGCTTAGCTTAATAACTAGTTTAGGAGTGATTTAGGATCATTCTCAGAGCAACTCTGAGCAAAGGAAGAGACACAAACCTTTATCTTGGTGAGGAGATGTGGTTGACCCCGTTGCTTGGTATGACACATTTTTTCACAAGCTGTGATTGGTTAATCCAACAAAATTGAGAAAAAAAGTCAATCATACAGTCTAGTCAGACATTGTGTAATTATGAACACTGTGAAATTAACATCTGTATGATAATTTGTAAGACGTAATTTAAAAGTATATAGCCTACAAGATGTTTGAAATCACATGCTCACTTGTGCGGCAGCCTCTTCAGGTGAAGAGCCTTTAATTAGTTATTGGACGCACCAGTGGAGGTAACCACATGAAGCGAAACTCAACATGCATGTCTTTGAACTGAAAAAAGTCAGAGATGGACTGAAATGTCTGCATGAATAATTTTTGCCTGCTATGCCCAACTATGAGTCAACAATATTATTCTTCATGTGTTTGAAGAACATTTCCCAATTTTTTCCTCAGCTTGAGAAATGTTTCTCCACCTTAGGAGCTCTCTTAAGGGCTAACATGACTTTTGAATAACTTTCATCCCTACAAGGATCTAGTCCCAACTTTGAGGGGAAATTCTAAATGTCCTGATTCAAAGAATATTGTCACTAGGAGCAACTCTTAGTATTAGTAGGCTTCGTTAATACCGCCCCAGGGTCTTGAATCTTCTATAAGACACCTGATTCTCTGCCAAATCCAACATTCTAATATTTTAAAACACACAATTTAAAATCATGGCTTATCATTGCAAACTCATGAATCATGCCTTTTATCATGCATGTGGTGGTAGATGTTGGTCAAACTGAGACTTTGAGACAAACTAATGGACGCTAGCGGTTAGGATGCATCCAGTGTCATTCCCCACTCGCTCTTTCTCTCTCTCTCTGTCTCTCTCGCTCTCTCTCTCTCTCCATAGTTCCTCCTCTATCCAATGTCCGATCTACATAAAGGCCAAAATCCCCCCCAAAATAAATCTTCATAAGAAATAAAACTGACTTAAGAATTTAAATCTTACGTCTGACTAAACTTCAAAAAGACCCCTTCCCCCCCATATTCTTATTTAACTCTTAAATACAGAAGTACCTCGTTAAAGCGGTACACATTCTCATTTATTTATTTGATCGTGTGTGTCTTGTCTTCTTTTGTCCTTGTCATCATTGCTGCTGTCTCTATCATAGCATTGGTCATTGGTCGTTTGCACTTTCTTCTCACAATAAAACAAATTAAAAATAAGAACAAAGTGACTCAACCTATGATTTGACAAATCCTTCCTGCATCTCTTCCCACTCATCGAAACCCCTTTCACATTTTTTTTTTGTCTAGCAATTATTTCTGCTTTACTTAGAATAATCTCGTAAATTAACGAGTTCGAGACCAGCCTGGGCGAAAATGATGAAAGTAGAACTCTTAAAATATTTTCCTCTGCAGGCAACTTCCTCCAAGTCAGTGTGGTTCTTTCTTTGGAAAAGCCACCGTTTCTTGCAGTATCTTTTCAGGTTCCTGATATTTTATGACAATGTAAAGATGATGATGTACCAAAAGCATGTGTAGTTTCATATCTGTGTAAGTAAAGCCCCAACACAACTATTTGTGTCTGTTATCGGTCTGCCTTGTTAAAGTGTCTCATGTGCAGAGCCAGTTTGCGTCCTGTTCATCATTTTACAGATAAACAAGGTCTTAGAAGTTGAAGTGAAAACTTCTCTTGAACTAACTGTTTTTACCGACTACACAAGGAAGTAGCCTATTTCCTTATTAGTGAAACCTTTACGACAAGATGCTCCCTGTTTGTCATTTGAGAACAGGATGCTGCTGCTCTTCTGATATAGACTAAAATAACGACTTTATTCTTTAAAGACTGTAAAAGTTCTGCTTTCATCATTTTCGAGCAGGCTGGTCTCGAACTCGTTAATTTACGAGATTAAACTCATAAATTTACGACTTTATTCTCGTAAATTTACGACTTTAATCTCGTAAATTAACGAGTGATGATTGATTTTGATAAATGCATTTTTTCTAATTTTGTAAATGTTCTGGTGTAAATCAAAAGATTAAAGAGAACACAGTTCAAACCTTTGCAAGAGATACTCATTTATAATTTGTCACACTGAGTGTTAAAGTGAGCACTAAACTCAGATCCAAGATGTTTTAAGTCATAATCAATTTGCATCATTCCTGATATCTGTATCATTTCAGAACGGTTTTTGTATCTATAAATTGTGTTGCATTACATTGTGTTATTTTTATCTCATTATTTAGAGGACTCAAACCACACTTTAATGAAATAATGGAGGGCTAGCATATAGCTTTTAGTGTCATGTCATTATAGTCTTAGCTCAATGACACTTGTTCTCATTGACTTATACTTGACTGTAGTGGCCGTGATCATATCTGTTCTGCCATCTAATAATGTTTCATCTCACCATCAGTAGTAATAACAGGATAACACTGAGTCTATAGGACGCTCTTTAAAAAGCACTCCATGTCAGATACTCAGATCCTCACTAATGAACCGGTCTAAAGATTTCACGCCTGTGGTGTTCAGTGTGTGGCCACAAACAGGCAGAGCACACTGCAAACATGGTATAAACAATCAGCCTGGCCTTTTTGTTCTCCTGCATGCAGCCCGTTGATGAATGTGTGAATCCTCCTCTTTTTATTGGTCTGCTCCTGACCTCTGACCTATTTTCTCCCCGGGGCCGAGGGAAGGGCATCTGGACACAGCGTTCCCACTGAACGCAGAGGTCTATGTAGGTCAGCAATCTGCCCTCAGTGTCACTTACAAACCATCAACAGATCGAGAATGCACAAGAGTGTGTGCTTATTTGTGTGTGTGCTTATGTGCTTATGTGTGTGTGTCAGTGTGTTTGTGTGTGTGGTTTAAGAGGACAACTAACTAACTGCAGGGTTGATGTGCATTTCATGGGATGTCACCACACTGGAGTAAAATCCATCTGTTGTCAATGCTTCTTCATGCGTCATGCTTGTTCAGCCACTCATAAGATGTAATTATTCCTTTTTGACATGCAAGGCAACTTCTTCATACTTAAGAAAAATTGTTTTTAATGTTGGACGTCCTTTAAGAACTTAATTTTTGTGCCTCTAAAATTCCTCTAATATGAAGGTATTTTTTATGTATAAATATTTGAAAACATAAGGACATTTCAGAAACATTTGGTTGAAGTTGTAGGTTGATATAGTTGACCACTAGGGGGCAGACAGAACCTAAAGCAAAGCAGAGTTACGTTCATTGTTTTACTTTACTAGTCCTCTACTAAAAGCAAACTTTAAAAAAACATAAAATACTTTTTTTAACCTATAATACTATAAATAGTAATGGCTGTTTCTTGTGATCATCACATGGGCCTGACAACGAGGTTGGACTGATCCAAGCTAACTGATACCTCAAGATGATTCAATTCAATTCAAATTTGAATAACTTTATTCATATGGTCAGAACTTCATTTGTATTAGTGCAAAAAAAAAAAACACAGCTGGACTGACTGAATAGCAAAGAGAAGACAACAAACTAGAGCAGCCTTAAAATAAAAAGTGTTCAAATTGTCCAGAGTCAGAATATAATAACTTTATTTCTATAGCACTTTTTGAAAACATGGTTTTACAAAATGCTTTGACATGTGCAGAAGCAAACATAACAACAGAAAATCACGACAACAACGCAATCCACAGAAGAGACATCCAAATAACAACAAAACCCAGACCATAAAAGAACCCAAACAAAAACCCAACAGAGGAGAACCCAAACATCAGAATTCAAGCAACAATAACTCATAATGGCTAAGGCAACACAGGAAAACAGGAACACAGGCATAATGCTGGACTAAAAATGTCAATGAGTAAATAAACAGATATTGGGGTCAGGTACTCGGACTAGTAAAGGCGTTCATTGGAGGATCATTCACAGTAACATATTTTATGTAATTTAAGATACGTGAGGTGAAACGTATTCTTTTATAAAAAGTATTCTTCCTGAAATTGAGCATTTGATGTCGTGCTACGTCATACTTCCTGTTCTCCTCTATACTAAGAGAGATCACAGTATACATTTAGAATTTGGATTTGCTTTATATGATAAGGAAAACACAATTTGTGTTGCACAAAGTTCATCATCTGCTAAAGTTCAAATCTTAACAAGTTGCCAATTAATAAGAAATGTTATCCTTAAACACGTTACAACAAGAGCCCATCTAGATGTTTTATTATTTACAGACCCAACATTAATCCACCATGAGCACAGCACTTTGCAACATTTAGTAAAGTTACACTGACAATGAAAAACTTAATAGAATTTGACATTAGAGTGCCTCTGACTTTCAGTTAAAACTGCCTCTCCACAACAGGACAGTCAAATGTTTTCATTAGCTATTTGACTTCTGTCCCCTGTTCCTGAAGAGCACCTGATTCCTCTATTTTTTGACCCAGTGCAGCACTCACTTCTACTTTTTTTGCATTTTAATTTGAATTCATTCAGCAGGATAGCCCCTTGAGATGTACCGAACCAGACAGATGGCTGTTTAACGTGAGTCTGGTTGTGTTGAAGCATAAAACAATTTACTGCAATGAGTAAAATAAAATCACCAAGAGTACAAATGTGAATATACAATAAAATAAACAATTATATTATGATCCATAGATGTGTTTTCGCCCCATTATAAATTAGTAATTTAAAAAACAAGTTAAAAAGAGTACAGCTCTGGTTTACTTTTAGCCAACACTTGAATTTGTTTTTTATATCTGTGATTAATTTTATTTTATTTATATTCTATATATATATATATTATATTTTAAATATAACTTATTTATAAGTGTTCTGATAAAATAAGCTTGAGTCCATACAATCACACTACAGGAGAAATATAATAATCATAATCTGAATGCTTTAGCAACTTTCTTGACAAGTAAAAGTAAACACTATTCATGCAATCCAAGCACCTCAAATATGAGAATTTTGCACTTTTTCTTTAATTTATAATTCAATTTTTTTTGTACTTTTGGTCCTTTACCAAATAAATTAGCTTCACTGACATCAACTTATAATTAAATGTAAATTTGGGCTTTGAAAACAAAGCATGACAAATAAAAATGTTGTAAAAAATGTCCCTTTCCTACATTTAGTACCCTTACTTTTAAAATTCAACTTCATTTTGCTGATTAGATTAAAATAACGGATAATGGATTCTCCTATTTTTACTTGATGTTTCTAATTTAAGTGTTGTAATAATACTTAACCCGAGTATAGATTCTGAGTACTTCCTCCAACGCTGCAGGGTAAATAATGTTTAGTTCATGTGTTGTATCCATCCATCCATTGAGATCATTTGGAGTGTTTTTTTCGATACCACAGGACATAATTCTTTCAAGTTTATAGATGAATATCTGAAGGTCATGTTTAATATTAAAAACACGATGTGGTGGGTACTGAAGCGTAAAGATCACTCAGAGTGCATCTCCATGGCGTGCAGCCCTGCGGTTTCACACATATCAGATTGTCATTTACACAGAGCAATAACTGCAGTTGACCCATTGATCAGTTTTTCACCAACACAAGTGGAACAACTGATGTCTCTCATTGTTTTGTCCTGCTCAGGAGATGCGGCGGGTTCATGTAGTTTGACACAGATTTAGCGGGCAGCGGGGCCCTCCGGGGGGGGGGGGGTGTTAGCATTGATGCGTCCATGCTTCAGCTAACATCGCAGAGTTCAGGCGACCAAACTCTTCATGACCCCTGAGTGACTCTCCTCACACAGCCCGGGCTTATGGTGAGACTCTGAACATGAGCACGCCAGCGCCCAGGGTCTGCTGTCAACATATCAAGAATCCACCCACACGTACAGAGACTCACAGCTAAAACTCTGCTCGTCTTCCATATTCAGCCATTTTATCAACATGTAAACATTAACTTCTACTTGAAATGTGGTCTTATATCTGCATTTTTGTTAACATGGTATTTGTTTAATATGCTGTTTTATTTAAACACACTGTTCACTAATATATTTCAGCTTTTACACAGTCTTTATGACCTGTAATCTTTTTCTCATAGTACATTTTTTCAGGTATAAAATGCCTGAGACTGAGCAAGGAGAAAATGAAAACCTGCCCAGTCCCACCCTCTACTCACCTGCTGTCTCCTCGTGCACACGCAGAGCTGAGTGTCTCCTCGTCTGCAGGTCTCACACCGGCTCGTCACTGTCCCCGGTGTTATCAGAAATGGCATTGTGTTGACAGCCATCGATCGTAATGTTAGCAGCTTCGCAGCATCCTCCTGAGAGAGAGAAAAAGACTTCATTGGAGGAGGAACGCCGGCTGAGGAGCCACTTAGTGAAGACAGAAAGCTGTAATCTCAGCTATCCCATTGTGCTTGTTGGAGTGAGGCCGTGCACCAGCTCACGATTAAACTGTGAGGAGACAAGACAAAGGTAAAACAATGAATCTCTGTGCATTCTGTCTAGTTTTAACTGGACAAAAATGCTGAAATGATTAGTTTTCAGCCAAAGAATGACCAACAGAAGCAGTGGTTGGAATAGATGGATCGTTCCTTTTTTTTTTTCTTTGTTGGACAATGAGAGTGAGTCTTGTCAAGTGAGGCCCCCTTAGGGAGGTTTTCTACTGTCATTGTAAAATTAGTACATTTTGGGCCACTGTTTTGGTTTAGGTTTGTGATCCCTCAGGGGCCCCCCTACTGGTCTGGGACCCCAAGCAGTTACCTGCCTTGCCTGTTGACAAGCCTCTGTTAATAAAATAATAAACATAAAAAAATAAATAAAATAAAAATACGTTATTATTATTTGTATAGTCTCTTTTTTCTGTGTCTCTCTACTTATCTATATCTTTGCCTGGTGCATACTGCGGAGGTGGTGTGGTGGGAGGAAGGTACTGTGGTAGCACAGGGTGTGCCTTGTTTGTTTAATGGAACTAATGTAATTGTTTAGCTGCCTCCTATATTGAAAAATACCAACAAATTATTTGATCACCTAAAAATATATATATTTTATTGCTAAGGTTAACAATTAAGAACAGACTTATTTGATTTCTATGTAGGATATATGATTAGATATACAAATAAAAACTGTCCCTTAATGCTCATAGTCAAAGGGTTAACATGGTTGCATATTACAGCATTTCAAAAAGAGAGTCTTATTAAAATGTTTTAAATATTTACAACATGGCCACATACTGTAGAGGTAAAATGTTCAAGGCAAAATGTAGATATCCTCACCAGCAGTAAAGCAGACTGAAGATGGTTAGCCCTGATAATCATAGATTCATTACATGCATTTAAGTATTCAGCATCTGACATGTTCTTCTTTTTTGAAGATATTTTTTGGGCCATTTTTGTCACATCGGACAGGACAGTTGAAGAGGGACAGGAAGTGAGGAGCGAGTAGGGAATGACATGCATGAAAGGGTCAAGATTGTATTTGAACCCACAGCCACTGCGACGAGGACCATTGCCTCTGCACATGTGGCGCACAACATAACCACTAGGCTACCGACACCCCGAGGATCGGACATATTCTTGACGTAAACATTGTTGGATTGATAAAACAGTGGTTGCATTCATGAAGTATTGTCTGTATTCTACAGATTATACTTTACATAACATTAAAGGATGAGGGGTATGGTTTATTTATGCAGCAAAATTATCACAAAGCTTTAGCTGGATTTTATTTCGAGGAGGGGGAAATTCACCAAAAACCAGAATTTAATCCAAACGACCTCATTAATTAATTTTGGGGCATTTTGTTGGGAGCAGCATGAGCTTTATAGACATTACGAAACCATCAAAAACAACAACACGGCAGAAAACAGACAGCAATGCATGATAAGATCATTTTAACGTATACAATATAAACTGTTAATACATTCTGTGAATTAAAGAATGAAAGAAAAACATTCAGTTAAAGTATAAAATGACATTTCTTGATAAAGGGATAAAAAGGTCTATAAAGAAATACAATGCCTTTATTATCTAATTGAAGGGTGCTCAACGAGTGAGGGGGAGAGATTTTGAATATAATGAATAATGATGCGTTTTACCATCTGACGAAAGAAAACAACTTCCTGATCACAACAGAGAAAATTCACTTTAAAAGGAGCCGAGATAGGGGCACTGGTAGCCTTGTGGTTTAGTGCATGCGCCCCATGTACAGAGGATGAAGTCCTCCAAGCGGGCAGCCCGGGTTTGAATCCGACCTGTGGCTCCTTTCCAGTATGTCATTCCTCACTCTCTCATTCCCTGATTTCTGACTATATTCACTGTCTTGTCTCTAAATAAAGGCACACAAAGCCCAAAAAAAACCTTTAAAAATGTACTTACGGCCTTCTGGATTATCTTCCAATTACCTTAAAGCAAAGAAGAAAATGAGCCGTATAATACACTTTAAACTCTGAAATGAATAAACGCCGGGATGCATCAATCCTCAACAGGTAACTGGTACTGTATAATCTACTATTAAACCCCTAACAATAATGAGCTCTCACAAATGTGGCTTCACAGAGGCTCTAAAACCACCCTTCAAATTGCTTTAATCACTTTTTGATTGTGTCTGTGATTTAAAAAAAAAAAAGTATTTTGGCATGTTGAGAAATCCAAAGTTTGACAGGCCTGCTGTGCCGCATTGTTCATATCTGTGGACAATCGTTACCTTGGGTTTATCAAGCGGTCAGTTATGTTTTCGCTCTGTGTTAATCTAAGGGCGACGACACTCGTAGTGTGTCGGAGCTGCCAAACGTGACCAAGCATATTTGTAATTATGAAAGTGAATTCAGTTTACACAACACAGCTGTGATGTGTGCTGAAGGAAAAGAAATGATGAAGGACAAGCTCAATGTTAGAATACACAAAAAAAAACTAAATACAAACATTACAGCTAGTGGAAAACATCAAAACCATCTTTATGTGTTATTCCTTTATTCAAATTGAAGCTTAACATTTTTTTTTCCTCTTTTTTTCTCAGTGCTGCTCTATAGTTTCAGTATAATACATTTTGTCTGTGAAATAGGATTTAGGCACATTTCCTTTTGAAGGATGAATGAAGGTATATCACAGTATCACACATGTTTTTTAGGGTTGTGTATTTGTGGTGTTTATTTGATAATTTTTACTTTAAAGTACTTTTTATCGTCTTTGTCTTCTTAGTTGTCGGCCCCCGTCTGTGGAGTCAATGACCTCCTCTCATTAGAGGCGCTAACTCGTTAAAAATCATTCAAAGCTCAGCTCAAAGCCCACTGTGCCCTTCCCTGGCCTTTCAAATGAGCTGAAACTAATCCAAAATTTGATTAGAAATGGTCTTTTTTTCTTTGTTGTTGTTGTTGTTGTTGTTTTTTTTTTACTGTTTTAAGTGATATTATGTATTTATGATCGATTATGCCTCGTTTGTAATATAAAGCACCTTGGTCAGCTGAGGCTGTTTTAAACCTGCTATAAAAATAAACTTGACTTTTAAAAAGTTTTGGCTCTTAAAAAGTCTGTCTATTTTTTTCAATGTCTTTGCTGTGATAAATGTCTATAAAAAAAAAAAGGAAAAAAGTTGCTGCAGATTTTCCATTTCCAAATCTTTCATATATGCAAGCCAATTAAAGTAATTATTCTAACAGTTACCATCATGTACTGTCAGTGTTGGTACTTTTTATCGCCCCTTAACGGGATAATGTTCGCTTTCAGCAAAATATGCACTTGCATTTTAAATATTTAAATTCTTCCCGATGATGACAGGAGTACACTCCTTACACCTCAACTCACTGGTTAACTCTGTTTCCTATCAAGAACGTCACAATGCTGAAAATAATACTTGAAGAGCTGAAAATGGCATCACTCCAGATTTGATGACCTCTACAAACAATTACTCACAGCTGAATGACGGTCCTGTTTGGCTACATGAATATTTGCTTTCTACACGGGATCGACACGTTCCCTCGATGCGTCTGTGAGCTCCACAACTCTCAATAATTCAATAATACACGGGTTTAACTGTGTGTGCGTGTGTGCATGTGTGTGCGTGTGTAAAACATCAGCCAGATATGATGCTGCAGGTTTTGATCTAGTGTGAACCTTCTGAAGTTTTTCAGCTAAAAGAAACCTGCACCCTCTGTTTAATGCTCGTTAAGACAAACCACTTCAGATCAGCTGCTTCTATGACTGCTGTTGACTTTGTGAGGTGGATATAATTTGTGCTTGAGGTCAACCAGTAAAGTTGAAAATCATCGATGTTCAAAAAGCTAGCCTACAGAACATATTGCAGACCTTCATTGTTTTTTGATGCCCACTTAGCCTTTTGAAAGGCCCCTGTAACGTTTAATATTTTAAAAAAATGCAGGAAAGGAATGTGCAGAAACCTTTGCAAATTTAATGCTATGAAACCTGCACGCTGCTGGCTAGCGGGCTGAAAACAACTTGAACTTCACCCAGCAACCGTTTACTCTCTCACCCATAAAGTGTATAAAAAAAAAAAAAAATGTCACCTGAAGTACAAGAGGAGCAGAATCTCCAAAGCTGTTAAGGCACTAAGGTAAGGTTTACTTACACACAATAGTCTCATCAACCTGTGTAAAATAACACGAGTGTAGTCTTTCTAATCATATCATGTTCACTCATCAAAGTGTATTTTGCATGCTTGCAGTCTGGTAATCGCTAGCATTAGCTTTAGTGGTAAACGAATGCGTTCAAATATGGCGCGTAGCCAACCTGTCATATCTCTAATGGGACTCCATGAAAACAACTTGGTCAGGTTTAGTCTTGAAGCTATGTGGCTCGGCTTTGGTTAAAGAGGTATTTCAGTTTCACCTGTTCAGTCATTAGTGTCATTAGCATTTTATTTGATTTATTTTTCCTTCTAGTTTGAGAAAAATAATAATATTGTTTTAAGACAATGTTCTTTTTTTTTTGACAGAAGGCAAAATATTTACATGAATCATCATGTCTGGATGTTTAGTTTAAGATGTTCTGATAGTTTTTAAGACCCACTTTTGAACCATTCAGCAGCCGTGGAGAGTAACCTCATGTGTAGATGAATTATAGATGCTGATATCACTTCGACCGAGGGGCCTGTAGCTGTGTGCTCAGTGATAAGACAGAGTTTTTAAAGGTAGTGGCATACTTAATCATCCCCTGAGCGGCCTTGGAGTAAATTTGATGTCGAGCATTAACTGCTCATTGGTCTGCCTTTTTGCCTTTGTCTCCCTCCTTCCTCCCAGATCACTGTCTTTATCCCGGCTGGCATTCTGAGTGGAGCGCGCTCTCCTGTTCCAGATATTAAATTACTCATGAAATATTTGCTTGGCCTCCAGGGTCTGCTGCAGCTTGCTCACAAACCTCCACTTAGCCCCTGAATGGTCTCTGAGTGCGGGCTTGTGTCACCTCTCGGAAGGAAGGTCAATTTTTCCAATTTAGAAACGAGACATTACAGGACCAATCAGATCGAATTAGCTCTACGTTTTCTGCTCTTCCTTCCGTCCGTCCGTCTGTCCGTTCGTTTTCTTATCTTTCCCGACGTTCCTCTCTACCTTGCGCTCAAACTGTTCTAAAAAAAAAAAAAAAAAAGAAGCAGACTGAGAGGTTGAACATTGCATGATTCAGTAACAGGAAAAGCCCTGATCGCTCACGCTGTGTGCACTTGACTGTACCAGAAAGTTCCATCATGCTCGGTGAACCTTGAAGGCTTTTTAAAGACACAGCCGCAGAGTTCAGAAGGACAACCATGAGCGAGTCGAGGCCGACGTGTTGTGACCAAACCTGATGGCTTCTTGTGAAAAGGTCAGCAATGACACATGACTCTTTATTATTTCATGAACTTATATTTAAGATAGAATCCATGTCAGACACCAGACTAATGAATGCTGCTGGATAAACTCAAAAGTGATCATCTACCAGGCCATAAAATCCAGATTTGGGATATTTTCTGAACGATTGTTTCTTTGAAGGTTTCTTGATGTAAATTGAACATATACTGTACAACCAAGCTTTGTTGTTTTCGGAAAATAATTTTGTAAATAAAAAAGTTTGTGTGACTTTGATTTTCAAAGTCGTGTAGTTTAGGTTAGTATAGCTGAATTGTGCCAATGAGGAGTTTATTTACATCTATTTCAAATAAGAAAAAAAAGTACAAATCTTCATTTATACAAGTCAAAGAATTGATTATTGTATTTTTATGCGGTGCAATAATTTCCAGAAAATACCCGAAGAAAAATTTTAACGTAAAAAAAGGAAAAACAGAAAGTCTAGAAAATACCAATAAATACGTGAGATAAAACTTGTTCGCACACATAAAATAAATGTAGTTTTTTTTAACTACTTCATAACAAACAGAAAAAAATATCACTTTATATGTTTATTAAGCTTTACTCTAAAGCAACCAGCAGTGTTCATGAATATATTATTACATTAAATATTTAAGGAGGCCATTCTCAAACATTTCAAGAAATACTGGAGGAAATTCAGTAGTTAGAGTTTCTCTTAGAAAATGAAAAATGAGTATAAATAAGAAACGCACATAAAGTACCAGAGTGCAGAGTATTTGGCAAAAACAGATTTTTACAAAGTGCAATAACATAAAATAAATCGTTCCCTCTCCTGAAAAAGGAGATGATTGATTTTAACTTCATTCTGTTGAAGGGCTGAGTCTTCCTGTTGTCTTTGTGTTATCATCATGTTTGGGTTCTGGATGTGGGTCGTGTTTTTGTCTGGGTTCTTTTACTGTTGGGGGTTTTGTTGTTGTTGGTTGGTTGTTTCATCCGTTGGTGGCTCTGTTGTTGTGGTGTTTTGTTGTTGTTGGTTTCTTATGCTTTTATGTTTTATATTATATATATTTTATATTCTCGTGCTTTAAGCTCCTTCATGTGTCAAAGCACTGTGCTATACAAATAAAGTTATTATTATTATTATTATTATTATCATGGCACGATCATTTCTCAGATTTATTTTTAAGTCCTAAATCCTAGAAGTGCAGACATTTTATTCAAATATATTTAAATAATTAAAAAACATCAGGGAAATAAAAATGATTAAAACATAAACAACATTTACTTTTGAGGTAAAGGAAGTGAGATAGTTCAGTTTTATTTTTCTGTTTGTGTGTGTGTGTGTGTGTGTGTGTGTGTGTGTGTGTGTGCTCAGCTCCAGGTGGAGATAAACCTGATTTTTTGCAGTGTAAATGTCTGTCTAGCCAGTAGCTACTCTACTCACTAGCCGTTACGTCTGCCTCACACACACACACACACACACACACACACACACACACACACACACACAAACACACACACACACACACACACACACACACACACACACACACACACACAAACTATCTCACTTCCTTTACCTCAAAAGTAAATGTTGTTTATATTTTAATCATTTTTAAGACAAGCAAAGTGCACATGAAGTAATGTTTCTCCCCAGATTGCAGATGTTGAATACTTTTATTAACACCTGTAAGAAGTTTTCTCAAATATTTCAAGATGTGTTAAATGCTCTGACGTTATAAATGCTTCTTCTCTTGCAATATGTTTCTAAGTGATCCTACAAACATCATCACAACTATCTAGCTTACTGGATTTTTACTACAACAATAAGTCACGTTCACATTTTTGTAATAATTGCATCAATTCTTCCAGATGTGACCTCTTTATTTCTCTCAATTGGAAGCATATCAGAAGCAGATAAATCAACGAGAAGCAGATGTAAAGACTCCTCTGACTTCAGACCTCGAGTGTTCCCATATGGGCAAAAAGTGTGGATGCTCCGGTGCTTATAGATCCCAGCAGAAAGGTGAGAACCCAGTCACCCGTGATTATTACCAGCTCACTCATGAAATCACCAACCACGGGGCAGCGACGAAGCGCCGAGAGACGGTCAGAGATCAGGAGCTGCTTCTTATGAGACACAGGCTGAAGGACAACTCAGAGGGATTCCCAACAAACCAACAAGGAAAAATCTACAGAAAGTTTGATAAAAAAATGCAAATGTTAGAGAGCAGAAAAATCCTCCCTGTCTCCCACCAAAAACACTTTATATTCACACACATTAAATATTTATATTCCACTGAGAAGCTTCTCTCCTTCCTCCAGCATTATGTTTATTACATCCAGATAAGATCCAGTGTTTTTTTTTTTAGCAGCGTGCAGGAGTTCATTTTAAAGTCATATCTGTGTGTGGGAATAACATGAAAGTCAGAAAATGAACGCTCCTCCTTATACAAACCAGGGTTTTATTAATGCATAACTGAGTGTTAAGAATTTAGATGATCCCAACATGAAGCTGACTTGACCTAAAGTAGGATTTAACAGCTCTCTGAACCTGAAGAAAGTGGGAGTTTTTATAACGCTGACACATTTCTCTGTGTGTGTGTGTGTGTGTGTGTGTGTGTGTGTGTGTGTGTGTGTGTGTGTGTGTGTGTGTGTGTGTGTGTGTGTGTGTGTGTGTCTGGAAACCCTTTAGAAAAAGCACATCAAATTATAAGGTTTCTCAGAGGTCGGCTCTCCGCATCTCGATACTCTAGAATCATGAGGTATGAATAATTTAAATCTGTGTTTCTGCAGAATCTCCCTTCCTCACAGTCTGACTTTATTCCTCAGAGTTTCTCACACTGGCGACACTGCAGGAGGTCAGAATCTTAAAGTTTTGCCCTGTGTTCAGATACTTTGGCAGGAAAATTTCAGTCTGGATTTATGTTCTGGTAAATTTATATTTTCTTTTCACCTGATGGAGCACTAAAGTGAGTGTCTAGCTTCTGTAACATTTATGAAAACAAAGAAACTACACACAAGAACTACAAACTGGAAAATCAACTTAGTAGCTCAAGATTTGTCTGAAACATTTCTTTGAATTGCTTATGACTTGCATTTAATGAAATTTCTACAGGCTATAAAATTGTTAGTTTTTTTTCAATTATGATGTGATACAGAGAAGAGTACAATTAATATTCAAATGCTCTATATCTTTCATTTGCTTCGATTGAAATTTGCATTACCCCTCTGGAAGCCCAAATAATCTTGATTTATGTTGCTCGTCTGGTAGAAAACATGTCTCTGGGGTCTAATTTACACCAATAATAAATAACTTCAAGTTAAATTAGCTCATTAAAACAACATTAACTTGTTGCTCCCTCTGGTTCCTCTCACATTCATTCGTCATTGGATAGCTAGGAGAAGAAAAATACATCACACAGGCATTTGTTACATTGCCTTTGAGCGAACATTATGATTAAAGGGGAAGGAAAATACTGTTGTATGAAATATACACTTTTACAGTGTTTTTGAAGATATATTTGGGTAACCTGAGTGTCTACTGACCCACAAAATGTGAAATAAACCCATCCAGTCCTTTGTTTGTGGTCTGCATAATTCTTACAACACAGAGAAAAATGCTCCGTTTCAAATTTCCTCTCCTTGTGATGTCACAGTGGGATTCTGGTAAAAAAAATAAAGAAATACCCTCCCCTCCCCTGGTATCTCCACCCATGGACTCCATCCCTAGTCTAGAACAAAACTTTTGCGCAGGTCCGCCATTTTTATTCTCGCTACAGAGGAGGGATATCTACTGGGAAAACTCAGGGGGTGCTCATTGCATTTAAAGAGACACACACACCAAAACGGAGCGTTCTGAGAGAGCTGGTTTATACAGGGTCACAAACCTCCTCAGGTGCTTGATTCATGTTATAGTTTGACCAAAGCACAGCACAGATGTTTCATTTAACCACAGGGGACTGTTTGAAAAGGTGAAAAAGGTGGATAATATGTCCTCTTTAAATTGTTCCCAAATACACCTTTAGCATCTGATTAACGTAAAAACATACATATAGTTTTGAGATTTAAATTTGGGGAAATCCACATGATATTTATACATATTAATTATATGACATATAAAGCTATAATGTGCAACAAGCCTATTAGAGAGCAAACTCAAGAGTTTGAGCGCTAATATCTTCACATCCATCTCTCCATTGTATAAACATTGTGTGACGTCAGCTCTAAGCTCAGCAGGGTATCACACACTCCTGATCTCCTGTTGCTCCTTGCTACAAGACAAAACATACATTTGTTGACATATATATTTAATGGGTCACTCCATCAACTCGTCATAAACACGCGCCCATTACATGCAGAGAGTCTGCTGCTACAATAAGCCGCAGTGTAAACCAGCTCTCTGGTATAATTTATGACCCACAAGTCAAACCAGATTAGGCCTGATTGGATCGCTGGTGCCATATGTGACCTACAATCTGTGCTCCGCTTGTACCGCAGGGCGGGAGGGTCAACCATCTCCCTGGGCAAAGGTTGCCATGGGAACGACCTCTGGATGCTGGGCTCCTGCGTTGCTCTTTGCAGAGCTCACACTTCTCAAGGCGGAATTATCCAGGATTTCTTTATATTCTTCTGCTCTATTTCCTCACTCCGCTCCGCAGTTTCAGCTCCCTCTGTTTCCTTTCTGCACACACACACACACACACACACACACACACACACACACACACACACAAACACACATGTTTACATGCAGTGGCATTCAAACGCTTTGCATGCAAGCTTTCAGAGTATGCATACATTGACAAACCCACAGCACAAACACCATCCACCTCCCTGCAAACACACTCAACACTCTTTGCATCCAGTTACTCCACATCAAACCAGCATGTTTAATAATTTTCAATTTATTGTGGTCCAATGAATATGTCCCTGTTATGTAATCTTTATCTTTCCTATTTAAAGCTCAATCAAGGAATAGTTTGAATTTAAGTTTCTTTAAAAATACGGTGCAAAGACAATATCTATTGGAAGAAATAATTGCTAGAAAGCAGTATAAAGCAGCACATCATAATGCCAAATGGGACACATTTTTCTGCACTGATGGATGCTAAGGTTCCAAGAAATTGAAGAGCAAGGTCGTGTGGGAGGGTTTGGCAACCTTATCCTGGGTCGGATGGAGTCAGGTGTTCGCACACAGGACCTAATCCAGCAAAAGGGGGGGGGGAGGGGTGCTTTGACCGGGGTCTTGGCTTTGGACTGACTGGGGGGCTGGTGGGACTTGGGTGGTGCGGAGCCTTTTCCGCTGGGGGCAAGCTCTGCATGTCATGTAGATTTGTATGTGAGCTGTACTGGGATTGAAATGTTTTGATAAATTTATGAATACTGAAGGGATCTTAATAATTGAATTTAGTCTATTTTGTTTTCCCTCTGTCTAACTGTCAATTTGATTCTATTTTTTTGTTGTTTGTGAAATTGTATACGGTCATGTGGATGTTGCTTGCTTGGATTGAAGACATAAAAATCTTTTTCACGCTAGTTTGAATACCTAAATACCAGATTTATAAAATAGTACTCTCTTCTTTTTTAAGAGAAGTCGACTCTGCTGAATGTCATCCGAGGATCCTGAAGCCTCCAGACAAAATTTCTGGTCCGTGGTGACAAAATTTGTGCTAGACTGCAATGAAAGATTGTAGCCACAAGCTATTGGCCGCTGAAAGTTACCATGTCTGCTCAGGCTGCAACTTCATGGTGGAATTCAACATGATCTGCAGGGAAAATGCTCTCAACTGAATTTAAAAAAGTGACATAGAGACTTACAAGACAGCCACCGATTGTTTGTTTTAAATAGGAGGACAAGAATTTTACTGCTGGAATTTGCTCCGGAGATCCATATTGGTACATCCAAGATTCAAATTGTGAGATGGTTGATGGGGGAAAGAAAGGGAATACGTCTCTCAAAGGTTTCCAAATAAAAGTCAAGCTCTTTAATTAAGTCCTGAGATCAAATCTGAAGCGATAAAAACCCATAAAGCTGAACCCGATCATGTTGCAAAGTCATTATTTTGCTGCAAACACGGGATAAAATATAATTGGATCCCTCGAGAGTCACAGTTCCTCCTCCGTCCTCTCAGGGTCGAGGTTAAACACAAAGGAAACACAATAAAGAGGTAATATCCCTCAGAGCAGGGACCAAGCTAAACCAAGCGTTTATATTCTTTACATCAGTAAAAACATCGACGGCACAGACTCCATGAAGTCATTACACGACTGCTGGGTTTTTATTAGGTCTTTATTGAACCGTGCATGTGTGAAATACCTGTACAGTACTTTACAGAGCTCTTTTAAAATCACTTACACAACGTAGACATAAATATCACACTAATGCTACAATAAGAGAGCTCACAAACTAACCAGGAAGTCGCTGCTCGACTACTCTGAATAAACAGTACGAGTTGTTATATGGGACTGCTCATAAAATAGGTTTAGAACATGAAAATATATTGCCTGCAACCATCCTGCTGTGCCCAAGATAAGGCCCGCTCTCATGATGATACACAGGTTTAATAAACTACTGTATTATCACAGTGCAGAAAGGACAGGATATGGAAAATAAATAAAAACATGGACGACAGCACCTTGAGTCCTTCAATGAATGCACTGTGCCATGCAAAATAATTTCAGAGGATTCATTCTTTGCACCAAAAACATGAATGAACGTAACTCTGAACCTTCATGTGTAAACTTGAAACCAGACTACCTCCACCATGCAAATCTTTTACTGACAGTGTGTGTGTGTGTGTGTGTGTGAGAGAGAGAGAGAGCGAGAGAGAGAGAGTGAGTGAGAGAGTGAAGAGAAAAGCATCTCCTCTTTCAGGAATTTCATGGAGATACTAGAAAGGTCACAATGTCAGAGTGCTTTGTGTGAGCTGACGGAGGAGGCAGGATCGGCACTATATCGTTTTTTCAAGTGATCAGGTTGCAGGTTTTTTTTTTATTAGTTTTTATTTAAATGCTATTTACTTAAAACCGGACTTACATTTTTATGAGATGCAAAATAGTCTCAAAGAAAATTTTGTATTTTCCAACCTGTGAATGATGGTGGCTTTTAAACGAAAATCCTTCATCTTTCTCGGTGCTGTGCAACTGTGAGGACGCTTTAGTTTGTAATTTAGAGTGTTTTTAATAGTAAACTATCAAGAAAATAACATATTTTTACTCTCTTCACTTGACCTCTATGTCAATTTCTCTTTTGTTCACTGCAGCCTAAGGTTGAAAGTATAGTTGTAAACATGTTGTTGTTTAAATCTGTGAAACTTTTCCACACTATGTAAACTCATTTTAAAGCATGGGACATTTAAAGTAGTATAAAATAGTGAAGTATGAACATTGAAGTCATATTTCTAGCTCACGGACTAAAATAAACAACTTGTTCTTATAAAGCAAAAATAAATGAAAATCGTACATACTGTACTCTTTTATTAAATGTTATTAAATCATGTAGATGTTGGACGGCCCCCGGTGAAGAACCAGAATGCCTTAGCTCTTTTTTGGAGAGGCTAAACTAATCTCCGTTGTTCATTTGCAGATTCTACCTCTATGACTGGTAACATGCATAAAACATAACCTTTAGACGTAGTCTTCTTAAAAACTGTGCGCTTTTGTAGGTCAAATAGAGGCATCATCTTTAATTTGTGGTCATTTATAACTGGTTAGAAACTCCTCACAGTAGCTATAAACGACATATTACATTGAAACCAGGGATTTGGGTAACTAAGTGTTTTTTTTTCTTAAGTTGTACTTTAGAGCTTTTTACCTTTATTGGATAGAAATGCTGAAGAGAGACAGGAAGTGCTGGGAGGAGAGCGTGGGGGACGATGCAGCCAAGGGCCGAGGTTGGCTTCCAACCCACAGCTGCTGCGATGAGGACTGCAGCCTCTGTACGAGGCACACGACATAACCACTTGGCTTTTCTGCGCCCCGTCAGTCCATTTATTTCTACACCAGAATTTTGACACACTGCGATGACCCCTAAAACTACTTTGGCGTTACACCAAACGTCTCATTCAGCTTTGGCAATAAATACTGTCAGACAGATTAGTTTGGGTCTTAATATTTTTACCGAACTGAATAATCTCATCACTCCTCAAACAACCCATTCTAACTCTCAAAATCATGAGAGAGTGTGTCCAAATCTGTGACTGGAATGTACCTTTAAACTCCAAATATGACAAGAGAAAATAGTCCTTCTGCTTTATTTGTTATGATGTGACGCTAATTAGGCTCACAGCACCAATCAGATTTCTTGATTTGTAAAGTTTCAGATGTTGCTGAGGGATCTTCTTGTTTTATAACACACATGAACTGCCATGTTGAAGTTTACACACTGCCTCTTGTGTTACTTGACAGGTGAGTGAACTTGACACCTCACCACACACAGAGCTGGCACATACCCTGCGAGTTCTGAGCAAAAGGCCGTACTTTCAGAGATTCAAGACACAAGAAAGACTTTCTGATCCCACCTGGTTGTTACTTCTTTTACTGTAACTCACGGCGGGCTCGATTGAGGATTTCTGTTTGCCAAGCAGGTCAACACAAGTACAGTGACGGGTTTCAGAGGGCTTAACAGACGACTCCACACCCATTCCAGTAAGCCAGAGGAGCTGGGTCATGATGAAAGAGTCTGTTCTCACAAAAAAAAAAAAAAAAATGTCCACAGTGACGGGCAAAGGAGGACGAATCCTCTTATCGGGAATATCCTGTTGTGCTGCTCCATCTGTTGCTCTGTGATGGACGACTGACAAGAAGGAGAGAGGAGAGGATGGAAAAAGATCAGAAGAAGAAACACAAAACGTCTTGTTTTCAATAAGAGGCAAAAGGTTCAGCAACATCAAAGACTCAATCTAAATATTAACCATTAAATATAATATATTTTATTTCAATTTAATTTTAGGCAATAGATTTGGCTCTTTTGATGCCTAAAGAATATTTTGTGCAACTATATGTCGTGTCCTTGTTATATATATATTATATATAAGTTATTCTTTCATAATGTACTTTATAACGTTTTTTATTGATAATATTCTTTAATTAACTATATCTTTGCTAAATACCCACATCACAAGCTTTTTTATTTAAAGGTTTGTATTACATCCAAAAAAAGAAGAAAAAAAAACTTTTGCCTCTTAGAATAATAAATAATAATATATATGGTGACTGATTGCTCGAAGATTGCTGCCTAATTTGCATTTTTAAAGCACTCACATTTAAAATAAACTTTTTAAAGGTGAACACGGGTAGTGGCGAGTTTCAGAGGACTTTGTCCCGTTCATAGAAGTTCATGAAGAGGAGGCGTCCTGCTAGGGCTGGGCGATATATCGAGTTCAGAAGATATATCAAGATACAGTATTTTCAAACAAGATGTAGGGAAAGACAATATTGTTTATATCGATATAGTTTATGTTGCATTAAAATAATGTTATACATGTGAGCCGCCAGGTCCCCTATTTTAGTCTATATTTAGGCCTTTGTTCATGGCCATGTTGAGATTGTGCAGCCGACTATTAGTTCAACACATCAGTGTTTTGTCCATGTAGTTTTGTCTAAGAAATTAATTTGTTTAAATTATTTCTTTAGAGAAAAAAATATCGATAAATATATAGAGGATCGGCATTCAGCTAAACTATATCGAGATATGAGTATTGGTCCATATTTCCCAGCCCTTCGTCCTGCTCCTAAGGTGGAAATGTGAAACTCGATACAACGATGTCGACCTGAGCTGGATCCAACAGGAAGCACTCAAACACATGATCAAAGCGTCTCCAGAAAGATTTAAAACAAAACTTTGGTCACAAATCCTGCGTCACATCTCGCTGATGTAGCCGCCAAATATCTTTAGTTGCACTACGATCCCCGCCACTTAAGATATTTGGCTATGTGGATATAAGGTAACATGTGATTGGTAGACTCAATAATACTCGTAAGGGGAAAGAGTTTGAGCGGGTTGACTGATTCAGAGAAGAAGAAAGTGAGTCTCATTTTCTTTTGTACAGTAATATCGTCCACAGAATGAATAAAAACCTCAATCTGAAAGATTTGGGTTCCCAGATGATCCAGAAATATATATAATTCTGAAAGTGGCTGAATATGTGGGACTATCTCAAGTATCCAGATATCTCTCATGTTTTAATTTGCCCATGATATATGAGTTATTGGTAGATGGTTAAGAGCCGAGCTGTTGTATAAAGTGTAAGTAGACTCAGGTTTGTTCATGCAGAAATAACGTATAGGAAACTTTATTTGAAGCATAACCTTTGATTTAAACCAAGGGGTTCTCAAACTTTTCAGCTCACGACCCCCCAAAATAAGGGTCCCAGACACATTGGACCCGCATTGTCCCTGGACACTGGTAACACAAAAGAACAACACAACAGCCTTAAAACCAAACAATTATTTTCTTTAGTCAATGATAGTAAGAAAGGCTAGAAGCAGAAAACAAGTCATCTCCAGGGTTAGGGTTAGACATGAGCACTGAGTGGATACAACACCTTACAGACACACAGGTGTGTTCATGTTTATGTGTAAAGATCAGCAGACACCTTCTGTGGTGCTGGCATGTGCAAACATTTCAAGTTTTTTTTTAACACATTCATTTCATTTTTATTTCATTTCATGATATGGTTTGATTCCATATGAACTCGTTTGTTGTATCTTTGTTTACAATAATTAGTAAAAACAACAATTTTACATTTTTATTCAATCTTTTTAAAGGTAGTCCCCAACTCCCCAAAATCAAAGATAGTATAAAGATTTCAGTAAACCCTCACCCAAAAAGGCCTTTAATAAATTCTGTTACCATTCTTTAGACTAATTCTGCTCTCATCGCTGCTGCAAATACTTTTTTGTTTTAAATAGCTTTTTAATCTGATTATTTTCTTTTTTTATATTATTTGTTATTGGCAGGTCAATCTCTAAAATGTCTGACAATATTGAAAATGTATCAGACTAAGCCCAGAGTGGTGTCTTTAAAGTTCTTATTTTGTTTGAAACTCAAAGATATTCAATAAAGCTTTTCAGTGAAGTAAATAAAAATAAAATATTCACATTTGAGAAGCCAAAAAAAGCCCAACTTTAAGCTATTCAATGATCTATCAAAATATTTGGAGAATTGTACCAAGGTTTCCAACTATTGGATTGATGGCAGCCGCTCTGGTTGTAACACAAAAAATATCCACATCACAGCAGAATGACACATGTACTCTTCTGTACATATGATGGGAAAAAGTATATCTGTGGTTCTGCAGACCACAGCGACAACACCACCCAGCATCAACACACAGCGGCTGATTTATGTCCACGGTTCTTATCAATTAGTAGAGAGCTTAGACGGGACGTTAACATCCAAAACCGACCCTGTGATTGATGACTGCCATTTCATCAAGGCATTCATTTCTGCATGACTGTCAGCTGAATCACGGTTTTACTGGGCCTCCGTTTTATGGTGCTGAGATTTATTATGATGATAAAAAGTCTTGTCTGCCCTGCGACAGGCGCGCACCATGCAAACACATTTCTTCTTTAACCATCACCAAAGCCGCCGTAAACCAAAGAAGACAGTGATTTCTGTCTTCACCTGACCGTGTTTGTCAGCGCAAAACACAAATTAGTCCCCGGAAATGTTCTGATTTCATTCTAACAGGGAAAAAGTTGAAGCGTTCAGCCTTTCAGGTGCCTGCAGTTTGCTGGTGAAAGTTCTACTGTGTCTGTAAAGTTCCCTTAACAAGGAAGTAAATTAAATCCTGCCAAGGCTTTTGGTCGATTTAATTAAAGCCCGAGCAACTTAGTGGGATTGAATTAAATTTTTGGCAGGGGTAAACCAATACGCTGGGAAGGTAAGGTGGTCGGGTGCAGCGGACTATTCAGGAAAGATAAGCAGGAAGTCCATCTTTTTTTTCATTTTTTTTTATCTGTGATGTATTAGATAAATATTTTCTTTTTAAAAACATCTAAGAATGTCTTTGTGTCTTTAGCAGCAGTGCGGTTTAATTGAAGAAAAGTAGATAACGACAATGTGTAATGCTTTGTCTGGTTTTAAAAATAAAACAGTCAATGTTTTACAATTGGGATTTTTTTAAAGTGAGGTTTGGTTTGTGTGCTTGTTTGGGTTCAACACAAGAGACTCTCCTCTTCCTCCTCCTCCTTGTGAAAACAGGCTCTCAGCGAAGGTTAATCCACACGCTAAAGGTCCCTTTAGATTAGATGAGTCCATGGCTCTTTCTCAGCACAGGGTCAGGGATCACACACCAACTTTTATGGAGAGCCGGCTCATTTTATTTCCTCGCTCTTTATCCAGCTGCCGATGCCGGCCGGGCGCAATACTTCCCCCCCGTAAAGCCCTCTGAGGCTCAAGGTGAAATCGATTCCAGACCAGAGTGGGCGTCCTGAACGGGTTTAAGTTCAAGCTAAATATGCTAACGGATAAGAATAGCTTAGAGACTGCAGGAACTCATTTTCACCCTTGTCGACTTCTTTTCATCCTGATGTGACGCAGCATGTGTTTATCTCCAGATAATGGGGGTCACTGATAGGACGGGGGGTTCTAAATTAAGTGTTTTTTCTGAGCTGTCACAAGAGGTCCTCCAACACTTCAACGGAATGGATTTGAACTTTGAAATAATCCTTGTTGATTTAAAATTGAGTTTAAAAATCTATTTTACACCAATAAACATAGCTGCATGCTTTTGTTTCCCTGAAACCACATCAGCGTTGTGATATTAAACTCCAAAATGAACTTTAATAAAGAAAACTTCTTTTGAGAGTGTATTCAGACTTTCATTAAAGCAATTAATTACACATTAATTTGTGAAATGGGGGAAGTAAACACTTCTCTTGCCTTTAGAGCTGTCAATTATTTTGATGTAGTTTCTGAAACTAGTTCTTTAATTACATTTTACTTTTCAATTTAAACTTTGCCAAAAACTAATATTGCCTGCATCTATAAACAAAAGATTTACTTCCAAATGTGTATTAATAAAATAAGTGACCTTGAGCTAAATTCAAATTTTCTGAATAATGTTTCAGAGATTTTCTTGTGCCCTCTCTCCTAAGACAACCACGACTGTTCTACTTTTAACCTCTAGGTGGCAGTGTTGATGCAATGACACGTCACACAGCTTTGCAGAGGAAGTCCTCATTACACCTCCTCCTCCTCTCAAACAGACCAAACATCTCCATACTTTAAGACATTTTTTAGATTTGCTCGTTGTACAGTATGTTACTGATTTAATATATGAAATGTGTTCTAATTAATGTAAATGTTCGTCCACCTTTCATACTGATGCACTGGAGATTTGCTTCCACTCTGTTGGACGAATAATAATATATATTATAATAAAAACTTTAAATCTTTATTTGTGAGGGGTTTATCCATCATTTTCTTCCTCTATATGCAGACTGAAATTGATGAATTAAATATGAATATTCTGCTTAATGTTATGGATAAATTTATTCTTTAAAGGAATGTAATTATCTAAAAAAAAAAAAAAAGAATAGTTGTTGAAATAAATATAGGATTTATATATTTTCAAAAGTGTGAGAAATTTTTAAAATAAAGATAAAATAACCGGAAAAGAGGCCGTCTTTATAATACACTGAGAACTTAAATTAAATAATAATATTACTTGCAACAATAGCTGCTATAATATCACCTTTTGAAATTTTAAAATGGGTGTTATTGAAGTATTATTATTTCAATACAATCGTAATTTTTTGGGGCAAAAAAACAACAAAAATTGTATTTGTTTACGTATATTAAATTAAAATCTGCCTTTTTTGTGACTAATTCTTAATTTATACTATAAAAAAATTAACCAAGATAATTGTAATGGGTTGTAAGATAATTATATATACACATTTCAAATAAACCTGCACATGCAGTCGTACATATGCAAAATACTCATAAAAAAACATTAGAATTATAAAACATGCAATATCAGGGCATGGTGCAAATTCTAATGATTTGCTGAAAACACATTAAAACATTAAAATGACAATATGGCTTTTTGTAAAGATGCTAACATGCTAAATATGTCCAAACAAACATGCAGCTATGCATTACTGCTGCTATGCATCTTTATTACCCAGCATGCAGCAGGTCAAAATAATGCCCTCACATCATGTAATTTAGTGATGAAGCTGATAAAGTGCTCGCTGCAATTTTTCAAGCATATCTGTGCCGAAATGTATTTCTCCTCGGTGCACCTTGTGTGCATTATTACGAGGTAATTTAACAGGGAATCTGCTGTGCTTATTACGAGGTTTGTTTTGTGTTCACTGTGGATTTCTTTGGCCGCTGTTATTGTACAAGAGGCTGTTTTGAATCTGCTGAACATTATAGGTACAGTACGTTACTGTATGTTTTGCTTTTGTTGCATTAAGGAGCCTCAGAAGAACAGGAGAGGATTTATACCACATTCAGACATCTCTGCTTTGCATTACACTCATTTTATTACCCTGCCGCCTTTATAACATAGCGTGGCAGAAAGATCTCTGTGGGCAATATTGGAGGCGTATTAATATCATTTCTTCAACATCTTTCACTTCTCTTCGGGCTGCACTCAATACTGACTCTATATGGAACTCATTATAGGAGAGGAAAGCTGTTCTCCCGGTGCCCCGCCGTTTTGTTCCATCTGTGTTGAAGTCACCTGAACACGATCTGAAGTCAGCCAGTCAAGTGACCTGGAATCAATACAGTCAAACCCAGCGGAGGCAAATAAATCAGCCCGGCTCGTTTAACCCATGAGAGTCCTGCTGCTTAGCTTCGACGTGGCACGTAACAAGAAAGGCATGTTTAATGACAAATAATTTATTCTGAATTCCCATTTCTCTTGCAGCTCTCCATACTTTTTATGCCCCCATAAGGCGTCCCCTCGTACTGTAAATCCTCCAGAGTGCATCTGAAGGCCAGTTTTATTTTATGTCCTCCCCCTCCATGTCCACCACTGTCTTTGTGCAAAAAACAGATTTTGTGTACATTGGAATTTTTCAGCATATTTTTCTCTCTGGGTATCTCTGTATCTCAAACAAAGCAGAAATATTTTGGCATATCTATAACTGCAGTCTGCAGCTGCTCCACTGTATCCCTATGGCATCTGTCTCTGAGGCCTGTCATATAAAAAACCAGGCTGTGTTTTATTCTTTACCCATCATAAGCCTGTGCTGAAAGATACCGAAAAGCTACTTGAGCAGGAAATCTGTTTTATATCTAGAGAATGTAAAAAAGAAAACATGGCTAAGGCTTAAAAGATGCACACTAAATGTTTGTGCTATTTAACGCCGATTTTGACTTAGAGGAAGTAGAAATGTAAAAGTTGAATGTCTTATGGCTCATACTGTGCATATTTATTGATTGTTGGAAAATGATTGCTAGCAAAGTTGCTGCCAGAATTTATCGTGCCAACTCCCTGCAAACACAGCTCCAATTTAAACAATTTCTGAAGATTAATTATGACATGACTCAAAGCACTTTGAGCCAACATCACATTAACTAATTATCATGATTCATGCACTGGAAAGAATGTTTTTTTTTTGCATCCTATAGAGGAAGTCACAATTCACTTCGCCTTCACTTCTTTGGCTCTGTCATTGAACAATATAAGTGCTATTCAAGTCAACCTCACTGACAACTATAGGCGAGTTTAATCACATGACACCGTCCTTAGTGGCGCATGAATGATGGTTAGCCGCTCGGAGATATGCTTGAAGTGAACTGAATATGGTTCTAAAGTTTCTCCTGCTTCACTGGACTATTTCAGATGAAGTTCATCATGAAGTAGTTTTCTGTATTCCAATGACGGCAATGGAAGAATAAATGCAGCCAGAGGCTATTAAATGCAAAGTCACTGTTAAATTTAAATATAATTTCCTGTTATGAGTAGACATCATCAGATACAAACCTATGTGGCCTGCATGTAAAGCTTGTTATTGTGTCTGGCAGTCATTAAATTGACCTTTCAATCCTTTTTAATCTCAATCAATGTTTTTGAAGTGTGTGGCGGCAAAGTCATCGACACAGACTTTTATTATCAATCATGGAATGAATTGTAAATCCTGCTCATATTTTTCTGACCTCACTTTAATACCAGACTGCAGTCTTTAATCGTACTGTGGGAAAAAGAGTGTCATAGCCATGATCAAGTAATGGCCTTTATGAAATCATATTTTTTTTATCAATAGGTCACTTCAAGCTGCATGACTCATTGTGAATGTTTGAAAAGAAAGAAGAAAAGTTTTGATTTGTGAATGGAAGCCTCAACTTAACTTTTACTCTATATATTAGAAAAGGGCAATAAAATGGCTAACATTTTTTTTCATTGTGGCATGCTCTGTTTGCATACACAGCTGGCAGACAATGGCAATAATCTACATTACCATGCACATATAACATTGCCTAATTTTCACATGCAATATTGTATTTACTTGAATTGGGAGTTAAGGACTTAAAAAAACGAAATAAGTTTAACATGAGTTTAATTTAAAATAGCCTAGGCCAAAAGTTAAAAATGTAAATTATGGGAAAACACATAATAATAATGTTATCAACCAAATAGGAATAATTTCAGACAACATAAAGGCCCCAATGAGCAACATACATTCTGTTACATTTTTAATTGTTATATAAATGAAAGTTTACTATCTGTCTCTTTTGCAGTTTTGCATCACTTAAAAAAAGTCACATCATACGGCTTCGTGAAAGCCATTGTGGAAAAAAAAGTGATATGGTAACTCATAAAACTAGAAGAAAAAAAAAATAGGCAAAACGGGAAAAGAAAAAAGTTTGACTTACTTCAATTGTTCTTTCGTGTTCGTCACCTGTTACAGCGCCAAAACTTCATTAATGGCACACATGCGCACGTGTTACCTTCCCCTGATAAAAGCATATCCTGTATTTCCATTTGAACGGTGTGAGTGTGAGAATTAGTCGCCCGATCTTTTATAAATGCTGCACAAAGTCCCAAAACACTTAATTATCGCTAGGTAAGGTAGCGTGGACTGTCCTCTTCTGTGTGATTGACAGCGGGGTGAATTGACGTAGCTTTGGAGGGGGTGACGGATCCTTTTTAACGAGCGGCTGCGTTTATAATTAAAATCTGTTCAACCTCGTAACATAAATTACAACTACATAATTATGGTTGCTTTCTTGTAAGACACTGACCGGGTTATTTTTGCGCCACAATGCGTAGCTGTCTTATTGTGGTGCTCGGTGCTCCCCTCTGTCTGTTGTTTTTTTGGTTTCGCCCAAACTTGGTTGAGATTTGAGTTGGTTTTCTCTGCTATCTGGGATCGCTCTGTTGGAGGTGAAGGACCGCCTGTCCCCACTCTGTATTTTGCTGTCAATGGCTTTCGGGACTTATTTTATTTGAATGTCTGGGCGATACAAGTGACCAATAATGGATATTCTATGGATATTATGGACCATACCGGCCGTAATAGCTGTTGAAGGTAAGATATAATGTTTTCATCCCAGTGGTTAGAGCCGCATCATTTTGCCGGCTTGGAGTTTGAGACAAAGCGCGTGCATGTACGTCACTGTATTCCATCCACAGGAGACTGACGCAAAACAAAAATAAATAAAAAACGCTTTTAATCTCCTTTAATATCAGGTTTTTGCTTTTTATTATGGCGTTAACGGTGCTTAAAATGCTCAAACAGCGGACAAGGGTTTGACGCTGGGACACACACAAAAAAAAAAACACACGCACCCGCACCCGCATCTTCCGCAGGTACACTGGATGCTGTTCAGAGTTAATAGCTGTTAATTGCGGAATAAAAACGACGCCAGGTTGGAAACGTAACACCTTAGCAGGAGAGGTCACATCATGTGTGTCCGCGGAGGTGTGTCACCGGTGTCGTCTCAGTTAGTGGTAAAAAAAATGTGAAAGACAAGAGGAGCACGTCTCCCTACATGTAAATCCCCTTTCAGTATTTATGAGAGTACAATGCAGATAATTAGTTTGCTGTTTTTTTTTTTTTTTAAAGCCTCTTGTTTTATTCCCAAACAGACATTCATACACAAAGCTGGCTAAGCAGTATACGGCAGCCGGCAGCGTGGCCAAAGCAACAAGAACAGGTTGAATGGTGACAATAATCTCTCTTTTATGTGTTCACTATTAGCCCATGTCTGTTGTGCTCCAAAGTAGGCCTAACTGTATAGCTGTTTAACTAAAGGCTACTCATACAGTTACAAAAATCTTTAAAAAATTAGTACAAAATATCACATCTGACACTCAAAGTAGGTTTTGCTCATAATCTTTGCAAGTTATGAAAGCTATGTTCCATACTTTCTTTTAATTTGGGGTTTGCCATCCTGTAGGCTGCATAAATGATTAATTTGCAGATTTAATTTGGGCTCTGTTTGTCCCTGTTGACAGGATAGTGAACAGAGGCCACTGACCAATGGAAAAGTGTAATCCCAGTCATACATTATTCCGGCTATTTTGAGGATGTTGTCAGAAAACAAACATGTCTTCTTCCTCTGGTCAGTTTAACTAAACCTCATAATTACAGGTGGAGCAAAGGAAATATGTAGAAGCTCCACCGAATCTAACCACATGGATAAAACACCAACAAAGAAGAAAACAAGGGGAAAAGCTTAAGCAGCTTGTTTGCTGTGAAATTTGCGCATGTGTAAGTACAAGCACTTTAGCTTTGTAAAGGAGGAACAAACAGGACGAATGCTGTGCGTATTTATGCAGACTTCCGCTGAATATTCCTGTTTTTAATTCAGCCAAAAGTCATCATGAAGGCTTACCGTACATTACATTTGAAAAAATGGCCGCTTTAAAATATGTTCATTTTAAGTTTCATCCTCACTTGAAATTTCTTCCAAGATAACTATATTATTTTATGAAAATACTTGTGACATCTATGTCACTAAAATCTCAGATTAAACAAAAATTGTAGCACACACTCCCCCCCCCAAAAAAATTGTAAAATCTATTTAAAATCTATTTACTATTTTTCTATTCCCTGAAGCATTGTACAAGCATACAAAACCAAATTGTTATTTCATTGATAATACAGTGTTAATTATGCTGTAATATCACACTATAATTTTTAGTACAATAATTAATATGAATAAACGTTAATAATAAACGTTAATAAGATTTATGACCTTAAATGTGCACTATGAACAATTGGTCGCTTTGTATTATATTATATTGTATGTGCATGGTATTTAATCAGATTTATTTTATTTTCATCACTGATATCATGCGGCTTGTTTGCTATTATAATAGTTGTTTATTTTTTATTTTATCCTTGCTGTTTCGCCGAGAGCAAAGGAACCACAGGAGGTGAAAAAAAGCCAACAATAACACCAGATTCACACCGCACGCAGTGTTCCCCTTCCCGTTGTTGATCTGTTTCTCTCTAAAATGCAAACATGGCCATTGTTTGTGTTTGTCTACATTTACTGTGAGGCAAGCAGAGAGCATACAGGGCCTCAAATACTGATCGGCATGGTTCTTCAAAAAGAGGTATTTTGAAGAACATGTCTCACTCGATTAGGAAGGTGGGGTTGTGTTTTGTGTTACACTACAGTTACAGTATGCATGGTACGGTACTTCACCTTTCGGGTACTTTCGCTTTCTTTCCCTTTTGATTCGAAAAAACGAGCGAGTCCCAGCGCTAACCGAGAACAGCCCCCCCTCCATTTTACCCTGTGAATCACCCTAGTCGACCGTCCAATGAAGTTGCGAGGATGGCTTACGTATGAGAAATAAAGGGTTGAAAAAGAGGTCACTGCAGCTCTAATCCGACGGCAAAAAAAAAACCATCCCAGCATGCATCAGAAAAGAACCCTCCAGTGGATCGTTTTGACACGTTTAGTGCTGGGACACCACATTTCCTCTATTGTTGTTTTAGTTTAATACAAAGTGACATCTTCGCATAGCTCTGTTTTTCATTATAAGCACCGAAACGCTACTTGTGATTATTCTGTACTGCCGCGTTGTATAAAACGATGAGTCGCTGGAGTATTTTTGGGAACGGTTTGGTAAAAGAAAATGTTATTGTGTGTTATTCAGTGGCTCACCTATCTTTAAGAACCTAATTTCTGTTGAGGGCTACAAATAATCAATGAATCAGGCCGGGACCTTACTTGAGAGGATTAGAGGATTAAAACTTGGGCCAAAGTTAAGGAAATCCTTGCGTTGTCACACGCATCCTTTTTGCCAACACTGCCTGTACACAGTAAGCCTGAAACACTGTTATGGAGTGCTAATGTTTGGATTCCCCTCTTTATTCGATCTCCATTGAAACGACTGTGTTCCCCCTCTCGAGTCATATCCACATGTTGGGCGAATGGCGTTCATTAATTTGTGGCATTCCACCTTTTTTCCGAAGGCATTATTTACTCTGTGGAATGTGAAACAAGTCCAAATTGTTGATTAGCATTAATGTAAGCTGCCATTGATGCCACGTCTTATTGGTTTAGTTAACAGGAACAGACAGGCCCTTATTCGGAAATTAATGGAGGTACTACTGCCAAGGAAATTAGCTTAGCTATGTCAAACATGTCTATGAAAACACAGTGTGGATTTATCCCTTCATTAGTCCACCCATTCATTGTCATCAGCACTCAGTTGACAGCCATGCTAAGAACTGCGCTCATCTAATTCTGTTGAGTGGACATTTTCCAATTCATCTCCGGCCATAAAAAATGGAAGTAGCCTGTATTGTTCGTGGGAGATGAAATTTACTAGACGGATCATTTGGCTTTTCCGATTTCCCCCCCCTCCCCTCCCGCTCTTCTGTTGTGGCGTTACAGTTTGTGCTCGGCAAACGTTTTCTCGGCGATCGTCTGATTCAATAACAACCTCCTCCAGACTTGTGTACTAGTTGTTGTCGGGGTCAGCAGGATGATGAATCACTTTGATACAACATTTTTTTCCTCTTTTCAGGAAGCATAATGGGACAGAAACCACAGCAGAGGATGGTGAAGTGGGGTGGAATGAGATCACAGCATGGAGTCTTTAAAAAATGTCTCGCAGATTTGATTGCATTTCAATATGCACTGCATTCCTTCAGCTATGTACTGTACAGCACTGGAGCCCTTTCAGTTTGAAGTTGGCAAACACTGGCCCTGCTGACGTTTTTTAATTTGACATTTTTCTATTTTGATTCAATTTATTCAATGACATACTACTTTTGTATTCTGCGTAACCCTTTCAGTTCCGTTTTTTTTTTTTTTTTTTTTTTTCACCCTTTCAAACAATATAAGGAAGTCTTGACAATTCAGGACATACTGTCAACGTTTTGAAAATCCTGCCAAGTTTGGTAAAGTTGCTTTCATATGTAAATCCAGTTGCTGTTTTTGACCGGAATTGTTTTGTAAGGAATGGACATATTGAGTGTAACATGGAAGCATTATGTTTTGTGGAAGAGTAACAAAAGACAGACGGAGGCGGGCTCTGAAATGGGATTAGATAAAGGTAAAACGAGCGAGCGTATACAATCCAGTGTTTTCTCAGTCCACCCAATGAGCAGATGCAGGGAGCTGGGCCTGCACGCCAACCGCCACAGTAGGCTTTCACAAAGAATCTGTCTCTATTCAAGCCTTAATCCATGCTGCAGAGGGCCCGGGCATTGTCACTTTGCATGCAAAATTTCAATTAGTGCTGGTACCAGTTGTTTCACTTGAAGGGGGGTGTCACATTTCAGAGATATCTAGGGCTACCTTTAGGCTGAGATTAAGGCAGAAGTGTCATCGCCATGCTTAAGAAAAGTTTGCATTGCGTAAGGTTACTGTCACTGAGCTGCAGTGCTTTATCACAGCCACTGAAATGCTCTAGACACCGACTGTGGTCCTGAGATCGGATTTAAATTGATCTAAGTTTTTGTCTCACTCGCTCTGCAAGCAAAATATTGTGTTTATGCTGAAGCCAGTTCAACCTATTTTACATGTTTTTAAATCAGGAAGGTAGGGTACTTTTCAAGGATTTTGACTGTCAGCCAATAGCACAAAAACAAAATGATGACCCCTGACTGCTTAGCTTACTCATAACATTGTAGGTGTTAATTATATGGGATTGACAGAAGAAAAAAAAAAGTATTCCCCTGGACAAAAAAATTGTACTTTACGTCAATGCTATTTTCTTTTAATGCATTGAGAATTAAACAGCTGCTTTTCTAGCTTTTTATGCCTTTATTGTAGAGAAAGAAAACAGTGGATTCTGAAATCTGGGAGAGAGAGAGAGAGAGAGAGAGAGAGAGAGAGAGAGAGAGTGGGGAATGACACGCAGCAAAGGAGCCACAGGATGGACTTGAACCCAGGCCACCCGCCTCTGAGGACCACAGCCTCTGCACAGGGGGTGTGCAAACTAACCACTAGTCCACCGGCACCTCAAATAAAACAGTTTTCTATCATAGTGGGGCTGTCAGATGGTGAACAAGTGACAGTCAGCCTAATAACTATAAAAACGTATATCTTTATATTTAATGGGAGCTTTAAATAAATATGTTGCTGTGCTTTCAGCTGTTTGACTGTGAGTCCTACTCCTCAATGTTATGATCAAACGTATCTCTCTCTCCTGACAAACTAATGTGTCAAGTTTGCTTATAGTCACAACAGATCTGGGAGCAACAGGGTCTAAAAGGTCACATTAATGTAGTCCTGACTTTCACTGCACACAGGGAAGTATTATAACACATGATTTACTTATTGACTAATTCAAAAACACACCAGTTAAGCTATAGCACTGCATAACCTCAACAGAATTTCACAATTGGCTTACCACTGAATAGTACAATTGAATGATTGCATACCATGACCTCGCCATTGTGTTATATTTGTTTCCGCATAACTTGTATCACTTTTATTTTCTATTCATCTACTGCATATGGTTTGACTTGTGCTCACTCCTTTTTTTTCTGCAAGCTTATTACCACAACAACAGGTGTTTAATCTTCTCTCTCTTAGCTCTGTAATCAGTCCTGCAGAGGCACGCTGGACAGATACGGCTGCAGCTTGATGCTATCAGAAAATTAAAATATTTTCAGAGTCAACAGGTGTTTCAAGTCTTTCAAAAGCAACACAATGCTGCTAGCACCCAAATGAATCAGCGACTGAAAACAGCGGATTCATTTGAAAGTAAATATGATGTGCTGCAGACTTTTCTGGTAGTTGATTTAAAGCACACGGCATCTTAAATAAAAGTTATTTGACGCTAGAGCTTGGTGCATTTATTCATTTAAGGTTTGTAAAAAAAATATACATAAAAGCTAGCACAGTTTAATATTTTTTTATCACTGTTAGAAACATTGTTCTTTGTTTACTTGTGAAACAGAAAGGGTCTTGTTGTGTTTGTGTTGTTGAACAACATTTTAAACATTCAGTTGAAGGAATTTTCAGTATTGAAATAATCAAAGAGTGAGTGCAATCACTTGTGAAATTACCTCAAACTTGCTGCTGTTGTGCACATCATTTAAAAAGTAAAAGAAAAAAGAATCATGAGCTGCTGTGTTTTAGATTTTAACGCTCGCAGATATTATTTTGGGTGCAGAACAATGAAAAAATCTCTCAAGTGCGAACATGTTTCACCTGGTAAAGAGAGTCTGAGTGGATATCTTTATCTATAATCTCATTTTAAAAACACACAGATTAAGGAGTCAATCCACCTACTTTCCTTTAATATAAGGTTTGCTCATTTCAGACAAAAGCCTCTGTGAGTTCAGTGATAGCTGCTCATTTCTTTTAGCCTTTGATGTCGCCCTCTTTAAGTATCCAGAAGGTGGCTTTTACTTTCAATGTAATTGCCAGTCTCATTTAAAATACAAACATTAACTTTGTGATACTTCCCTTCATTGTGTGAACTTTTTCCTATTTTGTTTCCATAAGTGTGGCAGTAAGGTAAGCACAAAGTGTGATTTAATCGTCATCATCATCGTTACTAAAATGCGGAATAAGTGATCCATATAGCACATGAGCTTTTGGAGAAGTTCCAATGCTCTGTCATACACAACCCCAATCTCTGTTCAGAAAAGACTACTCATCATTCTACCCTCTCCTACTTCTTTGTATCAAAGTTTTGATTCAACACTCTTCAAGCTGTGTGCAATGAATGGAGAAACGATATATTATGTTGAAATGTGTTACTTAGCGAGGATCAGGTGAATTAGGGGTCTTTAGATGTGTTTTTCTTGCCGTGCTTTAAGGATAGGTGTGCCGTTTGATTAAAGGGCTGTAATGGTTTCAGTCTGGAGTTGGGAAAACGTCACGGTGAAGAGGTGAAGGAGTATGACTAAAAGTGTTATAACAGAGTTTCACTGCATGATAACTACTTTTTTTAAACTGTTTTGAGGCTTTTGATGCCTTTTATTAGAGCGATAGGAGAGTGGATCGAGTCAGAAATCAGGGACAGAGAGTGGTGGGGAATGAAATGTCGGTATTTTGAGTCTGGGCAGCCCGGGTGGACAGCCTCCGTACATGTTGCGCTCGCACTCACCACTGTACGCCACCCGAGCCCCATAAAAACATATTTTTAACTCAATACAAAGAAAAGATTAAACGTAATTAAAAAATGATAAAGGAGGCTGTTACTTTCTTTTTCACATTATTACATTTTTTATGTTTACAACCCAATCAAGTGTGCCGGCAGATGTTATAAATGAATTCAGGGAGTGTAATTCCGCAATTAAATTAGGTTCCTGAGTCCAGACCATTGGGCTTTTTTTCAGCCCTGTGGGATAAAGTTTGCATCTGCTGTTTTCTTGCTGACTAGCAGCAAGTAGTCAGGATAAATAGACCCTGATGAAAAGAAGCCGGCTTTACCTCCACGTAACCTCTCTGATATTTCACACAGGAATCTAGATCAAGGATGTTCTTATATCCTGCTATCTTAATTAGCACATGTTAATTGGGAATGTGCAGTCTCTTGGTAAAGTCATATTTATCAGGAAGAGCCTGATTCATCCTAAGCCGTTGGGAGTAGAAATCATTAGGGGACGGCGGTATGTATTTCAAGACTTTATTCATAACAGAGAACGTGCAAGTACTCACAATCAAAATGGAAACATCGAGGCCTGGTGTGCAATCTTAAAATCTTTCTGCAGTCAGGATTACCTCACCCATCATGTGTAATATTTGTGTTTGGTATCTTTGTATGTTTCTATCCAATGATTTAAGATTCACCATCTCCCAATGGCCTTTCTCCGTCGGCCTTTAGCAACAAAAACATTAGCGTGTGTCCAAAAACAATGACCTGTAGATGGCCTGCTGTGGCCTCAGAGTTTTACCCTCAAGCCTTCTCCAACCCACTGTTAGGGTTCTTCAGATGACTCGCATTATGTGCCACAAGAACGTTGAATTTAACAACTCCATTGTATTGACTGAGGTTGGAGAGGAGTGTAAGAGAAGTTAGGGCTTCTTAATTATAGCAAAAATCATAATCACTTCAATTGAGAACATGATTATATAATTAAATTGAAATTCGATGAATTGCCCAGTTGTGAAATGTACCCTATATCAAGCTAACATGCTAGCTTTAGCGAAAGCAGCAGACCTGGCTTTTGAAAAAGCTCCGTTTACCCAAAACACACAACGGACAGTAATTAAGGGGCTTGTTAATTGGCAACTTGAAGATATCATTCAATCAATATGGTCAGCCTTGCTTTGCAGGCGGAGAAATTGTTGTCCTCAGGTCTGTCAAAGATAACTGAGCCTTCTTGAGAAATGGACGTCAGCTGATCAGTGTGACCGATATACTTGAGTCATACGCATTAACAATATGGCGCTTATAATATTCAACCCAGCAACTGAGAGACGGACACAGTGAGAGAAGAGAGAGAGAGACGAGAGAGAGAGAGAGAGACAGAGAGAGACAGCAGGAGGAGGTGGAGGGAGCGTTTATCCTGAGAGAGGTCAGACCTCGTTTCAGAGACCCCCATCCCCACACACACCCCAGGTACTGTGACACTGCCTTTATGAGCGTGCCTGCAAAACACAAACCCTCCGGATTAGTGTCTGGCTCTCAATGTCCCCGGGAGCAGAGCCCATCGGGCGAGACAAAGCCCGGCTGATTGCGTTGTCATTTGCATCACAAAGGGAAGCCCTTTTTTTTTTTCTTTTTTTTTTACCTGAACCTCTGCCTGCACGCCGCGCCGCACATCACATCACATCTATCAGCGACTCTGCATCCACGTGACATCTGCCTTTTGTTTTTTTTGTCCATCTCTGCCCCCCCCCCTTCTATTCTTTTCACAACCGTCTGTCCACCATGGCCCATATCTACAGCAGACTCCCCCCCCCCCCCCCCCCCCAACTCCCTCTTCAGTGGAAACTAGCTTCTCAGTCTGCACCAGCGCTGACCGTTTTATTCTTCATTTAGCCAGTAGTTATGTGCTCAGCGCCATGTGCATCATCTTCCCCTCGCTACAAAGCCTCCAACACATTTGTTGACTCTCCTCTTCTCCCCCTCTGGCTCTGGCTGGCCCGCTGTATCCGAGCTCAGCCAACGAGCAGCCACTTCAGACAAAAAGCCCGGTCCCCCCGCTGTCAGACCCTAACATGTCTATCGGCCTCACTTGGACAGATAGGAGTCGCCGGCTGAGGTGCTGCCACTGAGCAGACATGTTTTATCTGATTAGTGTACAGGGCAGGCGGCCTCTGCCCCTCTATGACTGATGATCACTGTGGTGCATGTCCAGCAGCCATAACAGAGATACATCAGGCTTTCCTACACGGATTATCTTTTAATGCTTTTGTACATACAAGTTCATCAGAAGCCTTATATCGGCTTTTAACCCTCAGTGCTCTGCAAAAGAAACACTTTGCCTGTGCACACATTATGAACATTTTATTGAAGTGTAATTTCTTGGAATATGTTCAAATGCTTCTTGTCCTAATAATCAATAATCCTTAGGTAACAGTTATGTAAGCCAATACATTTTCATTATATATGAAAGTATCAAAAAAAAGAAGAATATTTTTCAATAGATTTTACTGTAAGAATGTGCTAAAGATATCAGTCTTGATTATTTTATCAAAATTTTTTGGTCTTTATTTGACAGGACATAAGGAAACCAGGGAGAGTAATTGGGGAATGACATGTGGAAAAGGAGCCACTTGGACTTGAAGGGTACAAAAACTGCGCCCCACAGTTTTTAAAGATTTTTCAATCAAGAAAACGTTTCTTTACACTCAAGAAATTATTTAAACTTTTTTAAAAACAAATTTGTAGTCCCTGAGTAATAGTTACTCTTCCAGCAGAGTGCAACAGAGTTTGAACAGTTTTGTCTGCAAAAGAAATCCAGTGCTTGTTGCAAAATGTGAAGTCTATAACTTGGAGTGCTTCCAAACATTTTCATATGAAATTTGTTTTAGGATATGCAAGTTATATTCGGCTGTTCTGCTTTCTATTCCAGATCAATTCAAGCAGCATAATGTGAACTAGCATCTCCTGCGACCTGAACTTTGTGACCTCCTTCTGCCCGTTCATTTTCACAAAGATTCACACCAGTCGTAATGTAACAGAAAGGCATCTTAAACAGATGTGCAACATGATGATTTAAAAAATAGAAGTCTTTTGGGTGATGCATGAAAAATGAGGCTCTAAATATTGACTTTTTTTGGTTGATCTCAACAGGATCATGTAAGAAAGTTAATGGGGTTATTTGCCTTTAAATAATTCATCAGCATCAAAGACTTTTTTTTTTAAGTTCCCCTCTTTCTTTAATATTTCTTTACAGAAGTGCAATAATCTTCATCTAGTGAGAATAATTGTAATTTGAGGGTGGAAACATAGATGTTGAAACTATCTCCGGCGTGATAACTAAAGCTGAAGGGTTCATATTTTAATATCCCATTAAAGACGCTTAATGAATAGATTCAATAGATTTAAACGGGGCGTGACATTTAAAAAGCAGAGGGAGAGAATGACTTTTTGTGTCCTAAAGTCTGATAGTTGGCTTCTTTTTTCACAAGTAATTGCATTAGCTCGGAGAATAGGGAATTAACACAAGGCAATTAACTGATTTGGCCTTTGGCTGTGACTCGTCTGGTTTTAGCGAGCTGGAGCTCATCCTGTTTTTTTTTGGGTTTTTTTCCACAGATTAATTTAGAAATCACATTCAGCCTGATGCATAACCTTGTAACCCAGACGATCAGAGACCGTGGAACTTGATATCGCTCGGTAAAATAAGTGAATAACTTTCAGCGTAGGTGGGTTGAATGCCGTAAAAACAACCAATCGCTGTGAGATTTGACCGTTGTTTATTCTGATGAAGCTGTCGGGAAAAGAGGTCAGGGATCTCCAAGGCTCGTGTCAACACTGTGGCAGTGTAAACACAATTCTTCAAGTTTAATCGGCCCTTAGTCCAATTACAGAGTACTGCTAAGCTACGATAGCCAATTGTCAACAGCAAGGGGGCAATTTTCAGTTCAGCTTTGGGGGCGAGATCTCCTGGGAACTGCTGAAGACACTACAATTATCGTCTTCATCATAGAGAGTGGTGTTTGCTTAATGGGATTCTATCCATGCTCGTCATATTCATAACACTCCACCACTTAACGTTGCACTCTGCCCTGAACAGTGAATTGGAAAAGAGTATGTTTGCCACTCGACACGGTAAATCAGTACATTTGCAATCTGCTAAAGGTTGAATTGTGGATATCATGAATTCAGAACATTGTACTTGTAATGGCGGATCTTGAAGAGCTTGAAGATTTTGTTCTAAGGACATTTGAGGCAGAACTACGGGAAGTCTGCCCGCTGCATAGAATTAACACAAGATGAGATAAAGGAAAAACTCTACTTATTACTACTTACTAAAGCTCAGGAATTATTATAGTAGATATGCCATGTGATGTTATCTGCTATGATAACTTTGTACCTTTAATAAAAAAAACAACTTCTGAGATCTTGATAATCTTTGGCAGGGATATCATCATCAGTCAAACAGCTGGCATGAGATATGAAAATAAAAGCCAAATAGTCAGTGTTGTACAGTCATCTAACGACAGCTCCTTGGTTCTTAAAGTAATACCTCTCTTAAACAATAACGTCTGTTTTATTTCTTACACTAATAGTTTTCTTTTAGCATGGTGATTACTTTCAAACCCTCAAACAGATGTCTGCTGTATGACTCCCAGATGAATGCTTATCCAAACAATGTACCGTTCATTTATCACTTACAGGTCAGCTTAATGATGAGCTGCTCAGTTATTTAAAAAAAAAAACATAATCACAATAGTCTTGGTCTCTTTTGGGAACACAACTTCTTGATACAGTTATGGATGTCACCTGAAGCTGAGCCAAACATGCCATAGCATAGACAAGGCAGCAGCACTCACCTGGAATAAACTCCACTCAGGTCATTTTCTTGTGTATCAAACCATTCGAGCAAACATGCAGCAGGAAGTGCCTCGAATGTCAAAGTAAAAACAGGGACGGAGCACAGATTGACAACGATATCACAATGTTTTTTTGTTTTTTTTTTACACACAAAGAAGTAAAGGAAATATAAAATGTAACAAATCAACAAATACAATCCCTTCAAAGTAAAACAGCCCTGTGACTGACTGGTGAACAGTCCAGGGTGTAACCCCCGCCTCTCAACCAATGACAGCTGGGATTGGCTCCAGCACCCCGTGATCTCGAACGGGGAAAAGCGGTATAGGTGATGGATGGATGGATGGAAGTAAAACAAGACTGAAATTACGGACAGGTTGAGGAAGAATTTAGGGAGAGCCCAAAATAAGACAAACCAAGAGTATCTTTACACAGCTGTATCCAGCACAACATATAGATTAATCATCTTGTTTCAATGTAGTTTAATAACAAAACTAAAATGAAATTGAAATTTGGCTTTGTTTTCTGTTTGCTTTGCCTGTTGTTTGTTATCATACTCTCTTAAAAAGAGTTTACTGACAGATTAAAATAAGTTATAAGAAGAAATCAGAGGGGATGTGTCTCAATCTTAGATGACCATCACACATCAAAAGGGTGATAGCGATTGTAAGCAGGAGATAGATTCCAAAGGGCGAGTGGAGGATTGGGTGGATCTTGCCGTTATTTTGCTGTGAGGATTTATTTAATTTAAATGATCAGAAACATGATTCAGGTTGAGGAAAGGCCTTGGGTTTTGCATTTTGATTCATTCTCAGAACCTCCCCTCTCCGTTACAATCAGTCCACCTCAGCTCTACGCTCCACAATCAATACCCTCGACTCAGCAGAGATTATACCCTCATGATTGTGTTTATGCTGCCCTCTCAATTGACACACATTGTAGTGCTTTTATATGCAGCAAAGCCGGTGATAAATGCACCGTTTGGGCAGAGGAAGCTTACCTGAATTTACATAATCACTTGTCTGGAAGTGGATGGAGTGTGGGGAGCAATCAGCTGCATCTGCCACACTCACACTTATAAGAGCTCTTCATAACACTATCAAATCTTGTCCCCCCTCTTGTTCCTTCTGACAATTCAGTGTTGTTTTATTCTAATTTGAAAGCCAGTTTTTAGATCTCAGGGAGGAAAGCGTATCTCTAAAAGACGCACATGTAAAAAAAAGGCCAATACGTTTCCTCTTGGGTCAATAAAACAATATCTGGGATAACAATACATCCTGTGAGGTAACATGGCTTACAAAACAGGAGCCAGGTTTATTAGGAGATGGTTCAAATGATGACTCTTTTCCATGCCTTTCCATAGCACGGCCTTTTCAGGGAAGAAATCTCCAAGGATTGATTCGGGAGGGCAGCTGGAAAATCCATAGAGAATCACAGGAGACCTGCTGTGTCTGTGAAATCAATGCAGAGGTCCAGCTGAGACCATTAACTGAAATAAATGTTATAGGATAGGGTTAAACATGTAGAATATTATTATTCATACAGTCAGAATAGGTTTTTCAATCTGAAGATACTGCAAGCACGTCAATGAAGGCACAGCAAAGTGTGCAGCATTTATAAGAACTTAAAAGAAAAACACTGGGAAACATATATTTATTTAAGAAAAGGTACATATGGTTTTGACTTATTAGTCTACCTTTGCTGTATTCATTGGTTGATTGTTGAGTCTAATATGTCAGAAAATGAATAATTACAAGTAAAGTAAAGTTTACAATTTAGGTTTTAAATTATTTCATTTCATCTGACTAAAAATCCCAAACACATTTCATTTCATTTAATAAAAAATGAAAACACTGAATTCTCACTTTTGAAAACTCATCATGGTGTAATGTTTGATATTTTTTGCTTGAAAATGATTCAACAACAAAGATGCTAATCGTATTTTATCTTGACTTATCCAGTTATTGACAAATCATTTCAATTTTTTAATATAGCTTATAGAAAAAAATATTTTACAACATCTTGTGTTTTTTTAATGTATTTGTTTGAGAACCTCTCTTTTTCTCGGTTGCCATTAGGCCTACACAACATAACCACTCTGGCATTGAGCAAAACCTGCAAGCCGTCGCATGTGAAAAACACAACAATCATAGATTCAAGTTTATGAGTAACATGTGTCTTTTTATGGAAGTTTTTTCTGCAGATACAGCGCCGTGTGCTAACTCAGGGGAACAAATACATTTGTGGCATGGGTGGCCTCAGCAGGGAAGGAACCCCAAACCCGGGTACAGTTACCCGCATGCTGAGCTCCCTGCTGTGCCGGCCCAGCGTGATTACACCTCTTCTGAGCAACTTCCAATCTGCTTTCCTTTAGAAATGGTTTGACACTTTGTAGTGGTCGGGCAGGCGCACTACATGCATGTAGCGCCTGGGCCGGTTGATGGGGCTGCTGTCAGGAGGCCTGCCTGCTGGAGTGATTGAAAAAGCATGTTGGGGATTAGCCGTCTGTCCTCGTCTGTGTGGCGCTCTGGCTCTGGGTAGGTGGGTGGGTGTATCCGGGGAGGGAGTGGAGGGGGCTCTGCCGTGGTGCTGAGTGATGGAGAAGGTAGAGTCGGACCTCAGTTCTCACACTCTGCCGACACAAAGCCTCTCACACCCGCACACATGCTCATAAACAGATTTGGCCACATGACCCACACATGCTAGCAGGCGCACATGCCCCTAACTCAATGGCTCAACCTTTTTTTTCTGCTGCCAGGCTAGCAGGAATACATGAAAGATGCTCCAAATGTCCCCTGGGCATACTGAATTCAACACGTTTGACAAAAAGAGAAAGCCATTGTTGTTTTGACGGAGCTTCTTTTTGCCTCACTGAGCAAAAAGAAGCAGCTTTGGGTCATTTCATTGTGTGACTTTACTTTTCTTCCCACCATGAGAGCCAGAAAAAACGCATTTTATGCAAAAAATCCTCCTTTGATCTCAGCGCCTACAGTAATACGTCCTTTTACGAAATAGAAATTGAGACCCATAATAGTGTTTAGTGCTTTTCCTTTTTACAGACAGATTTCTGGCATGAACACGCACTAATCTCTATTTCATAGATACTAACATGCTCATTTTCTATCCCTCCTATTCTGTCAGTCTGTCTCAAACTCACACATTGCATGAAGACTTCTGTCTACACTACTTCAGCACCTGCAGCGCTGGCTGTCAGGCTTTTTTGGAGTTATGGCATTAACATGGAAACCAGAGGGCTGAAGCTGGATTAGTGGAGAGGAGGTGCGAACACAAGGTCAGGGCAAAGATGGCCTTTCAGCTAATATTTTGGCGTCGCACTTTCACCCTTAAATGTCTAACCACAATACTTACAAGGAAAGTCAAACGTGCTTTCGCTGAAGGATAGAAGAATGATCTTTCTCGCTGTTGACGTTTTGTGGCTGCGATTTCTCTCTTTCCGCTTTGAATTCCCTGAAACATTCACACTTGTCAGATTGTTGTACAGGTTGTAGCCTGAGGCAGGCGTTATGAGGAGCCTTAACTTCTCTCTCGGTTGAGTTAAGATTATGGCGACTGGCAGCTTCATAAGCAGCTTCTCACTGGAAATAAGGTTGAAGGTTGAAATTGCTGTTAACATAATTCCTGTAAGCTGTGTGCTCAGAACTCCACCAAACCTAGACAGGGATTGTTTACCACAGCACAGGTTGGATTTGTTTTGACTGTTTGAGATTAAAACTGTAAGCTGTCAGTGGGGGAAAAAAAGAAAAAAAAAAAGCATTTTAGATTTATTGGGTTTTGGGGCATTTTAAGCAGATACTTATAACTTTCTGCACACCTCAGACAGATCACAAAGCATCTAGTGGCACATTTGTGATATTGCAAATGTCGGTGATGTATGCAACGTGGATTCAAAAATACTATTTATTGAAGGAATGGCATTAGATGTCATTGGAGTCGTCGAGAGGACAGGTGCAACCCTGACAAAACCTGGCAAAAACAACTTTCCAAAGATTACAAAAAGCTTCTTCAACAACACCAAATGTGCTGTTTTCAATCTTAAACATCATGAAAGTTTAATACAGGGAGACATTGACACAACAAAAACAACAAAATAATAGAATACTATTAATGAGCTTAAGTAATGGTGGTCAAACAAGGGTACCTGAGTATTAAAGACAGAAGTCTGAACATATGAGCGTTTGTATTTAAACACTGTGTGTGGTAGTTTGTGTGTTTGAGTGAGGTTCTAGTTGGCAGGTAAATCAAATCAAAAATAGGCCCAAAGGGGGGTCGGGGAGAATCATCAGGTTGTTAGTGGCATGACTCTGAACAGCTGCACCGGTCATGGGTTAAGTTTGTTTATCCACTAATTAGTCGACTTGTACAATTATATCTTATTATTATCTTCATTTTAGTGATTCATGATATCCTTCTTCTAGTTTAGTCCTCCCTTGTGTGCTTTGCTTTGAGACACTTTGAAACTAGCAGGAAGCTGCAGGACTGAAATCAGACCACCTCACTTGACAGATGCTTGAAAATGTGTTTTGGAACTGCTTCTATGTCTCAATTTGTCCTTAGGGAAAATGTGTGTTGTGACACTCTCTATTGTGTGTTCATTATTGTAGTTAAATTTTTCTGAGAAACCCCTTCTGAGACATCGTTTGGGGCCAACACAACACTTTCTTTAATTTGAAGTTCATGCCAAACACATGTTGTTCTTTTGGACACATGTCCAAATTGATTTAATGTAAAATAGAGGATATGCATGGGTGGCCTCAGCGTGTTATTACGTTCAGTCTGAGGAAGTGGTCCGGTTATGAGTTCTCTCACATATTGTCATCCAAACAAGGAGAGAGAGAGAGAGAGAGGGAGAGAGAGAGAGAGAGAGAGAGAGAGAGAGAGAACATTTCAAAGTTTTAGGGTGAAGTGAAACTGTACTTCTCAGGGCTAAAAGAAAACTCACAGCACCTAATCCTTCAGCCAATAGAAGACTTGTGCCAAACTCTTTTTTTTTTTACTTTCACGATAGCGTCATGAAGGGCACTTCTCTTTAGCTCAACTGTTCAACCCTCACATACCTGATCTTCACCACTTTTGTCCGCTCCAGATCTGCTCCATAAGAAAAACAGCGTCACCCCCTTTTCTGTCTCCAACAATCCGCCAACTGTCATCCCTACGCTAATGGGGAACATTAAAAACCTGAGAGCCTGAATAGAAACGTAACACTTGGTAGAAACACATTACCTGTCACTCCGTCTCTGAATTAGGACTTCACTGGAGCCAGATGATTTAAGGTTTTTTTTTTTTTTCTTTGCTGGCTTGTCAGGAGAGACATGATTGTGCCTGCGGCCATAAAGAAACATATGTGCTGTTTCTTTTTTTTTTTTTTTGTCAAGGCGTCAGGCAGGCAGTACCAGATGTGTGCTGTGAATGGTGTTGTTTTTTTTTTTTCTTCTCTCACTTAAGCCTGTGTCAGACATCGTGTACAGCTGCACAGAGGAAGTCCGTTTCACAGCGAGCGAGGGAGGAGGTGAGAACCAGCAGGTCTAATTGAGGCGGTTAATGGGCTGTCTGAAACCATCATTCTACCCGACGTAGCACGGGGAGCTTCATCACTGGATTAAATGTGACACAACAGTTCTGGCCAAGACAGGGACTTAAGACATGTAAACACTGCTCGATGCACATCGTCATACTTTGAGTCTTTTGCAGCGGATCTGGAGTATTTGTTGAGCTCTTCACTTTTTGTTTTGTTGCTCTTTTCTTTTGCCTTGAAAGTCTTTGTTCAGCCGGTTTCTTTCCAGGCTAGAACGGCCAATTTAACCATCCATTTCATCATAAAACGTATGTTTTCCTCAAAGAAAACTCATCAAGAGACTAATTCAATCAGCTTCCAGTAAAGTTTTCCTAATCTAGTGGTATTATCCTGGCAAAATACATTTTTTTCCTCCGTTTTTTCTTGTTGTGGAAGTCACAAAAGGAGAAAAACTAGATTGAAAAGACTATTATCTCTGTCACACTGGGGCATTTTCTCATATGTTTTCACTAAAAAAAGTGCTAAATACATGGATGAATAACTTGATTATATATTTTATTTTTTTTGCTTTTCTCCCAGTCTCAGTCAGCCTCGGCCTTGTCTTAACCACATTTCTCCCTTCAGAGCCCAAACTCCATTCCTCTCTGCCTGCATGGCTCCAGTCCCGACCTTCCTTCAAGGCTCTATCACTGTTCCTCCCTCTGCAGCCACAGCCCAGATCGCTGCTATAACCAAAAAAAACATGCTCCACGGAAAGGCTTAATGCTCTGTGCACACATACTTAAACATTTCGGTTCAGGCTGTTTTTCCAGGAGCCTGTATCGGTGGCTGTTGAGCAGCTCCTGCTGGAGCATCGGGGGATCCATGTCTTGCTCAAGGGCATCCCAACGGAAATAGCAGACAGAGCACTCCTTGTGCATTCAACCCAACTGGTTTCTCCAGCACTGTGGCTACCTTTGACATGTTTGAGTGTAGGAGTGTGAGTGTAGCAGAGGCTGGGGAGATGTAGAAACGTATGGGTGGGTGGAGGGGGGGTTATCCAACATCATTGACACAGTGAATGGCTCCTCTGGGAAACACTCTGGAGAAGGTGCAAGGTTGTGTCAGAAGCGGAGTGTGGTGGGGTTTAGTGAACAGACATCCATTATATCGAAGCTTTGCAGCTGCATCCCATATTTCAGAGCAACTGTGTCTGGTGCTGTCATGGAGGTGCATCGAGGGATTGACTGTGTGCAAATCATGTCCAAATATAAATCAAGCGCACTTAAAAACACAGATACGTGCATGACACTGCTATTGGAAAGATTCCAGTCAGTTCATTTGTGTTGGATGACAGAATAATAAAGGTAATTTACGAGATTCTAAAATAGTAACGTGCAGTCAAGGTGGGTGATAAAATAAAAAATATGAAAAATGTATTTCTTCCATATTGTAACTTAAAGAAATCATTTTTTTAAATGCAAAGGTGCAGCATGTCCAGAGGTTTCGAGCTGAGTTGACGCTAACATTAGCTGTTGCTTATTTCTGGGAGTTTAGCTCGTTTTTATGCTAGGATTCCTTTGGCGTTAGCTGTTCACAAGCTTTTAAAAGGGAGTCAAATTAACAGAGGTCTTTTCCTCTCCAAAACAGACACCCAAAGAGTTTTGTAGATAAGCTTTTGGAAGCAAATTCAGGTGTAAGTTTTGTTTCTCTTCTATGCTTTTTGGCAGACAGCTGATGCCTGATAAGGGGGCTGCTAGCTGAGCTGCTATTTTTGAAACAGTTCCTCCAATTTTTTGAGGTTGAAGCTAGTTCACTGTCTCCATTTTGTGCCCCTCCTTGCCCATTTCTTTTTATTTGCCTGCAGATCAAAAATGCTTTGTGGTTATACTAACTGATGTTTCTGATTCTGCTGTGTGATAAGCATTATGAACTTTACATTTTGAGGATGGATGTCAAAGGTCAACATACATTTGGTCGCATTTTACTTTTGTGAATCTTTGTTCGCCATAATAAGCCAAATTCATTGCTCTGAGTTTAAATCACCAAACTATACGACCTCTGAATAAGCAGCGTGTGAAAAACACTTCATCTTTGAAACGTCAACTTAAAAAAAGACCCACTTGATGTACAAATTTTGAAATTCATAGTTTTAATTGCCCTTGAAGCACTTGAGTGTAAAATGTCATGAAGACCTTTTTTACCAACACCACGCACAGTAGGTGGGAAAAAAGCAAATGATGATTAAACACTCAAAAAGTGTAGATGGCATTAATCAAGATTTGCATTAAACCCTAATCACCCTGTTGCAATTCAAACACTTATTACTTTACGTAGATGGAGATCAACGTTTCAGTGTCCGGCTCTCTGATTGTGCTGAAGAGGGTTTTGAGTTCTCATTGAAAGATAACAGGCTTTTATTTTAGGTTGTTTTTTTTTTTTTTGCACTATAATCAGTTTCAAATGGGAGCCAGGCTTTTGGCAGACTTCTCATGGCAGCGGGTTTGATTCAGCCAAAAAGCCTCTTGTGAAGTGGATGAATCAGTGAGGGGTGATTCATACAATCTCAACAGCGAGAGCCACATAACAGCACAGTACATGAGTGCTGTTTGAATGATCTTTTTTTTGTGCTTCCTTGTTTCTGAGTGGAGAAAAAGAGAACTTGCCTCCCTTCTACGCCAAATCAACTTTGGATTTATCTGCTAATATGATAAGAGAACACAAAAAGACTATTTTAATAATTGTTCTTTGCTTTCTTTGTCATGTTTATGTTGTTAGCAAGTCTCCTTTAAACAAAGAAGAAGCTGCTTCCAAACCAGAGGGACTTTTTGCCATTCTTGGTTTCCGGCATCCAGAAAAGGTTCCTATGTTGGGATGATGTTCAAAAGGAAAATGAAACCATATAGATTTTCCATCTTTGACTCCCCTCACTCTTCATTACTCTTTTACTGATTGACTGATTTAGTCCAACTTCCTATTTTCACCAGCCCTCCATGTTCATTCTCCCGTCTATACAGCATGTTAAATCAGCTGATGAAAGACAGACCAAACACAACCTGGTTTGATTGCAGTGGGCAAGATGTTCCTTTCTGAGGTGAGAAAAAGGGCAAGATATTACATCAGTGAATTAAAAAAAAAAGGAATAAAGTTTTTGTCTGGTTATGAAACATACTGAAATGAAGAGTTATGCCTTTTTATGACCTACAAGGTCAATCAAGACCATCAATGATAAGATTTGTTATAAGAGCTTTATCGCTGGTGCCTTAAGTCATTGTTATTAGAATGCTCCTGAAACAACTGTTTTGCTTAAAGCAACTATTAGGATCTTACATGAAGTGTGAATTTGCATGGCCCCTATGGACATAGCGGTACATCTTATCTCTTTGCTGATCCTGTCCTGTGTATGCATGCAAAGTGTTCTTCAAAGGAAATCCTCCTCCTGCTTCCTATTAACTGCCCTAACGTCTTGCTCACTGTGGAGCTCTTAGCAAACAAAGACTTCCCATCCACGTGCAGTTAAACACTATCCAAATACAGCCCAGGTGCAGCTGTTGTAAGCGTTTTGGCAAAGTCCCTCGTCTAGGAGATGGTTCATTTTGCTTTTGAAGGTTCTTTTCATTATTAAATTGAGACTGTTTCAGAAATGGTCAAAAGTCCTCACAGTAACTTCACTACTACTTTGACTAACATAGACAACCAAGAAGAAGTTAGATTTCCTCTGAATGTCTTCATTCAGATAAATCAAAAAGCAGCTATGCGGTTGCTCTTTTCTGCCTAGGACTTTCTTTGGCTTTAGAGACCCTCAGCTAATGCCAACAGCAGTTGACATGGCTGAGCAGGAGTCGGATGTGATTTTCATCGAAGACCATCTGCACACAGGATCCGTGGCTCGTGCAAGCAGCATATGCTTCAGTATGTAGATAACAGTCGGTAAACACGCTCGTTCTCTGAGAGAATTAACCTGCAGTGACACGCACCCTGTTGTCTTCCATCTTGGTCGGCTGTATGCGACAGTGAGGGGTTAAATCTTAAAGCCCCTTCCCAGTCCTGCTTGAAACACACACACCCTCGCATACACGCAGAGCCGATCCATCAGTCGAGCATGAGTCATTAGTTCCTTTTCAGCTCCCTGGCCAGTGGACTCAAGCAGATCGCAAACACTAGACTCGAGTCTGGGACTGCAGAGGGACTCTCTGCACACAATAATCACATATTTTTGTTGGACGGATCCAGAAAAGACCTCAACCAACTGCCTTCCCCTTGTCAGCAGCAGTATTTTAATGTGCTGATTATTGAAGCCCTGCTTGGCAGGATGGAGTCTGAGCAATACATTATACAGATGCCTGATGGGGTTTGGTAAAAAAAAAAAAACGTCAGGGAGCAAAATCATACCCTATCTGCTCATTAAAAATGCAAAGGTCAGCTGGTAATTTTCTGCTGGTATGAATGGTGCTTCCTTTGATTAAACGATGGGGCCACAATTAGAGATGGGCTCAGCTGGGTTGGGTGAAGCCATGTTTTCTATACCTACACAGATGTGGGTGTGCATTTCTTTAGGTTCATCTCACTTAATCATACTCAGCACATCAGCTCCACTGTATACAATTAGTTTGGAGAAGTAAGCAGATAATCTACATGTATTACACAGCTGAGCTACTTTAAACATTCAGCATCTTGAAAGGAGGATATCTGAGACATGAGCAGGAACTGTTCTAACAATTGGCCAAATGCCTTAGAGTGTTGCACAATTATGAAGAGGTCAGTAAGAGTTCATGCCAAACCTGATCTTGATAAAGACTTAAACTTTGGGTGTTTTGTACTTGATATGGATAGTGGACAAGACTGTCACACAGCGGAATTAAAAACGACAATCCCCAATCAGTCTGCAGGATTTTGGCTCACATGGGGGACATTAAACCGTTTCCAGCTGAGCACTTTCTTACTTTTTAAGTCAAGTAATTGTCATTTTAGATCATTGTTATTATTAACAATGAAATCCAACCAGATTAAAGATATGAAGTATTTAGTCATCAGACATCTGGAGGATATCAGTAAAACGAGAGAAGCTCAGAAATCTGAGGCAGTTTGGCTAGCAGCTTCTAAACCAGGCCAGAAAGAGTTGGAGAGAAACTTTCCATTTTTCATATTAAATATCTTAATTCATTATTTTTTATTCACCAGATGAGCACATTCATTTCCGGATAAGAGATGATAATTTGACATCCCATAAAAGTAGTCTAATATTAAGACATAAAGAACGCCTTATCTGAAAGGTTAGCTAACGTTTTAAGCTCAGCTTGCAGCCTCTCCTGACATCATGTACTCAAAGACATCTGAGAAACAATTCATCAGGTTCATTTGGTTTGGAAAGGACAAGACTTTTCCTTATAATAAGACATTTAGTAGAAACCTTGTAAACGATACATTTGGAAGTATTCTTTTCCTAAAACAGAGGAAATGTTATATTGACAGCTCGGCTCACAGCCCCCCAAGATGTCTCCAGGTTTGATGAGTTAAGTCTTTATAAAAGTGCGTTATGTTAATTAAAATATATCACATAACTTTGGCGCAGTTATACAAAGTTTATTTTATTATTTTGTGTTTATCCAGGCTTCTGTCTTTGTCAGGGTGTTCTTTAAACGGTTAGATAATTAAATAACGTTATGTGGTAAATAGATGAATAGTAAAATAAGGGTTTAGGGGATCTACCTGTGAGGCTGGAGGGGGAGGGGAAAAAAATACTTGTTTGACCCCTTTGACGACTTTATCCTACAAACATATTTGCAAGACTTGTGCTCCAGTTTCTGCTTGTCGCAGATAGATAAAGATAAAAGGAAGGATAGAGTTAGAAATAGACAAAAAGGTGGTGGGGGGGGGGGCTTAGCATTCAAAGGGTTGTAATATCCCTCGGCAATAGCACATAAAACCACAGGGGAAGATGTGGCCCTATAATTGTTCCTCAGCGTGTTCTAGCTTTTCCCTCCTTTCCATTTTTTCTTCTTCTAAATTCAGTAAGTGACATGTCTGCTTGGGTTGACATGAGGAACTCTGGCCCTGTTTTCCACTGCAGAGCTTCTTTTATGTCAACTACAAGCACATCGGCGGCAGAGTTGGCCAGCTCCACTTAATCACTGCATCTCATCAGCTATGCACACTTTAGACTGACACGTTTATGATTCTGTGAAGGAAATCTGCAGATTACTGTGGAGATGTCATCTGTAAACCAGAGTATCCGCCGATCAGCCCGATATTTCACCCAGTGAAGTCAGAGATGGCAGTGTTGTAGTGCTGATTTCCATACTGTTCAGGGATGGGGAGGAGGGGGGGGGGGGGCATCTGTAGTGGCTGCACTCAAGAGACTGTTGTGATCGCCAACAGCTAATCAACAAGTCATACAGCCAAGTATTTTTTCAGGTGGGTGTTAGCAGAGAGAGCTCCCATGAGTCCTCGCTAGCCTCGACGTCATCTTTTGTTATCGTAGTATTGATTGAGAGACCCCTGGCGGCAGAATATACATATTGTATCTTTAAAATACAATTCTTTTTATTCTACTTAAGGAAGAATGTACTAGTAACATGTACACAAATTACATACAAATTGTATTTGAAAATGTAGATATACCTTAACATTTATAATGTTATAAACAGTTTGATTTGCAGTTGCATGTATCTCAGTTTCTCTAGCATCCAACACCATGGCACTACTTGAGGGATGCTGTGTGATATCCATTTACCACTCCAAGGCTATCTAACATGCTTCTATGGAATACTTTTTTCACTCTGCCTGGTTCGGCAACTGATAAGTTCAGTGTGTATGAATTAATTTTGTCTTTATTGAGGTAACCATAGAGGATGGAAAGCATAGGCCTGACCCCACTGAGGTCAGATTATTAACACATTTGAAGGAGACTATTTATTGGGGTATTATGCTGCTGGATATATGAATTGGATACTTAATTTAGAGTTCAGACATGAAGGAAGGTTGTGGCTACATACACATTACAGATAATTCGTGGCTGCATGTCAGACACGGCTTGGTCAATACTGTAGTGTCTCTATTGTCTCCCTTAGTCTACTCTAGCCACAGACTAACACTGGAGCTGACGGTATGTTCATATTTGAATCACAATCTCAATTCCTGCACATTTGCTGCTCTTATCAAATGAAATACTAATAACAATTGAATGTTTGTCTTGAGTTAGTTGTATGAGAGTTAAGGCTTTATGATGAAAGTGCAGTTCTTTGTCAGAAATGTCACGCGAACAAGGCTTTCATAAGTTGTACCGTGTCAAGGTCTCCCCAAAAGCCATCTTTTCAGGCTAAAGCTGTGGTGCATCCCTGCTGCAATAAGCAGATTGCTAAAAATAGCTTCAGTGGTCCAGCCAAGAATCACTGTTTCCCTCCAGTGAGAAAACCTTGGTAGCAACATGCTCTGTCTGTCTCTTTGTTCTTTCTCTTCTCATTTGGAAACACAGACCGAGCAGCAGTAGAAAGGAGAGAGATGGGGCAGCTGCTTCCAACATTTATGAAATCCGTTTTGTCTCTAGACAACATCATGTGGAAAAAAAACATTTATTTTTTTATATATACATGTATTTGTCATAATACTTGTAATAATGCTGCCTGTTTGAGTATCCCAGTAACTGAAGAGGCCTGAAGATGTTCCTTTAGTTGAACTTTAGGATTTAATAAAAGTATTGATCAGATTTTTAAGGCTGTGAAACACAAAATCAAGAAGTTTCAGTTTGAAAATTAGCATCCTTCTAGACACAAGATGTTGAGGGGAAGGGGCTGCTAGCTGAGCTGCAACTAACGGTGATATGTCATATATGTGACATCAAATTGCTGTTTTTTGTGAACATATTCCTCATGTTTGGAGGACATTTAGGGCTCACTTTGACTTGATGCACCCTTTCCTTTTTTTCTGTCTGATCAGCTTAATCATTGCTTTACTGAGGGAAATGGATGTGTACTACTTGACATTATAGCAAACCTGCTGTCAAAATGGCTTTTGATTTTATTTTGGATTCATGAAAGGCAATTTGATCTTTACATTTAAAGTAAAAATGTATTTACTTGCCATCTTTATTGGCGTGAATGTTACTAAACTTTTCTATGAAAATGTTTTATTTGCTGGTCCTATTCTGCTTCTCTTTGAAGATGATGCAAAGTGTACTATGCAGTGTGAGATTTGGGTTTCTTCTAATAAAGACTAGATTGGACTAACCATAGCATTAGTACTAGAGGAAAGAAGAAGGCGGAGGACATGTACAGGCTTTGATCACACAGATACCTGCAGCTCTGTCAAAATATGCGTGGTCATGTTTCCAGAGGTTTTGAAAACCTCTGATCTGCTGTACTGCTCTACACATTTAGTCTAATATTGACTTCATCTAAAATGAACATTAGTAGAGTACCTCGCTGTTTCTCAATGATCTCTCCCCCCTTTTACACGCCACTCGGTGTAATAGCCAGTATCCACAGAATGAAAGCATTTAACTCCAATCAATGGGATTTATGGCTCCTTTAAAAGGCAAAGGTGTCTTTTCTCTCTTCAAAGTGCTGTTTTGGCCGTCTTCCAGCATAGATCGCACCAATAGCGATGTATGATGAATTTTTATCATCTTGGCGGCCTGTTTAAGATTCACACTCCTCTCCAAGTTTGAAACAGGCGGCGATTACCTCCCTGCATTAAGCAACATTGAAGCAGATTAAAGCAAAGTTTCACCTGCCAACTGTAAGTCATGTGTGTGACTCTATGAGGATGTAACCAGACAAATATAAACCAAACAAATGCAGCTAGGGCTCTGGATTTATTGGACAGCTTACTCACATCCCATCCTTACTTTCCCAAGCCTTTGCTTCCCCTTAATCTATAAAAGCGATGTTCAGGAAGCCATTAGACAGTGAGTTTCACCATCACCATTTTTTAAAAGAGATTAGCTCGCACAGGCAGAATAAATTGGGAGCAAGTGTCAAGAGCGAGTTCTGTCTGGGTTAACAACAATTTTCTCTCTGGTCCTTCTTATGTGTAGGAGACAGGGAGGAGTGTACATCAAGGTTAATGCGCAGACGATGGAGAGAGTTGTTTTATCAACTCGAGAGCGCTGCTTTTCTTTTAGCTAGTTTCTGCAGAATTTGACATTTGAGAGTCATGCATGTCTTTGAGAGATACATTAATGAATTCTGTACTCATAGAACAAGTCATACTACTTATTTACTTCTTCTCCAATGGTCAATATTTCTTATGGAACTGTTTGAGTCCCCAGAAGTCTTATATGAAAATGACATTGTAGTCTCTTTGTTAAACTGTGACAACCGACAGGACACAACACAAAGACAGTGCATGATTTACACAATCACTCTAAATCGATGGAAACATTTTATTACACCAAATCAACGATATATGACTCAAAAAAAAATGCTGCGTTAATGAAACATTATGATCATGCTCTGGATGCTGGGTTCTGCATGCTAATACGCTCAGGAGTCGGCATAGGAGTTTCAGTTTGTGATTTGGAACGGTAAGCTGTACTGATTAGAAACAGGACTGGCAGTACATGCAAATTGTGTGAATGAAAAGCAGTTGTGTCTTATCTTGAAGGATGACAGCAGCTTTTTAGTGTCTTGTTTCGAAATTCGTCATCAGTTTTACATCAGTGACCCTCGAGGGCTAAAGTCTTTCATGATCTCTCATTGGGATAGTGAAGTTGTCCTCCCTCTGCTCTGTATCTATTTCATTGTTTAACCTTTTCCTGCTCCACGTCTGACCAAATCCCATCATCAGAGATTCTCTGAATCAAAGATTTACTGTAAGCTAGTATGACATTTTTAACGACTCCTGTTTCCCAAGTGGGTGTCACTTTTTTACCCCCCACAAAACAAAGAAATTGTAATTACATTGGCAAGTTTACCCAAAGATTCAACATGTTTAAATGTACATATTGCGGTTTCAATGTTAGTCTCTTGAAAAATTCTTGTTCATGTTGTTGGAGAAAGTTGTTGGCAGTACCAACAATCCAGCAATGATAAAGAGAGAAGCAATATCAGTTACAGATTTAGTTTAGACCGTGCACTTTGTCATTTTTCCAAACATGAATACTCCATGAACAAGCACTTTGTAAAAGTGGAACAGGAAAACTTTTATTTCAGCTACCTTGAGCTGAACCAGACTCACTATTGAACAACCACCTGTTGCTACTGGATGTGTTGGCCGTGAGACTATCACTGATCACTTTTCTGAACTGTCTCTGACGGGAACTTGCAATCAGCTGGATTCACAACGTCATGCAGGAGAAATAAGATCACGCTTATACCCTGCCCTGTGATTGTATCAACTTTGACAGATCTTGGACTCATTGTCAGTATCAAACTACATTAACCAAAATATTTCCAAGCATTAGTGACGTAAAATCAGCGGGTATGTAAGGTGGTGGACAGTTGTATGACCCAGAGAGCTGCAGGCTGTGGTAAGCTCTAATCAGTTTCACATCAGTGTGAGGCTCAACACCACCCTGTGTCCTCCTGTGACTGTGTCCTCCTGTGACTGTGTCCTCGTGTGACTGTGTGTTTCGCGCGGTTGTTAGATGGAAAATGCAGCATGGCTGGGATTTGGTCCAAGCCGGGATACGAGACTCTCCGAATATGAGATTTCATTATCTGATAAGAAAAGATTGGACCTTCCCAGCAAATGTATTTATTGTGCTCAGGAAGTAAATTGGAAATGGAATGCTCACAGGCAGGGTGAACGAACTCACAATTTGCACTCTGGATAATCATATCAAAGTCTTTTGATTTGACTGGCGCTGACATTCAACAGTCTGTTGGCGTCCGGTTTAGATTATCTTACAGTGTGCTCTTTTTGTTTTCCTTTGAAATATGCAACGACACCAAAAAGAACTCTGTTTTTCCATTATTTGTTCCATGTTAACATTCAAAGTAGAGGACAAAAACTGTGATCCATTGTTGCACTTTACATAGTTTCAAGGTGTTTTCACGACGCAGATCTTCAGATGTTTTCCATGCATGAACTGCTATCCCTTTAAGAGTAGCCTTCTTCTTCTTTACTTTCTTAAACATTTATTTTTGGGCTTATTGTGCCTTTGATGGAGAGATAGGACAGAGCTGGAAATCAGGGAGAGACAGAGAGTGGGGAATGACATGCGAGAAAGGAGCCACAGGTTGGATTCGATCCTGGGCCGCCCACTTGGAGGACTATAGCCTCTGTACATGGGGCGCGCGCACCAATCAAGAGTAGCCTTCTTCTTAGCATGAATTTGGGAATACATCAACAGAATACTCTCTCTCTCTCTCTCTCTGTAATCTCCCTTCAAACTACTCCTTATTTTCTACTCTTAAGGGCTGGAAACCATAGAAGAAGTGAGCGATAATGAATAACTGCAAGCTGCTCTTGAAACGACAGGAAGGGTTTACTCAATTGATGCTGAATTGTGTTTGCATTGCATGTGATGAGTTGCGTTCGAGAGCCGTCATTCTGGGCTCTGTGAAGGGACTTTCTTCACTGCCCAAGAATGTCGTATTGTTAATAGTAGGAATGCTCATTCTCAATCCATCATGTTGAATTTAGGATGGTAAGGAAAACTTGTCATGATTATTGCATCCATCAAATCTTGAGACAATGGAAGCTTATTTAAGGAAGTAAAATCGAAGTTATTGAGTGCTTCTTTTTCTTCTTTTTTTTTTGGTGAATGTCAGAATTGATTTTGAAAAGGGGGGAGTGGGGTCTGTAGTGCTGTCTATAGACTGAGCTCCGGAGCTCATTTGCCTAATCTTGGGAACTAGAGTGGAAGCTGTGTATAATGAGGACTAAGGCTTGTCTGGGAGGGCGACGTGGGGCTGGGGGCGAGTCTGAAAGACATGAAGGTATTAATCGGACAAAGGGGCAACCGAGAAGTTTATGCAGCCGGAGAACGCCTGTGGAATGGTCAAGCATTTTTTTTTTTTTTTTCGCATTTTGACTGCCTTTGTGCAAGTGCAAATCAAAAGACAGGAAAAGAGTGTGAGGCAGGGCAGGAACGAGGGATGCTTTCAAGATTTCTGAAGGCTCCTTTAAGAAACTTTTTGTCCATGCTGGAGAAGCAGGGAACAGCTGCGATGGTGCAGACCGAGAAATGTGCTAATTTTCAGGAAGGATGAATCCTTAAGAGCATGTTTCTGCTTCAATGGAGCCTAAGTAGAATAAACTGTTGTAGAGTGTTTAAAAATAATGTTGGTTACTCTCTTTTGCTTCTTTCAAATTTTGAGAGGTTTTAAATCAACAGAGTTAAAATTATTCTACGCATGCAAGGATTTCCTGAGCGTTTTTATTTAGTAACCATCTTTGTCAAACCAGCCCAGACAAGTTGGGCAGATGGTTAAACCTGTTGACTCTTCTTTTTGAGCGGGAAATTTTGCAGAGTATGGATGTTCAATCAGTGTTGATGGAAAAAGTTGAGTTCCTCTTCTCCTGCAGCCATGCCGTCACTGCATGCCCACATGTTCTCAGAAGCATCGGCTTACATCAGCCACAGCCTCGGCCTTGTTCTGCTGCATGTCTTTGGCGATACGCTATGACGGGAATTATTACCCAGTCAGCCAGAAAAACTCTGTGAAATGTTTCCTCCTCCATACCCTCCTCTTCACTTATATTTTAGGATGCAGAAATAATCTGTAGTTCTTCTGGGCCACCATCCTATGTCAAATGAGCCCAGTGCTGGAAGGACAACAGGTTTTGTATCTGCTCCCATGAAGAGTTGTCATTATACCAGAATTTGAAAACTGCAATATGATACAAGTAAAGAAATCAAGCAATGTAATTTCCTGTTTTTAATTATCACAAAATTGAAGGCAAACTCCTACACACTGAATTTGCAAATGCGTTGCCAATGCATACGTAGAAATCAGACAGTAGTTGGTTTTTGATGGATTTAATCCAAAGCACCTTTCTTAGAATAACAGAGATCGTATCCTTTTAAAACATGGGAATCGAAAAGTATCAAATATAAAGAAACATGCTCACATCTTTGTGTCTTTGTTGCACTACAGAAAAGAAAAGAGAATATCGACAACTGTTTTTTATACTGTACAGCTAATCCAGGAAAATGTCTCAGTACTGTTACTATGATCTCATTTAGAGAGAGAAAATGATGACATTGGGTGAACGATCCTCTTAAAATGCCAAAACAACTGTAGGAGGTCTTATGCACTTTAAGTTTTTTTTATATCTAAATTGCTCCTGTTTTCTGACGTTCACTCTTGGAAAAGGATTTTAATGTTCTTGTTCCTTTTCAGTGTTATAGGGACGAAAAACTGATACAAAAAAAAAAAAAAAGTAATATATTGTCAAATCCCTGTTATTCTTTGGAAAAGGTAGAAAATGCTCCTTAATGAGCTACATTTACTCGATTGGAGCAAAGCCTCATGCTTTTTCATTTGTCATTGAAAACCAAGACTCTCTCAGGACATGTAATGAGTCACGAGCATCAAGCTGGAGCTGTTGTCTTTCACTGAGTTATGCAGGCTATTTGCCCATTTGTACATCTGCTTGTGTATAATTAAACACCGTTTCCCACTTAGCACCGTCTCAAGGGCTATGATAGCCTTCACAAACACACCAACACGCAAAATGCTCATACTTGTGTGTATTGACACTTGTGCCGCGCTATCTACTCCAGGATCACTGCTCAACCTAATTTCGTAATGATACGGGCATTATCCAGTGTAATCTAGCAATAAATTAATTACTACCCACAATCCCTTAGTCCCCTCTGCGCTCCCTGAGGAGATGACCACCGCTGCAGCTCCACTTACCAGGCAACAGCATAGAGAGAATTGCCCACTTATTGAGTTTTAAGCAGTGTGCTGAACATTTTAAAACCTTATATGTTAGCCTTGTTTGTCCAGTTACAAAGATACAAGTGAAAGGAACATCTTTAAAGCACAAAATATTCAGTTGTCACAGAAAAAAAACTCCAACGATGTAACCTTGGGGAGCAAAAAAACCTGTTCAAATATTCAGCTTGCCGTTCGTTTGCATAAAAACCTGCCAAAGGTGTGAATGCATTACCGTGTGGCATCCCATCGCCAAGGTCAGCGTACATTTCAAAGTAGCCCACAACTATGAGGAAAATTAATTCAGCCTCATAAATAACAATTACAGGCAGCCAAGTTTGACTTTGCTGTAATTAGTTCTAAACGATGCCCCAAGAAAATGTGGAGACTGTTGTTTAAAGATGACTTTGGAAATCTTATTAAAGCTTAAGGGGGGGAGTGGTTGTTAATTGATGTAAATGTAATCATTGTCAGTTTGTGTGTGCATCAAACTCAGGAGGTGAGCTGGCCAACGTCCACAACTAAGGGTGAATAAAGCTAACAAACAATGTAAGGATACTTTATTTAAAGGACACTGTTCTGTTTGATTACATTTGATAAGATTTGGGATTTAAATATTCTTGACTATATGAGTGAAATCATTAAATTACACACACATGTGCCACTATTATTAGGCTTATTAGTAATGTCATAAACATAAACATGACTTTTTATTATGCAGTGTATTTTTTATGCATAGCCAAAGTTAGCCAGAGGGCGAGTGTGTCGGGTAGTTCTGATATAAAATCAATGATTTAAGGTGGAGCATGTAAACAGCATGTTCTGTTTGGATATTTCAAATTATACATTTTAAACTTAGTCTTTTTCTGATTGGTGCAGGTTGGAAAAGCCGATGTTCAGGTTAAAGGAGCGTTACATGAACAGTAGGGGTGGAACAAAATATCGAAACAGCAATATATCTTAACTCAAGTGACACATTGATTAAATCGCTCGTACCAAAAATGGACATTTTCATACAAAAATAAATGGCGCTCTTTACAGATTTCCCTGCCATTTTGACCCACACTATCTCTGAGTCATGATTCCTCAGGGTGGAGTTTAAGACATGAATGTGGGTGGCATAAAAAGAAGCTCATAGGCCAAAGAAGACGTTGACAGCTGGATTCTGTTGGAAAGAGATGAGGCCTGATAAAAGGTTAAACAGACACCTGATTGCAGTGAATAGATGCCTGAATTGTGCTCTTTTACCTTTTTTAGGGGCATTGTAGATTATTTCGCTAAAGAGTTCTCATGATGAATCATTAAATTACTTTCTTACAATATATCACTGAGTGCAGAATTGCTGGATCTTGATATCATTATCGTGGGGCTCGTATCAGATACTCTGTGATTACTACCTTTAATGTACAGAACATTCAGTATAGTTGTCTCTGACTTTTTACTGCTCTTAGCGACACATTGGAACCTTGCTGTTTATGGTCAGCTGTTTTATGTACGGAAACTGACTAGCCAAAGATTTGAATGGCTGGGGAAAGAATGCCATAAGAACGACTACATGTACACAGGAATGAAGTGAAAGATTAGGACACCTGAGTTAAAATACTGTGTTCTTCAGAATATCTTGCACCAAGGCAGAATGTTTGCACACCGGTGACTTCAAAGAAGCTCCAAAACAATTCAGCTTGTTTAGTGTTTTATTTTTCTGTCACGACTCCGGCAGTGACCGCGGTGTCTCCAAAAGTGCAGCTTCAGGCTTCATGTAGTCTGCACCGTGTCTCCTTTGAAGTATTTTTTCTTCAGACATGCTGGCACAGAGAGAAAAAAAACTACATTTGAGCATCATCACCCCTTCTTTTTATTAGATGACTGAAAGCAAAAGCTCATTTCAACCAGCTTTTGAGTAGGAATCATCACTTTGGCACCCCACTATTTTAATTTTTGGAAGAATCGACTACTAATTTGGATGAAACCGTTATTTTTCGCTTTCCTTTGTGCACAGAAAGGAGTAAGGACAGAACAAATCTGTTAAGTCTCGGTTTAGTGTGGATGGTTTTGTACTTGCAGACGCCTCAAGTTGGCTGCAAATAATAGTAGAAATCACACAGTAACGATTTTCTCCACAGCTTCAGGGTATTGTAACGACTGCCTGCGTGCACCAGGCAGACAGAAAGCCCTCATATGAATCAGCAGAGTAATCCAAGATTAAAATGTATATACACCCATTATCAAGAACGAGCAAGAGAATAGGCCAGCCACCCTGAGCGCTGAGTACACACAGTCACACACACACACACACACACAGGGACACAAGGTCACAGCACTGCGGCAGGCAGAATGTGCTCAACGTATGCAGGCACACACCCCATCACAGAGAACACACAGAGAAATTAATGCACACACACACACACTCTCTAGCAGAGATAAGCTGTGGCAGCATGTCGTCTGGGGAATTTGTCCATCCATATCATAAAAAAAGGAGGCTCCATTAAATTCTAAATCCCCTGAAGAGCTCAGACTTATAGACTATGACATTTTGATTTGTAATTTCTGGTGTTTATTTGAAGCCATCTCAAGAAAAAGCAATCCTGAAAACATTCAATTTTATACTTTCCAAGCATTTGAGTAACTGGCTTTTTGCACAACAAAGACAACACAAGCAGAAGCTTTAGCTACCTACATCGTGGCACTTTCACTTCAGAGAGCTGTGCGCTTTGCAGACAAGAGCTGTCTGACAGTCTGGCAAAAAGGATCTCGAGGAATAATTGACACAGAGAACAGAGCCAGACGAGGCTGAGGCTGACAGGAGAGGGGAGAAAAAAAAAAAAGAGAGAAGGCTTTAAAAGTTTACTCTGGATATCACTTTGCTAGTCAGGAACACATTATAAAAGAGAACACCGTGATCCCTTTGACTTCAGCATTTCTTTTGATGTGAAGTTTTTGCATCTCAGTCAGTAGTTTCAGGTAGAAACTTTTGCGAGGGTGCTTTGGAGTGATGAGATGGTAATTCTCTCTGATTCTTGTCAAAATAAAGCAGAATTAAATAAGGGAGGAAACATGTAGTCCTTTCAGGCAGACTGACAGTATGACAAGAGAGAGGATGTTTGCAAGTTGTTTGTTCTGACGATGAGACTCGACGATAAGGCAAATTATCACGGGATTGTTTTAGATATGCAACTACTGTGTATTGTTTTTTACTGCTGAGTGCATTTTTTTAAAATGTTGCCAGATTTAAGAGTATCCAAACTGAACCCTGAAGTAATGATTCATTGGTCAAGTTTAAGAAAACAGTTTACTTGATGTCGGGTATCAGCAAGTGGCAACCTACAGTGTGAAAAATGAACCCAATGCAGAAAAACAAAAAAAACTGCAGTTCCTTGAGTGTCCACTTGAGGCTGGCTCCAAAAGTACAAGGAACCCCATCAGAGTCCGTACTGAAATGGTCATATTAACAGCAGAAATAAAAATGCTTACAGCCTGGTACAAATATCACTTTTGTAGCTGATTTCTTTATATTTACAAACTCTACAGGGGATGGATGTTGTATAACTCATCAATTCTAACTGTATTCAGGCTGAGAGTTATTATGCATAAACTAAAATGAAATGCTTATTTTGGAGTTTGGATGAGCTGAGTGACTGGTGGCCACATTGTTACTGTATGCTAGGAAGCTTAAGGCCCGCCTCACCTGTTAACCTGTTAGTAGATGGACCGAAGGTCAGGTTGAGATCACATTTCCAACATGGTGACAATTATAGTTCATCTTTAAAACACCTCTCAGGAACAAGGAGTCCATGACACTACATCCATGTTTTATCCAGTCTATGGTTATCACACATTTATAGGTCTTCTATAAGAGTAAACATAGTTTAAACTTGTAAGTGTCTCTCAGATGCCTTCCTGCAGTGAGGACTTCAGAAGGGGCTGCAAGCTGAGCTGCCAACGGTACAAACAACGTACAACTCAGATTTTAAGGAGTTCTTCAGGGCTCATTGTTCTGATTTGTGTTTTTCCCCCCCAAATGAAACGTATTATTTCCTGCAACAAGTGAAACCTATTTCACAGAATAAAGGAGTTCCATACAAAAACTCAGTGTTACTCTGCGGCTCAGAAGAAGCAAGTTGAGCTGAAATTACCAAAGTCTTTAGGTCTGGATTCCACCAGTGTCAATCTTCAGCGGTTTCTACAATTTAAATTTTCAAAAAATGCTCTAAATCAAGTAGATGAGGTGAATTAAAAGGTAAAAAATCCTGAATCAAGCAGTATCATGAATCTCTGTAGACGCTCTAAGGCGAGACCCCGGTTTACTGCGAGCTGAGCTGCCACTAACATTGGCTTAGCTTTTTTTTGTTCATGACTTCAGGTGTCCAAATTCAAAAGTCCTCCATCTGGTTAAAAGTTAGAAGTTTAAACAACAAAGATCTTACATGTGACAGTTATGTAAAAACATATTTTTTGGAATTGTGCCATGTACGCTAAAAAACAGCAGATTGAGAGGCTTTTATTACGATTACGTCCCCTGTGGGAAAGGCCGTGACGTCCACTGATATCAGGCAGAATATTTCCAAAGCTTATCATCCTTATCGATTCCATGTTGAGTTTTATTGCTCGGCCCTGGTTTTGATTAAATTGCACGTCTGGACACAGCTCCAGTGTTCTGTACAGTTGTAGACACCTTTTTTTTTTGCAGATGTGGTTAATTACGTACTGCTCTGGACAATTAGTAAATGAGTCTGACAGTAACCTTCATGCATTAATCACAGTAAATTACACAGAGGAAGGCCCAGCACAGAGGTTCAATTAACCTTTTAGCCCTCGTGTGAATGTGGGGAATGGGGCTGGTTTTTTCGAGGCCCTAACACTTTCAGGTCACCGGGGAAAGAGGCACCCGATGCAACAGTCTGTCCCTCCCTTCCCTCCTTCCACCTCCCAACACTGTCCTCACCAGGCCCAGTCCCCACCCTTGGGAATCACTGAGCTGTCTGGAAATCAAGGCGACCTTTGTGTCATGCAGTTTTCTCACAGCTGCGGTGGCATTTATTTCCAAAGGAGTTTATGCCAGAATCCCCGACTATTTATTTACTTTAATTTAGCTGATGGCGGAAGCTGACCTTGTGATAACTGGCAAAGCAACACGCTAATTCTCCGGAGAAATCAGGAGCCAGTGTATGGGGACCTGTCTTGACCGATCCGTGATATCTTTAAGCTTGTGGTGGATGAAAATATGAAAGAATTAGCTGTCATTGGTTTTGGCTTGTGTTTCAGATCATTTTGTGGCTTTCTGAAATGTAGTAAAAAAACCGCAGGATACATGTGTCTTAAAGTAAGCCAGTTCTCTAGTTTGGATCTCTGATAGCTCTGTGGCTTAGAGAGTAAATGATCGACATTAATCCTTAACAGCTATCACCTCATTGCCCTTTAGAAGAAGACTGATTCACTGATTCCTGCAGACTAGCTCTTGCATTTAAGGATTTGTAGGTGTGTTTTTCTTCCCCGACTGCTTTCCCTGCTGCTGGATTTTACATCAGAGTGTTTTCCTAGTCGGTCTGCTTTGTTAACATTTACTTTAATAACACATATCATAAGGATTTTATGCGACCCTGGGCAATATTATAGGTCTTGAAATACTGCTCTCTTGCTTTCTTTACACTTTGTCACGGAAGGAATGCAACTGCCGGGCGCAGCACCAGAGATGTAATCGGAGGATATCAAATGAGCACGAGTATCCCTGCACCCCCCTTTTTTTCTGCCCATTTTTTTTTTTCATACATGCAATACCTTTTTTTTTTTTTTTCAGTTGTTGTGGGATTTACAACCTGCTTTGAGTAAACTGAGAACAGTTGAGAGAGAATGAGAAAAAAAGAGAGAGACATGCTTTTTCTTTCTCCTGCTGCCACGAGAAGCAGACAAATGGAGAGCCAGAGACAGAGGAGGCATACAGACAGATAAATGAGGAGGAAATACTCTGCGCTGCTGTTGAGTCGGTTCCCAGAGACAAGCCGACACAGAGCGGCCTCTGTCCCGTTTGTGTGCTGTTTGTGTGTTGATGCTGATGTTTCAGGATTGATTCGTCCGCTTGCATTCAGCAGAGAGGCACCCGGCACAAACAAAGAAACAGGCATGCGGCCCTAACACGCTGCCCCCTTGTTTCAGACTGCCCAGTGCCCCTGTGAGAACCAGCGGTCACATGAACCGGCGAGTCTGTGCACGAAGGGGGGGGACTGTGGGGCGGTCTCCCCTTAAATCCCTGCTCCCCCAGGCCTACACTTTTCCCTCGCACACACATGCTAAACCACTACACCCTAATGCCTCTATGTTGTGCCAACACACAGACACGCATCAACTCGACACATGCACTAACAGCCCGCACATACTCACCCGCTCAATTCGCACACCTAAATGTACACACACTCATCGCGGCCACCCACATGAACGACAGGCACGATCGACAATAAAACACAACCCTGAAGCCTCGCAGATGCCTAAAAGAGCACGACCCTTTGTCATCCACACTGTGACCTTTTCCTCTGAGGGGGGAGGGGCAGCATTCAAGGTCGAAGCGTGATTTCAGCCGTTAAACCTCGGTCCCCAAACATTCAAGGGCCTCACACAGACACACACTCACACGCACATGAAGCCTTCACTTCCCCTGCTTTTAGCCCTCTCATGTCTGTCTCACGTCCACACTTACATAACCCTCCTAAGTCATGAGCTTAAATACAGAGCCTTTATTTTACCTGAAAACAACATAAAACAAACGTCTATCACCTGCTTCAATTTGTTTTGAAATGGTACTTTGGTACACTTTTACAAAACACAGCAAGACTGGGATCTCCCTGTTGAGACAAATGTTGAAAGTATAACAACATTTGGACTTGCACTTGGTTGTTTTTTTTAATATAGTACTTTTTAGTATTTCAATGGGAACATTGCAAACAGACTTGTATTTATCACAGTTGGATCTAGTCTCAGCAAAGGAGTGAACAGACATTAAGCCGGTTTATGCTGTAAAACCAACGTTTACATGAAAACTATAATTAAAAAATAAAAACCTTGTTTTTGTAACACAAATATTCTTGTTTAGTATGTTTTTATAAACTTGTACAAGTTCTAAAAGTGTCAGAAAAGTTAACTAACTAACTGCAGCTTCTTAATGGGCACTTTGTGCAGAGCTCCCCCCCCCACCTCTTGTTGCTGCTTGGCTTGAATTCCTCGCGGATCACTGCCCGCGCCCTCTTTATTCCCATTCTGTGCCTCCTCCGACACCTGGCCGTTGCCCCCCCCCCCCCCCCCCCCCCTGTCCTCTCTGCCCTCTGCCTGCTCTCCCCTCAGCCCCTCATTAATCGCTCCTGATATTGATGGGAGCTGAATGCTGGCAAATGACGGCCTGCGAAGCAACCTCTTACACCCTGCTTCTCACCCGGCCCGCGGCCTCAAACAGGCTTGATTAGCATGCCAACGGTTCATCATGCCTTTGAATCAGTCTCTGTGTGTGCTTCAGCCGGCTCAGGGCTGCGCTCTTATCATCTTTCAATCTATCTGTTTATCTATCCATCCATCATTTGGTTCCTCTCCTTTCCCACGTCTGCTCTTCTTCATTCGAGTTTGAAAGCCTCTCCAGCATTTCAGTTTCAGGTCCTCAGTGTTCCTCCGTTCCTGCCACCTGTTGATGCCCTTTTATCACCAGGCTTTGTGAAGGCTGTTGAAAGAGTTTTCTTACTGAAAAGAAACAGATGTATACACACAAACCGCTTCTCTGACTTTTACACACAAACACACAAAATGGCCTTTAAGACTCAACTTACAACTGTACGAACAGAAAGTCTCTTCTGTCCCTGAACAACACAGCAAAGTATTTCCAGTTGAGATGGAACAAGAAATATTTGTGTTAGCTGCTTCAGATGTGTGATACTCCTCCTCCTCTTATCTCTAATGGCTTTTTAATGGATACATTTACTTTGTATGAGGTAACAAAATGCAGGTTCTGTGTTTTTTTTCCACCTTCATCGTTTTTGAGTGAGTTTATTTCTCTCCTCAGTCTTAAGTTGTAACTCTTGTTTGGCCTCTTGCTCGGTCACCGTCTTTGTCTCTTACCGCTCAGCATCTCCTCCAGTCCCTTGGCATCTGCCGAGAGGTCGACACTGAGAAAAGCAAGCTCAAACAGATCGTGATAGGTGTTTGCCTTCATGGCATTCTGCCAGAAAGCGATGCTGTACTTCTCCTGGGAGATTGTGACCACTCCAAAGTTACACGGTGCAGAAAGAGGCGTTCAGTGTGCTCAGTGGGAATGAGAGTTTGACCAATCTCTTTATTCCAAAGTCAGTATTCAGCAAGCTTGTCAAAAATGTTCAATAATCATGTGTTACAAGGAGAAGAAGACGTACTTTATTAATCCCTAAGGGGAAATTCATTTTTTTGACTCTGTTTTGGAACATGCTACACACACATACACACACACACACACACACACACACACACACACACACACACACACACACACACACACACACACACACACACACACACACACACACACACACACACACACACACACACACACACACACACACACACACACACACACACACACACACACACACACAAACACACACACACACACACATGCACAAAGAGGAGCATATGGACAGGCACTCATTCAAAACCTTTATTTTAACTCGAAAGACACTGAGGTTTCCCTCCTTTACAGTGACGTCGAGCTCACAGCATGAAAAGCGGGGACACAAATAAAAGCGAGAAGAAAAGAAAAAAGAAAAAAATCAGCTACTAATGGAGAGATTTTAGAGTGCAGGGGCTGCACAAAAAAAGAGCAGGTTTGGGGTTCAGTGCCTTGCCTTGCCTTGCCTTGCACTTTTGCAGCAACTATTCCCAATTCCATACTTTGGTCAGACCAGGACTTGAACCGTTGACCCTCCAGTTCCCATGCCAAGTCCCTGAGCTACTGCTGCCCCGATGTTATGATTCAATCTTTGTTTTTTAATGATCAAACTTTTCAAAGCTCTGGAATCACAGATTTGATTTGCATAAAGGCTTTGACAGCTTATTATGATGTGTAATTTCCAAGACGTAAAGGAAAACCCTTCCACTTATTTCAACCTGAACCTGATCTTCTGCACACTCTCTAACTATCAGTGTTCAGGGAAGAGACAGGTTTTGCAGAAGTCCCCCCCCCCCCCCCTCTCTCACACATGAGGCCTAATGTGTAACATCTTAGGAATGAGAGTGGAATAGAAGAACTTCATTGGATAAAGCAGATCAAATGTTTTGCTGGTTACCACCAACAAAACACTCCCGTCAGATGAGATTTAACAATCTTCATCTTGTTTTCTCTCTGTTTTGAACTCCAGAATGAGATTTGAGATTTTGTTTTTAACACCACGGCCAAGAGTGAACCAGAAAGGAGCGATCCAGACTCTGCCCCCGCTGACTGCAATGCAACACAGACGTTATTGTTTAGAGAGGATGTCAGACCTTTCTGTGGTGTTACAGAGCCTTGAATACCTGTATGGTGAGATAACTCTTGTCTGTGGCCTTGTAACTCAACAGGTTTTACACCCCTCTGTGATAACCAGCTTCCCCTTCTTGCTCCTGCAAGACACAGTGCTATCTCAACATGGGGGGGGGAGTCATCTCTTGCTCTTAATGTCATGCTGCACATCACACCTCAGGAGCACACTGCTGACCACTTACCAAGCACAGAGAAAAATGGAGAGAGAGTCAAATTTCCATCCTTCCTTCCTTACTATGTTTAGCTTTTTCTTTCCCTGTTTGGACATCTTCCTCCTGTGCTCACCTGTCAGAGTTGGCCCTCAGTGCTAGAATATGTCCTTTGTCTCTTCCCTGTTAGAGTAAAACCATGAAGCCACTCACAGAAGTTTGCCGCCCCCTTTATTTATACAGTCACTCGCTCAAAAGCAATCCGTCTTTGATCTGTGTCACAGGAGGTTATAGGAGTTAAACCCAAGGTCGACCAGACGCAGCAAACATTTTTAGCCGTTCAGGAGATAAGGGGAACAGAGTGCTCTGTCAGGCTAAGTGGCTGTAATGGCTACAAAACAAACAGATGGAGGGCTCTGTGTTTCACGGCAGTGAAGGACTTTACATTCCTCAGAGGACCACAACACATCTCAGGACTTCACTTGAGCCAGACACGGTTTGTTTACCTCGCAGGTTGTAACACAAACATTTATCTGGGTTTACTGGCAGTTAAAGGGTTAACCAGACCTGGTCTAGACCTTCCTGTTCCCCGCATAACGCTACACAAGGCCACTTGTTGTGCCTTTAACTGCACAAAAAAAAAAACAGCGTTCCAGCAGTGCACACCATAACTCTCAAAGCCAAAGATCTTGAGTTTAGTGAGAGCTGACCCAGCACATTGTGTTGTGCAAGATTAGAAAGTCAAGCAGGGTGAGCCAAAAATTCCTTTCTTCTGCTTTTTGTGCACTTTCTTTTGAGTGTCAAGGTATAAAAAATTAAAAACAAATGAAATGGACACAGAGAAAAGTTTTCTTTTGCTGCAGAGTTCCCCACAAATAAAAAAAGAATTGATGTGTCTGCTTGGAAAACTCTCTGAATGTTTTCGTTGCATGCTCAGTATTTCAAGTAATTGCCACTTCACATAATGTTTGTCCCAAAAGACTCAAGATAAAAACAAACTTTTAAAACAGTTTATTTTGGTCTGAATAGCCCTGGTTTGAGATGAAGGGTGTAGACTATAAATGAAGCTTGGGTTCAACATTATTTTTGTATTTCTACATTAACAGTCAGGGAGGAAGTCCCCTCCATATTTCCCTCTTTTGCTCCCATTCAGTTTCTGTCCTCCACTCATTCACAGCTGACCACCATGAAACCATTAGCTCTGTGTTTGTAGCTCCACTGCTATCCAATATCTGCCAGCGTATGTTACTTTGACTAACATGGTTTCCTGTAGGTGCCTTAATGATCGCCCAACACAATTTCCATTGTGCCGTTGAGTCTGTGATTAAGAGGATGTTGATTGCAGAGCTTTGGGGTGCCTGTACTGTAAGTGATATTCGGGTTACTCTCAGGCCTCTTGTTGCTGTGTGTCTGTGATACTGGATGCTGTAATGGTCCCGTAATGGTCCCAGCAGTGCAGCAGGCAGGCATATGGCCGGGGTTAGTGCCTTCTCCACTGCCTCCCACTCTCTGCTTTATAGACCTCCAGAGGGTCAGGACCCCCCCCCCCCCCCCCCCCCCCCCCCCCCCAACACATAACTCTTCCAAAGTCAGAGAGGTAGAGGAGCGAGCTCACCAGCCAGGAATGAAACACCAACTCGCTTTACCTCCCGCGTGATTCCCCCCCCTCTCCTCGTTCTTCTTCCGTGAAATGTGTGGTCCCCATCCGGAGAGGCAGGATGGGGACTTAGAGCGGTGCTGATGGTTAAAGCGTCACGGCTGTTAGGAGTCACACTCGCCTCCTCCTCGGGTCAAGGAGTACAGGGGATAAGAGCTGAAAACGTTTTTTTTTTTTTTTTCGAAAGGGTAATAAAGCGATGCAAGTGGGTGGCAGGGAAGAAACAATATGAGTTTTCGGCAAAGATGTGAGGAGAGAGGTGAGTGGAGATTAAGCCTGCACAATATGAGAAAGAACTCAATGTGTGATAAAAATTGTTCAGTATTGCTGTAACAATATGAAGTGGGATAAATAAACAACAGTCAAAAGATAGAGTATTAGTCATAACTCTCTATTCTTCCTGTAGTTCTTCCTGCTCTACACAATGTTTGCAACATGTTTCTCCTGAATCCAACAAATATCTGGAAGTAAACTGGTGCCAATAAATCTGAGGCTAACTGCATCAAAATGCTGTAAAAGCACAGACATTATACCAAAGCTACTATCCAACAGCATCTGTGCATGCTGCATTTCATTTGCGCCTTGTTCTTGCATCAAATATGAGAGTTCACAAGATCTGGGAGAACTAAAATATCACATGGAAAATGTAGAGAACTATGAACAAACACACCAGCAATTTTTGAGCGATGGCACGATTAGCTTCGAGGAGTGTGGAGTCTGGAACAAGAATATGTGTTTTTTTTTGAAAGAAATAGAACAAAATCTGGGAGGAAAAAAAGAAAAAGAAAACAGGTTTGTAAGGCGTTTAAAACAAAAAAAAAAGTCAAACGAGGAGAGATGGACCAAAGGAGGTAGGATGGGGACAGAAGAGTAGGACAGATAAATTAGGAAAAGAGAGAAGGCCAGACATGGTGTCTGCTGCTCTGCTAAGTGAGAATAAATCATTACTCCTCTTTTACCATTTCTACATGACTGCAGGCGTTGTAAAACACACATAGAGGTTCCCATTAATTCACGTCATTACACACGTACATCTAGCCTCCCTCCTTCAGATGATAACACTGTATCATCTGGAACGGCATTATTTCATTGCAAATTGTTCATCCCCTGCAACGCGTTTTCCCGTCTTTCTCCTCCACCTGCCTCCAAGCTTTTTTAATGTGCGTGCATAATTTAAAGCCTCTTGTCTTAAGTATTATTCTGCCCCTAACATCAAGTGACAGAGAAGTGAGAAAATATGTTGGCTAAGTACATCTCAGCACTGATTAACTAGCAGGAGGTCGCCGAGGTGGATGAGCTTGTGTGTATGTGTGCAGTAGGGGGGCTGAGATGTCTGCCCAGACGCAGGGGAGGAAAAAAAAAACAACTCTGATCTGATGACTTTTCTTGGCAGACAGGCGGCATCGACTGGCGAGAGATCAACTCCCCTAGTTTGACCCCTGAGCTGCTCGCACACATCAATAACGCTGTGGAAATTCCTCCGCATGACACACAGGCAGGAAGTGTTGTACCTGCAAACAGAAGAGAAAAACAGTCATTAGAAGAGGGCAAAAAAACAAAAACAACCAAAGCTCATCTGCAGACATGGTTGAGTGACTGATGTGAATTATTCAGGGATGTCAGGTTCTTTGCTCAGGGTGTGTTTCGTTTATTTGTTGATTCACAGGTGTTTTTTTTTTTTCTTGGAGGCATTCAGGTGTTGTCAGTGTCAATCAAATGTTTGGCAAGTTTAATTTAACAGGCTGCATGCCAAGTCGACTTTTCTTTAATCACAGCGGTGGTGAAAGGCTGTAAGAGATGTACACACTCGCTGTCAGATCACGCTGCACATTAACACACATGGAATTCTTTATAGCACGCCAACTTTTGACTTCAGCTCTGTTACCATTAGAAAATAATAACTCTTTATGATTGCAAATACAATGTGTCCCTTGATGAAAACCAAAATGTGCGAGCAGCATTTTTTTTCTACATTTGCATAGATATTTGTCGATTTTAGACATTTTTTTAAAAATTATTTTTACTTCATTTGTAAAGAGACCATGTACAGTGTTAAACATAAATGTTGCCATTTGATGCATTAGTGAGGTCAGAGCTAGTTTACATCAGCAGGTCAAAATGATGATGAGAAAATTAGGCTATTTTGAGGCCATGATGGTTTCGATCTTTTGAAAGAAGAGGCCGGTTACCAATCACCTCATAAGATTCCTGTTATAGTTTGGCCTGCACAATATATGAAAAAAGTCAAAGTGTTTTGATATTAGGACTAAGATTGATAAGGATTGGTAGATATAGTAATTTGAATAAACAATCCTGATGAAGTGACTTTTGTTTGGGTCTTTAGCAAACATGTTTTCTTACAACTAGAGAACAAGATTTGTAGACGACGGCTTATCTGCAGCATAAAATTCCTTGTTACACACTTTACCTTTAACGAAAAACATTGCAATTAAGCCATATTTTTCATCAACACATTATAGACCAGTGGTTCTCAACTGGTGGGTCGGGACCCAAAAGTGGGTCGTGGAACGGTTTTCAGTGGGTCGCGAACATGTGACTGGAAAAAAAAAAAAAGGGTCAAATAGACTATGAAGTGTCCTTCTCTTTATTCTGTCACTTGTTTCGTACCATCGGAGGTCCAAACTGCACCATTTTTAATTCAATGAATCTGATTGGTTGCAAAAACATCAGAAATTCAGGTCAGGATTTCATGCAGGAATTTGTGGTGGGTCCTTACAGGCTTGAACTGCGGTTACAGACTGTATTCAATTAGTCAGAAGGAGAAAAGGTTCATTGTATTTAGTATTTTCATTCCTTAGGAATTGCTTCCTCTAAGCAGTTTAGTTCAAGGTGAAGCTCTGTAAATACAAACCATGTTCAGTACACTCATCTAATAATCATAGGCAGTAATGAATAGGGATGTGTCAAAGCATGACCGTGTATCTGTGAATGAATGATTGTGTGTAAGGAGCTAACCCAACAAGAAACATGCCTTTGTTCATTCATACAGAACTAAAGCCGTTGAATGAGTGGAGTAAGATTTCTGATGTATCACTGAAGCTGGTTAAAAGTTTCCTGACTGCATCGGCGACTCTCTTACAGCTTGACTTCCATAGGTTGATGATTTCAGAACTAAAAGTCTTTACAATAAGTGAGGTGATGGATCCTTGTTTGCGTCCCGGATAGCTTTAATGATAAGTAGGGACAAATACACACACAGCGGTGCAGCAGCAAACAGCTCCTCATTTATTTAGATTTAGTGAAACATTCACAGCTCCAAATGACTCACATTTATCATTAAACACAAGGAAAGGCTGAGGACCTTTTTTACTCTCTCCCCGAGTACGTGACCCAGATACTAAATGTGAAGTGAAAGAAAAGAAAGAGTTCATGATAGATTTGTTTGATGAAAGCTGACGTGCTCAACAAATTTGGCTGGAACATCCTGCTGTCTTTAGTCGTGATTTACAGCAGCTGTGTGTGAATAAATCTTGTAAAATTGTTGAAATGTCTTAACTTGAGCAACTGGAAGAGTTATCAGTTAAAGAGTTGAAATCGAGCCACATTTTAAAGAATAACTCAGTGTCTCAGGGAGAGAGTGATTAAAAGATGTTTTTATTAACATGCTGCCTCACCTGTTCAGTATATAAGATCTTAAACTGGGTCAGCGAGAACTTAACTGCAATTATTAAGTGTTTTTTCCATTGATATTTTATACAGATGCACTGATCCCACCTTTTCCTTTCCTAAAATCATCGTCCTTATTGATACATAGACTGGATTCTCAACTCTAGAACTGTAGCTCTATTCAGGGCAACCAACATACAGTTATGTGATATGCAAACATTGCATTTCATTCAATACATCGTCCTATTCAGTGAAAAGGTTGCTGGAGATCTGTTCATTTGACGCCAGACAACTTTGAGACATGGAATTAGTCATAAAAGTGAGTATTCCCTCTTTGATTAATGTAATACAGGAAACGGCTATCTTGCACATTTCCTTTTTGTGATTCTTCTAGGTGAGGCAGATTGCTGTAGGGCATCGCAGGGTGCCGGGAAATATTATTTAATTTCTTTTCATCTGAATAATTTTCATTTAGACTCACATTGTAATATATTGGTTCTCTGATTCTGTCAGGACAGATAGGGCTTGTACATGTCTCTGTGGAGAATAGGTGGCTGCTGTTGCATATTTCATCATAAACTGTATCCGTAATTTACCATTTACAATGAGAAACATTTTACCCTTAATGAGGATAAATCTTTTTGTATTTGGTGGTTTTGCGGTCAGGAATATCTACAGTTATAATGTTTTGGGATTTCTCTCTGAAAACATAAAACCACATTTACAAATATGCTCGACATGGTTTCCTTTCATTCCTGTGTCGAGGTCTCAGACTTAAAATAAATGAATAAACTCATCACATCCATGTCCGTACAGTTACAGTCTTTGTTTCTATGAGTGGAGATTTACACATCCACTGGAAGACTTAAACATCACTGAACATGTCGTTGATTGATGTTTTATAGTCTCCAACCAAAATACTTCTCTGCCCGGGTAGCCGCAGTGCTCGTAGGTCAACAGTTCAGCCTTATCTCCAAACTTCAAATGACAAGAACCACGGGCCTCAGAGCAGGAATTTACTGCAGGTTTTTAAAGGATCTCTGCGAGGATGAAAGGATCTTTTAAAAGGATGTAGAATAGCTCATAAAGTGGATTTGTTTGTCAGACTTTTAATGACTCGACTTGGCGCACATTATCTCAGAGGATGCAGTTTGGCTGGAAATCAAGCGGGGAGGGGGGTGAATCCTTTTTTATCAGCCGAACAAGGACAGGCCGTCACAATAAAAAGAGGAGACTATCTTTCACACAAATCCTCACTGACACTAATGCACACACACTTACACATTACTGAATATACACTGCTCCTTTTTCAAGCCAAAGTCACACTCTTGTGAAAGCCAACAGTCTCTACCTTATTCATGTCCAAAGAGGGCAGTATGACGGAAAATAAGACACTCTTAAATGGACACAGAATATCCTGGGAGGCTGCAAGCCGAGCTGCTGCTTACTTTTCCTCAGCTTGTTCTTATGAGCTTTTTTTGTTTTTATAGTGTTTACCACAAGCTGAATTTACTGAGGTCTGTCCTCTTAGATTCAGGATTCCTACTGCGTAACGCACGGCAACAGAGTAGTGGGGCAAAGTCTTTATGCACCTGATCCGCCATAGGAGGTTGTACTTTCTTTACCGACAGATCTTTGCAGGAGGAAGTAAACATGACCTAACACTCCTTTTTATTTCTCTATAGGCTGTTTGATAAATAGAGTAAATCTGTCCAATATCATTTTGATGAACATACAATTTGATCAAGATCGTCTTTTGAGGTAGTTTTTTGCACACTCCTTCTCATAAGAGCTTTTTCTTGCATCATTTTTCAGTTGGTTTCGCCCATCTCCTCATGAAACCCACAATATACCAGAGCTGCCAATCAAATCCGTTGGCATGGAGATCTGCTCCCTTGACTACCACAGACATCATCTCATGTAGCACAAATTAGGAGGTGAAATGGGTCCCTTTGCTCCCACACTTCCAGTTGAGTGTTTTTTGAGCTGGGGGGAACATCTTGTCTTTTGGGGTAATACAAGCGTATCATGGTCTTACTGCTCCTGCAGGGCCTGTAGAGCTCTGATTATTACCTGCACTGCCTAATCAAGGAGCGAGGGGAGCGATGGAAAAAGACGAAGAATAAGAGAAAGATTGGAAATAGAAAGAGGCTAACGGAATAGGAAGGAATTCCCTCATGTGATGCCAGCGACCACACATCCGTGAAATAAAGGATTCCTTCATGTTCTCGCATGAGCTGTGAACAATTCTTAATCATCCACTTTTAACTAATGGCTCGTAGGCAAGGCGTGGGAGGGCTCGCCGTGATTATTTCCATCAAGTCAATTAGCAGTGGTATCTGAAAAGCTGTCACTTTGATGTGAAGTGATTCGTACGCCCTGTCTAAACTTTGCTGCAGGTATTTCCACCCCACTCGTATGTGGAAAACATGGTGCTCACGCTGCACTTAAAACGATTGGACAGTGAGATGAATGTCACTTCCTCGGCCTCTTTTTTTGAGTCATACGTAAGCTCTCCTCCGCCTCTGCTTATAAAAATATGGGAGCCTCTTTTTACAGAGTTTTCCACTGCAGACTCGTACGTTCTGATGTGTTAAACAGGTCTCACTGGGTTGTCACGGATTTTGGGAAATATGGAAAGTGTACATATAAATCCTCTAGCTTGTGTTATTAGCCAGGTTTCTTTCAGACAGCTCAGGATAGGCCAGGTGACCGTTCCCTGCTCACAATTTACTGCTTACATTGATGTCTCTCTGCCATAAAATATGGTGTCACTCAAGACCTGACTAGGTTTTCACGCTGAAACCACGCTAATGATAGACCTTCAGGTGCCCCTAATAGTAAAAACACATCTGAAGTACGGAAAGAAAAGCTCTACTTTCACATGATTGGCATGACAATGGGATGTTGTAATAATGTGTGACATAAGACAGTGACAGTCACTGAAAAGTTAAAATAATGACTTGCAGCCTTCCTTGGATGAGAGTGTTTTAATGTAGAATCGTTCCTGCTAGCTCATCGGTTAACTTCTATCGTAACATTTTAACAAAAATGTGTTTGTATGACAATTTCATGAATGAAGAGGTGTGGTAATCGTCATAGCAACTGATGCATTAACCCACATAGTTACATAGAATAAAGTTTAGAAAGTAAAACCCTTCAAAACTAAGCTTACAAACTGCAGGAGGAACCCCCCCCAAAAAAAAAATAAAAAGCAAAAAAACAAATGCCAACAAATATAATTGTTAAGCAATGACTAAATCATGAATAAAAGCAACACATACAACATCATATCAACTGAGTCAGAGATGATAACGAGTAGAAAAGAGCCCCACAGTTAAAACACGTCCTGTCAGATGGATATAAAGAAGTTGAAAGTCTAAGTATCAGTTTTCCAAGCTACAATTTGTGAGAAAGGTTGTCATGGAAATCAGACATTCATACCTGTTTCAACACCATGGCCACAAAAATACAATTCTTAGGTTCCCAATATTTGATTAACGTCTTGTTTTTAATTTCCAACAAATGTAGGAAACTCCTTAACACTGCACAAAATGCACAAAAACATTGTATGGTATTACCGGACATTTTGACAACTTACTTGCGAGTGGTGATTGAGGAGAAAATACTTAAATGTTTTTATGTTTTTATGCTCGTATCATAATTGTTTGTGATCAAATGTTTATTATATGAAAATCTTAATTTTGTAATTAACTGAGCCCTTAAGACCATCATTTGCTTTGAATCTCTGAAAAGATACCCACCCCTTTCATAGTATTAATATTTGAAAAGTTTCCCTGTGATACTTTAAGTCAAAGCAAAACACATTCCTCATCGAAACCAAAGACTTTTAAGGGCACAAACAACCCACAATGCAACTCTCTATAGGTGAAATCTCAGACACACATACAGTTACAGTCCAAATGTAGGACTTGACAGCTTCTCAGTTATACATCACGTTGTAGTTTTTTGTCCCCTACATTTGTTTTAGGCTGTTGCCCCTTGGCCTCGCTGACAACTTAAGTTCTACTGACTGATAACACAGCTCGTCTGTGTCGGGATTACTGTCGTACATCCTGCCTGAGGCCCCTAGAAACGCCATGCTGTATCATTCTGTCAACAGTTACTCTGAGAGTGCTCTGCTCTCTGCGCGTTACTGTTTGTGTGTGTGGTACTGTATTTCCCCGATGCACCGTCCTCTGCCAAAGTCAACCGTCTGCTTCCTCCCTCATCTCTCGTTGCCTTGGAAAACGCTCGGCTCTGCAGGCTTGATGAGGTGGGGCTGAACTTTGAGCTCCACCTCATCGCTCCAAGAAACACCTACATCATCATCATCCTCAGTTCTCCAAACCTGCCTTTTCAGGTCCCAACAATGGCCTCCACACTACATAAATCTCCCTGACAGGGCGATGTCTCACCAATGACACACCAAGCAGCGTCTCAGATACCCAGGGCTGCTCGCCAGTCTGCCTCTGGCTCTTCAAAACAGGAAAAAAAAAGACACTTCTGGGGTTTGAGCCAGTGCCACATGGTCCACAAAGCCCCTGTTTCATTGTAAAAGTGGGATTAAGAATTCATTTAACACATGGGATATGCTGCTCTCTGACAGTGGTGGGAGCTCCGCTGGACCCTTAATGGGCCCAGCTTGTGCTGACAGATAAGTTGAGCTGAGTTTCTCTGGACCAGCAGCTCCTTCCACTCTCTTCCCTCTAAATGAAACAGACTGTTATTCTTTCCAGCGGGCCGTACAGTAGCCCTGTCCATCATTAAAGCTATGAATCATGTTTCTGCACTTGCAGCAGATCCCTCAGGGGTATATCAATGCCTTGCCCCTTAATCTGGGCAGATTTCCTTGCCGGGTCCTCTATATAGGGTTCTGTTTTAAGCGAAATGAACAGCTTGCTCATGTTACTCTTCGACTGCACGGCATACCACAATCTTCCCACATTTGCCATCAAATACTTTGATTTAAGGTGTTTAGTGAAATTCAAGCTAATGCACATGCCCCCCCTTCCGCAGCAGTGCTTAAACTGATTTAACCCAGCAGCATTGCTTTTTTTTTAGGGAATGTGTTTGGATGTTCTTTTAGCCCTTTTTGCTGAAATGATTGCAAACCTTTAAAGGCACCATATGTGGTTAAATTTAATGTTGAAGCGTTTGTTGCAAAGCGGGCAGAAACGGCAGGTCTGCTGGTGAAAAAGATGTCATGCCTCTGAGCTGCTTCACGCTGCTTTGGAGGTCAGTTTCTTCTTCCAAATGCACTCATTAAAACCACAGGCCCTTAATATAGGCAAGTTTGTTAGAAAATTGCCTTTGATTCTGTCTGGATCTGCAATGTCAAAGGAATTTATGCAGGATTTTTCCTCAATAATGATGCAAGAAGCTGCAAAGCAAATTGTTGAATCAGATTCTTCCCGCTGAGGGAAAAAAAATGGGAATGGGAAATATCTCATTGGGCATTTAACAGGATGATTAAATACGCCTGTGCCAGCATGTATGTACTCATGATGGACATAAAAATGTTTGGTAAGCCGCACGTGCTGCGTTCAACCCCCTGGGGTAAAGGTGTACGAGGTTGGAAGGTGTGTTTGAGAGATTAGTCATGGTGGAAGAGAACATTTCCACCCATCATCAGACTGCAGAAATCTGTCTTTTGACTCAAAATGATTTCCCATCTGTCTGTCAGACCCCTGAATCATTGCCCTTCCGATAAGGAGTGCATGGTCAGTCATCATCGTAAGCCAAATGCAAATGTTGAGAAACAGGCTGGCAGGAAAGATGAATAAGGAAACCACAATCAGATGCCTTGTGCAGAGAAAGTGACTGATACACTGTATGTACAGCCTCTGGGAGATTGGCCTGAAAAACACAAAAAAACAGATCCATTATATGAAGGTTGAGAGTCTCTTTTTTTGAAAACCACAAAAATCTGAGTGAAAATATTTGTTCATGTTTTTATAAGACAATGTCAAATAGCTTCTTTTGCAATGGCAGACCACGTTTACTTTGACATTATTGGCATGGCTCTGAATGAAACAACAATCAGTGTAGTGTAGTGTAAAAGATATGTGGTGTTAAAGGTGTGTATCACATAGATACTAGTTTGATGCTTTTTGGTGCAAAAGGAGAAACCATCAGAGACAGACCACAGGCAGTCTTTTTTTTTTTTTGCATTGTAATTTGCTAGCGTTGTTAGCACCTGCAGAATAGAGCAGAGAAAATTAGACCGCTAACTAAGATGATGACCGACAGTAATGTTTTTTTTGGAAGGAGAATTCTTCTGTGAGCTGATGGCGTTTGTTTCAAGCTGGAGTAGAAGCCACAAGCACGGAGAACTAAAGCGACGAGAGGGAAATGCATGTTTGAGGAAAGCGCAAACTGGCTGTTAAGACTTGTAGACAGCTCACATGCTACCATCACATGTCCTGTCATTCAGAACGGGGGGTTTAAAGACTGCTGTCCTACACATCCACTGTACTGATGAGAGGCACATCCCAGTAAACATAGCGATGCGTCGGGAGGTCCGTGTCTAAAGACTTTATTTTATATTTATTCTGTTTATAACCAAATATGTATACATAAAGTAATGAGAGCACTTGAGTATTGAGAGTGTTCATTTAATAACTCAACAACACACAGTGGCTTGTAAATAACTTCCAGTCTGAAGTCTTTGTCTGTGTGTGTGTGTGTGTGTGTGTGTGTGTGTGTGTAAACTGTTTATTTTCACACTCTCTGCTTGTTTGAGCTGAAATGTCTCTCCTGTGAACAGCTTCTTCTCTGTATCCCTCATTGGAAATGCTGTTGCTTTCTTTAGAAAGCCGAGATGCAGCATTGACCCCTCTTAGAAAAGAAGAGTGTTGTTGTAGTAGCACAGCCCCCCCCCCCCCCCTCTCCGTCTCGTCTCCCTCCGCCTGTCACTTCAGACGGCCCCTCAGTGGAGAGCTCTCTCTCAGATCAGCACTAAACTCTCTCCTTAGTCTCAGGAAGTGTCGGAGGAAGCACTCTCAGCCTCGTCGGCTTTTCTTAGAATCCCGGGTCTCATTGCATATTCATCGCACCCTTCACAGTGGAGGGTATCAGGTTTAAAAAAAAGAAGAAGAGAGAAACGACACAAGAGCTTGAATTATTCACTGGTTTATTGTTAATAATCTCTTCTATTAATAATAATGAAATTTATTCAAGGCTTGCACATTAATCTTCCAAATTTAAAAGCATTCCTTTTGATCGTTTTTTTTCGCGGTGAAGTATCGCTGTTGCCGTTGACCAGGAGACCACTTTCCCATGAGCTCTGCAGTTTAAACACTTTACGCATCACTCTCCATCGCCACACAAATAAAACACAGAGACACTTCACGCGACAAGTGGGAAATGGAGAGGCTGCAGTTTGTCATCACATTTCAAAGCTCTGGATGTCCAATATCCAGAGGGAGACAAAGAGGGATCCACAGAGCGCTGCTTATGACAAAGAACCAGCTCCATAATCGTTTTAATAAAACATCAAAGACAGTAAGAGTCACTGTTGGATTTGTTTTGTGGCATAAACAAAAACATTCCACATATTTTTGGAAGTAGGACACGAGTTACAAATGACTGTCTCTTTAAAAGACGATATTGAACCACACCTAAAGTAACAAGGTTGAATTGAATGGCTCATCAAATACTTTGAGTGAACTCAAAGTATTGCAAACAGGAAACAGGAGAAAATAATAAAAGCATCAATATTCACCATGTTTTCACCAGGCTTTTGATATCTGTAATAATCTTTTTTGCACTAGTAAAAATCTCAGTTATTTTATTCAAACACTGAAAATAGCACATCTTTAGACTTCAGCTATTCTGTAATAAAAAGGTGCAAAGACTCACAGCTAGTCAGACGATGCAAAAGACCTTTTTTTCGTCCTTGAAAACACAACAAGCGAAACACTCCAGTCACTCGTAGAAGAAGCAAAGTAAGCAGGCTGAATGGTTTGAAATGGCACAAGATGCCTTCTTTTACACAGAATCTTCTCTTTGAAGGAGAAATCAGGCAACACACAGTAAATACATAATTGGTGTGGTAATATAGTTTTAAGCATTACAGTATTTAGCGCCACAGCGGCAACCTCGGATGTTGAAAAATGAAGCCAATATGCTAAAAACTGATGCTTTGATTATATTAAGGCTATGAGTTGCATTTAAGGGCGTGGCTGGTCTGACTGACAAGTGGACGCGTTGTCCCTGTTTGTCAGGAAATTAAAGGCCCGCCTCATCTCCACCTCTTTGCCTTCTGCTAGATTGACCAAAAATTATTCTGAGATAGCATTTCCAATATTGCTGGACTACTTAACGCCTCTCCAGAGACATGTGGGTGACATCACTGACACCATGTTTTAAACTGTCTACAGGTTGCGACCTTTGTCACCTTTTAGAAAGTAGTCCTGTATCCAGGAACATATTTCATTGTACTAATTATTGCATCAGAAAAGCTTTATGGAAATGGTCAAAACTCAATAGATTGTCCAAAAAAAGGTTTTACCTGCATGCAAGGTGTTTTTTTAAGGTTGAGGATTATTGGGATATGGAAACACTTTTGCTAAAAAAAAACAATTGAGATTAGTGAGCATTGGATTCACTTTACTGACTAGTTGACCTCATGTCATGAACATGCATGAATATTTGCTGACATGAAATCACAATTTAAACCAGAAAGAAAGACATAAGACTTTCTCCTTTATATCCAGCAGAGAGGTGAGGTGGTCAAAGTGATTTGACTGTTTTCCAATGATTAATGCAGGACTAAAGCTATGCCGAAAGTGAAACCTTTACCTCCAACTTGTGTTGAAATCACACTTTGCAATACGGTTTATTTACTTGAAACTAACTGACAGACACTCATGTCATCTAATATATTCTGTGACACTCTGAAAGTTGACTTAAAATGAGCTTGTCAATTGAACCGTGACACAACAACTGTGTCTGCACAACCAAAACAACTTTCTCAGATGTCGTCGCTGTCAGGCCCATGAGTGACAACATTTAAATGATTGCATTGAAAACATCCACTTTCCAGAGAAAACAAAAACAAGTCATTTCCTGCGTTCGGTCGAGATCCTCGGCACGCTCTCCTCCTCCTCCTGATTAATAGCCGACATGTCGTGCTGAGCAGCCCTGCTCTATCTCGGCTGGAGGTTCACACCGAGAAGCAGGCGGTGTCTGACAGCGGTGAGCTATGTGCTGCTCTGCCCGGCGGGAAGTAATGAATCGGTGTGTCTGCCCGGACTGAAGTGTAGACAGCAGGAGGAACAAAAGTGATCAGTCTTTCAGAGTGAGGGAGCGCTTGTCCGGCTCGATAGCAGCGGAGAGACGGCGCATGAAAGGGAAGGGCAAGACGGAGGTGAGAAGGAGTCGAAAAGTGTCGGAACGAGTTGTTAAAATAAGGAGCAGAGAGAGAGACATGAAAGCAGAGAAGGGTTTTGTAGCTATAGACAGAAGAAAAAAAAAAAGACAGACATTGAAAGGTTAGACGGCTCGGTGTCACCCAGACCGTGTTAACATTCCTGGAGAAATTTGCTCCCCCCCTCCAACGCTCCTTGAACCTCCACAGAGGGGGTTCATTATTCTCACTTTACTCCTCCACTAATTATCGTTATCATTATGAGGGATAATTACCATTTCACTTCCTAACACCCATGTAGGCTGCTCAGCTCTGACTCACACACGAGGTTATCAATAGCTGCTCAATTGCAGCCTCATCTGCCTAATTATACGATTTGGCCTCTGTGATCGCTGAATAGGATGTGAAATCTGGTATTATTGGTGAGAAGCAGACAGTCAGCAGAAAGCCGTGAAATAAACCTGTGTGTGTGTGTGTGTGTGTGTGTGTGTGTGTGTGGAGTCTTGTTAATTAGAGATGTGGCTTTCTGTTGAGTAGGAATCAAAAGGAACGCAGGGTCATGAAACAACTGGAAGTCTCTTAAATATCCTGCAAGCTGGAACAGAGCTGCACACCCAGTGAGAGTTAAATCCAATCCTGAGAGAGGAAACGTTAGATCCTCTCTCTTTTGATTTCCTTCAATCTATTAACTTTCAACTCGTTTCTATATTTAAACCCAAATCCATGATTCCCTATTAACTTAAATGACATTTGATCCAAATTTGAAATATTGCTGCATACCTTTTTTTCAAATTCGGTTTTCACATTTGGTTTGACTTTGGTGTGATAATATCATCAGATGGGGCGCTGGTGGGGTGGTGGGGCAGTGGTTAGTGCGCGTGCCCCATGTGTGGAGGCTATGCTCCTCCAAGCGGGCGGCCCTGGTTCAACTCCAGCCTGTGGCTCCCTTCCCGCATGTCATTCCCCACTCTCTCTCTTCCTGATTTCCGACTCTATCCACTGTCCTGTCTCTCAATTAAAGGCACAAGAGGCCCAAAAATAAATCTTATAACAAATCACATATCACATAAACGTTGCAAATAATGTGATAAATTCCGAGAAGAAATCATCAGAATAATCACGCCAAAGCTGTTTACACCCAAAGTTTGGATTTTTAATGGTTTTGGGTGTCATCCACTGCTGTCTATTTTCTGCTGCCAGTTTGTTGTGCAGTCATTTCTGTAGTGTAAAGAGGAGACTTGAGTTCATTAACAGCCTTTAATAACGCTTAAGAGCCACTGTTTAGAGAAGACAAGATAACATAATATACTGAAGATGAGATAAGAGCGGCTTTATTGATCCCCACAGGGGAAATTCACTTGTTACTGTACTGCACTTTTTTTCCACAGAAGTTTTTGCACAGCAGGATTGCAATTGGCTTTAATTAGATATCGGTGGGAGTAAAATTAATAATGTAATGAAAAATATGGAGTATCCGTGCTAACTGCTAACTATAGCTGTTTAAAGTCATGGATCAAGGTTTCAGCAGCAAGTTTATCTTCACTCATGTTTTTGTAGATGCTCGGAGAAACGTGCAATTCAACTGTTTCAAGCACATTTTTTCAGCAAGCTCGTACAGAACTGGGCTCATGGCAAGAGTTGGCGAAACTTTAAATCCACTCTCTTTGATGTGAGCACTCATTATAACCTGTAATACCTGTCATTTCTTTAAGACATTTTAAGTGATAATCTGAGTTTAGAGCCTCTGTTAGATTTTTAACACCAGGAATTCAAATAACCTACACTAGCAAAACCAATTCACTTCAGTTCATATCTCGGCATTAATGAAGAGCTGCCGCTGTGAACAATGCGACTCATGCTAAGCTCACTTGCTATGTTTGTGAAGGGGGGGGGGGGTTCTAAATCCCTCTGTGGCATTTTGGAGTCACAGCTGACGCCTCGAACCTGACGAATGCTCCCTCCATCTGCTGCAGCTCAACACGAGATAAGTACAGGACTGACAGAGGTCTCGTCAGCAGGAGAAATTTATGATACGCGTCCTCTGTTGGAGCAGAGAGAAGCCGAGCCGAGACGGAGAGGAGGGTCATGAGTACAGAGGGTGGAGAGGACGAGGGACAGAGGGTGACAGTATGGACGCTTCAGTGGGCGTGTGACGGACAGTCAGGTCAGAGGAATGTGTGGCACAGAGGACCTCATGACAGACAGGAAGCACATTTTTCTTTGACCCCAATTACCAGAGGTGTTCCTCTCCACCAGTTAATCCTGGGGATGTAGGGTGGCCTCTACTCTGCACCATGGAGATTTACTTTTCCAGCTTGTTGTTTTCCCTTAAAGTCATACGGATGATGACACATTTCTGCTGACCTTAGGAATCTCTCCAAACCTTTACGCACAGATCGCATCAATGCTGGTCAGCAGACTTTAAGCAAATGGCTTTAAAAAGATATCTGCTTATGAATGCAGAGTGTGTGCAGGAATCTTTAAGTGCCAGGTGTTTTTTCTTTTTTTGGTCTCGGTTTGAAGTCTGAATAGTGTTGACCAATCATGTCTCAGTATACATTGAGAGCAAATAACATACATTTTTCATTTTTATATGCCCTTATAAAAAAGATCCTGATACCTACTGTAGGCTCAGGGATTGGTTGATACAGAGTACATTTTCAACAGGACAGGGAACTTTTTGGTGTCTCACGATTCAATTCGATTTTTCATTCTTGGGGTCAAGATTCGATTGAGGATCTCTTTTCGATTCAAAACAATTCTGGATTCATGATTCATGATTCAAAGTCTAGTTTTAAATACTTCAGGATCTACTCCAGTCATCTGCGAGACTAGCCAAATTTCTTGCTGCTCCATTTGGCATTCTTCTGAGTTACAGAGCTAGCCTTAGCACTTAGCAGGCAGTGGATGATTAGCCATTTCTGTTTTGATTTTTGGAAGTAATTAATCCATTTAAAATCTCAGAAGATAAGAATCTCGATTTTTACATCAATTGATCTTTTCCCCACCTTTAATTTTAGGGTTAGGGTTAGAAAAAACACAAAACATGCTAATGGGGAAAAAACAGTGCAACTTCCATACACGTAATGACTTCAGGATCTACTCCAGTCATCTGTGAGACACGTCATGAAACTGCTTTATTGTGTTGTGATCAGTTCTTCTCCTCTCTATTGTTGATGGACACATAGCTTTGATACAAAAGACAGAAATTCTCATCGCAGCATCGGACTCTGTTTCTTTGTCTGTCACCTTTTGGTTTGTTCTTTTAACATCATCTTCATCTTCTTCATCGTCTTTACTCCTGAGACTCCTCTCAGGGTAACCCTAGAAACTTTCAGGAGTGCATGTGTGATAATATGAAATGAAGGATACAGATAAAGTTGTCCATTAAAACTTAAGGGAGTCAAGGTGACATCTCAGCATTACAAGACAAAGAAATGTAAAAAGAAGAAAAATAAATAAATGGGGAAAATGACTAGAAACCAGTTTCCTTTATGTGTGTAATTTGTCTATTTTTTTTAAGTATTCAGCTAGGCATCAGTTGTTGGTTGGACAAAAATGTGAAGTTTTTTCCCCTCAGTCTCTGGGAATTTTTGGGTGTTCATTTCACAATTTTCTCACTTTTGCCAGAGCTAACAGTAATCCTTGAAATGTTTGTGTTACTCGAGTGGTTTCCTCTTAGCCGCAGAGACATTTTCTTTTTGTCATGAGATTATCTGACCTCCGTCTCTCCTCACTTCTTTCCACAGAGACGCTCATGGACTCGACTACAGCCACCGCGGAGCTCGGCTGGACGGTCTACCCCGTGTCAGGGTCCAGTGACAACAGCGTAAGTGGCCTGCTCTCCTATAATCTACTCCTGATAATTGGAATTTAATTGAATTATTACTTAAGTAAAACCATAATTGGAAGTCATTTCCCGACCTTTTTTAGTTCAGACAAAGATGAGGTGTGTGGCGACCCTCGCTTTTGTTGGATGTAAAAAGTGCAGCTAATGTGTAAATTTGCTCAGCCGCCTGTGAAGCTTTATTTCGGTCTGTGTTTTGGTTTCACACTTTAAGGTCAAGGATCAACTCGGGAGCCCGGACTGCCCCCCCGAGTGAGCTAAACCCCCTGCAAAAAAACCCCCAACTGTAGAGATAGATGGAACCAATTAGAAGACAATAAAAGGATTGTTCAGTATATCCACATCATAAAAAAGATGTTTTAAGAAGAAAACTTTTTTTTGCTTGAAGACCCAGAGGTGCAGACAACTCCACAAAAAATATAACCAAGTTCCACCTACTCTAATTTTCTTTTACGTTAAATAAATGATCATTTAAGAAAAACATTTATCTTGCTCTAAACTCTCTGGTTCAAGGTAAACAGTCACAAAGGAAACTCTAAACACTTAAACCTAACTGTGATTGTTCACATGCCAGGCTAGATGCTACGTGTTATATGGGCCCTGTCGGTGTTTGATGCACGGTCTTTCCACAGGGTTTGCCAGGGCATCGGTTCCTCCCAGCCACATGTGAGCCAGGCCCACTTAGAGCCAGCCAAAACCAGAGTCTCAGTCTACTCCACGTTTTTTTTTTCCCCCACCACAAGATTTAGGCTCCTTAGAACGAGTCCAAAATAGAGAAAAAATGTTGTA